>NC_068346.1:8816777-9131152 GCF_014633365.1 Diospyros lotus | reverse complement strand
TTAAACTTGATTAAATCCTGATTTTTCCACCAAAATTCTCCAAAATTCTCGTTCGCGCACACTGCTTCTTTCTGAAATTTACTCGCTGTTCAATTGCAAAAAGAACGCCTGAAATTGGGCTTAAATCGGGCAAAAACGAGCGGAGGAGGCGCAGCCACATGGTAGTGTGCGGGCCAGCCACTGGGAGGCCACCACCTCACCAAAACGACATCGTTTCGGACGTCTAGGCTGATTAAAATCAGCCAAAAATCCGGCCCTCGCACGCGCAGCCCTCGCATCTCGAACCCACGACTGTCCTTGCCTTCGCACGCTCACGTACCGCTCGCGCCACACGTTGCCTTCATACATGTACCATACTGCATTAAATTTAAAGGGATCTTCGGTCCCATTTCCGAAATCGCGCCAGCCTCCTCCTGTTGGAAATGTATGCCCTAAAGACACGTTTTGTTTAATTTATAGTAATGATGTTTCTTTTATTCAGTTTATGGCACATATATTATTTGCATTTAATTGTTGGAAAGGTGTCCATGCTATTAAGTAAGTGATTCATGTGATGGGTCGTTCTTCACAGTTAGGCATGAATCATGGGTACTTAATAAGCAAGAAAATATTACTCTTGATCTTTTGATAGAACTGGGCATTCTATCATGATAAGATCATTGTGCAATAGATCCTAATGGAGGATGGCTTGCCTTAGCCAGTAAACAGTCCGTTTACTCTAATTGTACAAGCGCATTTGAAATGCGTAGAGTGGACCTGTGATAGAAGCTAATGACAAAGTACTAATTATCATGGAGCTAGTCTATCACTGCTACTACGTGGACGAGTACTCTAATACTTGAGTATTAGTTGGTGGTCTAGTGAACCTAGAGCTATATTCTTAGATTCATTGTAGGTGAGGTCTATCAACGATCAATATCCTTTTGAGTTGGGAGTATGGTTTCTAATTAGCTAAGACAGACTAATACAAGATAGTTTCTGTGATTCACCCCCTTGTGATTGTCCAAGAATAATCAAATAATCCAGGGCCCTGGGAACGTGACTTAAGAGTGTGTGCTTCTGGGTAGCTCCCAGTGATAAGCAAGTACATTCGAGTAGTCACGGATTATTGGACTAGTGATCTAAGGATGGTAGAAATCATTTAGAAAGGTGTTAGTACATTATTCCTTTCTAAATGATGGGTGTTACGCAAAGGGGTATTTTTGTCATTACACTAGTAGGTCAAAGACATGGCATATGCAAAATTATTCGTGGGGTCAGTGTTACCATATGGTGATAGTTGGAACACTTAGAATGACAAAATATAGCTACTAGGTAGCGGGGATATTTTGGTCATTTTAGTAGCCGTGAATAATTTGTCTTTTGGTCCCCGGGGTAGCTCGATGTAACTCATGTATTTTTAATACATTTGGCTTGTTGGATGAATTACATTGAGAGAGAATTATTTTATTCAGAATGGTCCATAATCAATTGGGCTAGAATAAAATAATAGTTCATTAGGGTTTTTAATTAATTAATTGGGCTAACCCAATTAGAAAATTAATTAAATGATCTTGGCCCATTAGGGTTTGGCCCACTAGGGTTTTAACCCTAGGGTTCTCCCTATATATATTCTCTCATTATTTGTTTTTTCATCTAAGTCGTTTTTCATTCTTCTTCACCGAAGAGAGGCCACGAGTTCTAGTCATATTTCGGAAGATCGAAAGAGAGCCTCAAAGTTCTGATGCGAAGGAGCCGAAGGATAGCAGGACAGCTGTCGTCTCCACCACGCGAAGAAGCTACCGCGCATCCTGCCCCTATCGCCCCATTCCGACCGGTAATCCGCCGTAAAAGTAAGTCTCTTAGATTCTAATCAATACGAGGATCGTTTTTGATTAAAACGCTTCCGTTGCATGCTTTTGTATCCTCGTTTTTGATCCTTCACCTCCAACTTCCATTATTCATACACACCCCCCTTAATTAATTACACTAACGCCTGAAACTTCTAAAAATCTCACAATTTAATTTATTTCAATTTTTTCCTTATTCCAAAAATATTCTAAAATAACATAATTAATTATCCTAATTTCTTATTTCCTTAAAATCACATAATTTATTTTTATTTATAACAACAAGTTATTTTAAGCACCCCCGCCCGGATATCCCAACCACTCGGACTACTCGAACGAGAGCGCCTACGGGAGGGAAAAAGAATGAAACACAGGACAAGAACCACCCTAGCATGCATACACAAGAATGAAAACAACGAAAGCGAAACTATATACATGCATGCACTAAGGGAACACCGCTGGCACAACGGTCACATGATAAATAAATAAACACAGACTCCTGTGCCGACATACACAAGAATCGAGGAAAGACCTGGCACAGTACAAAATAATAGGGTAAATCCTACTCAAACATCAGAGTTAACAGAGATTGACGGGACTGCCTGTACACCATACCGACTCTACCGCTAAAAGATGACTCCTTTGCCATGGCCCACGCTGTAACGCCCCGTTTCCTCGGGCGCGTTATAAATTGGGACAATTCCGGGACAATAAATTTTTTTTCTTTCAAATGCTAAAGCTAAACCACATCATACCTCGAATCCGTCCCAGAATTCCCAATCATTTTTCTCGTAAGAGAATCACTATATACATCAAATGCGGAAGCAAAGATCGAAACCTGATATCTTAACGTTGATCATAAATCAAATCTTATATCTTCAACATTTCTCAAAACATTCAGAATACATGAGGTACATACATTTTATTCTTCATGCACTCTGCTAAGTGCCGTTTCATACCTCATTTATCCTTGAATCTGCTACAATCTCCACCTGGAACGTTTGAATATTCCAAGGGCAAAACCCAAGTTAGATGATGAATCATCTATGTAAGGGTACATAATGCTATGTCATGTGTGTATGCAATGTCTTACCTCGTAGGTGTCAACTACACCCCTCATGCTACCTACCATTTTAGCGGCCCCCTCTTTCGAAGCCGAGGTGTATGGGTGCACCCTTGGTAAAGTAGCGGTGCCAGTTCGTACGCGCTACGGCCTCAAATGCGAGTGATTAATGATATCAACGTGTATTTATGCATTTCATAGTCATGTATGCAGTCTACGTGATGGATACATATCAGGGCATGTCAATATGATGAAAACATTTTCGAGGAAGTACCACTTACCTTTTCAAGCTTATCGGGCTACCTCGATATTCGTGCCTTGCCTCGATTTACGTGCCAACCTCAAAATTTGCACGAGTCTCTTCAAATTCAGCCTCAAAGTATCCTAATCACCATAATTATTTAAATAAACATTAAAACCTATTTTTTCCATAATTTCTAACATTTTCTATAATTTTCTCTTTATTTCTTCCTATTTTTCCTCAATAAATCCAGATTAAATATTTCTAAAATATTTTTTCAAATATTTCACTACGATAATTTATAGAATAATATTCTTGAATTTATGAAATTTTCTAAGGAATTTTACTCACCTTAACTCAGCATCTCCGGTTTCCTCGATATGCGTGCCCTATCCTTGAAACGTGTGCCCGGACTATTTTTCTCACCAAAATCTCCGGGATATCACCGAAACATAATTCACTATTTTCTATAATTTTTTTTCTGAATTTTTCTTTCTTCTTTTCTTTTCTTTTCCTTTTCCTTTTCTTTTTTTTTTCTCCTCCATTTTTCTTCTCCTTCTTCCCTTCTCCTTCTCCTTCCTGCGCGCGGCTTGCTGCCATGCGCGCACAGCGCGTACCAGCTACCTCCGCCCGCGAGCAGTCTGTCTTATCGTCGTCTACTGCCGTGGTTGCTCGCCACCGGTCGCCCTAACGACCACCTCCGACTGCCCCGATCCGCCGCGACCTGCTACTTGCGGCCCTCGCTCCTCTGCCTCTGCAACAGCAACTCAGTTGCTGCCTTGGCCGCCTTCAGCCGGCCATGATCTACCCCTCCAGCTGCTCCGCCACCACCGCGCGCCACCGCACAAGGTTGCCTTGACCTCGCATCCGCACACCGCTGGAGCTGCCCGCGGCCGCCGTTGGCCGTGGCTGGTAGCGGCCCTGTTTCAGTTGGTTGCGGCCATGGCTGCCATGGCCGCGCCAGCTTCAACCGCCTCTCCGAGCTCGAAGGTCGCCGCTGCTCCTTGCTGGAAGCTCCTCCGCGAGCTGCCCGATCACCCGTGTGCTGCATAGCAGCTGGAGCTCACGTCGCCCAGCTTACTGCTGCGGCTGCCATGGCCGCGACCCATCTTCCTTCCAACTCTCTCTCCCTTGATTTGATGCTCTCGGCCACAACTCCCAATCTGATCTCCCTCCCTCGCTGCTCCTCAATCCGGCCAAGATGGCTGCCAATTTATAGCCTCCATTACCTTGGCCGCTACTCCATTTATACATCATATTAATTGCTTCATTACTCACTCCATACCTCTGACAAATTCTTTCCTCAATTCACGCTGCCACAATCTTCCATTTTGCAGCCCAAATTTCGGTCATTAAAGCACAATCTCTTTCTTATCTTTGCTGCCATTTCTCCGTAACTTGGCTACCAAGTTGGCTCGGCCACCACGCGCACACAGCCACGCATACATATAAAATACATATATATAATTATATATTATACTTTAATTTAAAGAAATTTACATATTAAACCAAATTTTATCCCTATTACATCTATGCAATTCCTTAATTGCAACTAGGCCCTTAAATTTCAAATTAATTTGCATTACAATACCGAAAATTCCCAATTAATAACTTTAAAGTTACTCGATAATGATGATTTCGCCCCAATGACCTCACCGGGCTGTCGTTTCATTTCGAAACCATTGAAGGGTTGCTCATTACGCAAAATTGGAGCCCTCCTAGGGTTTCGTTGATTTTTCGAGAGTCTCCTACGACAATTCGGTTTTACAGTCTAAATAGCAGCTGTATTTTAGCTGTACCGAAAATTATTCCTGATCCGATTTCTTTCGACTCCATAAATCCCAACTCGATACACTCATCGAGACTATATACTTTTCCTTAGACAATTTCATTCCGAGGCATTCCCTGCAGTTGATTCGGTACCTGAAATTGCTATAAAATCAATTTTTCGGTGTTCTAAACTTATTAAAATTACGTGGCAATCTTATCTAAACATGGGGTATTACATTCTCCCCTCCTTACAAAAATTTCATCCTCGAAATTTGCCACATTTTAAACCTCAAAATTAGAACTCTTGGGCTAACCACACTTATCAATTCCTAGACAAGTACACTTGTCAATCATGAAAGCACAATAGTATAGTATAATGAAAGCACATACCGGTCATTGGGGCCCACATAAGACACACGGCACCCAAGACCCATACCAACCTGCCGCTGCCCTGAAAGGCAACATAAATCTCCAACAAACCTGCGCGCGTTGTCCTGGGTCGGTGCTCCCGTCACTCGTGTGTCCGTGTCGGTTATCTTAACACCCGAGCTATAGGCTCCCTCGGAACGGTCCTCCCGTCCGAGAACTGATAACTACTAGTAACCATGCAATGCACATAAAAAATGCAATGGCGTAGTGAGCATCAACGTGATACACCGGCGCCCATACATCCAGGCATCAGGCCATGCTCCGCCCACATAGTAAACCACACGCGATGCATATGCCCGTGCTGGATGCAACCTAACCAAGCTAAAATGTCCGTGTCCAAGCATACTCAATAAATGAATATCCCAACATGCAACCCGTACCCATGTGCATATCAAATCATGAACAATAATATAATGAATCTAATCGTGTAGTAAATCACATACTGACAGAGCTAGTCAGCAATGTCCGGCACCGGTCAACGGCCAGTAACTAGGAGTGTCCATCCGACGGTCCACTTCAGGGCCGTACAATAGTCTACCCCAACGTCACTAAACAGCTGACCCCTGCCCCACTACTCGATAGCTCTAACCGAATCAGAAATAAACCCGAGAAAATTGAAAATAAATCCGCACGTCTAGGAACCTAGTCCCCAAGCTGGGTTTAGCATCATTGTGAAAGGAATGAGGGCGGTACAAACCCCTATAGGTACACAATAAATAAAACTCTAGAAGTCTCGGATTTAATTTAAATTAAAACAAATGAATAATAACTCAATAAATAATGCTAAGTGCCGAATTAGAGTAAGAGAGGGAATGAAATATGAGAAATCACGGAGTCTTTCACGGGAATTAAAGAACAAGAAGAGAGGGTTGGGAGCTTGCCTTTACGCGGCTGTTTCATGCCTTTCTTGCACTCTCGTTACGAAGTAAAACGTTTTCCTGGCAATAAATAAATTCGTAACTTTAATTAAATAAATCTATCGTGTAATATAATTAATTTAGCTGTCTAAAATCCCACGTAGGCGTACCACAAATAAAACCCTAATGACTCTCATATTTAATTTAAATTAAATCACGTTAATAACATTCTCAATTTATATAATTAATACGCGACATCGAAACAAATTAAGGGAAGGCGAGGAGTTCATAAAATGAAAGGAGATCGCAAAGGTAGAGGAGAGTTTGTCTGTATCTAGTCGTTTACAACGTTTTTACACTTAAATGTCACCAAATTAATACACGCCGTAAAATAGAATAACTCTCAAAATTAATAAAATTGGACCCAAAACGAAATTTTAACCATAGAGAATGTTTAATACTAGCTTCTCTACTTACCTGGCTAATTAAATCGCATTTAAATCTTGATTAATCTTGAAATTTCTCCAAAAAATTGGCCCCAGCGCGGTGTTCTTCTTCTCCATTTTCTTTCTTCCATTTCCTTTCTGATTTCTGCTCGTGAAATGGCCGAAATCGGCCTTAAAAATGAAGCTCAGCAGAGGGCCCAGCGTGCGCCACGTGGCGCGCCAGCAGCCACGCATGGCTGCCACCGCCTTGCCCAAAACGACGCCGTTTTGGGTAAGGTTTTGGCTGAAAAATCAGCCAAAATCCCTTTAGCGCGCGCGCACCAGCCAAGAATCGATCCCGCGTCCACTCCTTGGGCCCCTCGGGCACGATTGCTTGCGTTGCATTCATCCTTCAACCATATAATGCCTTCAATTAAATTTAAAGTGACTTTTAGTCACTTTTCAACTTTTACACCAACACCCACAGCTTTCCATTAATTACACACGCACCCCCTCTTAATAATTTCCCTTACACCCGAATTTCCTTAAATTGACACTTGCACCCCAAAATTTCAGAAATTCCACTAATTTAATTTATTTTCCATTTTCATAAATACTCCCAATTAAATAATTATTTTCTCAAAATTACATAAATAAACATTTTACTTTAAATTAACCCAATAAATAATTATTTTCCTTAAACAATAAACACTCAATAATCACTGAAATAAAAATTAAATCAGTATTTCCTTTAAACCCACAAATATTCAATAATCTCCACAAACATAATAATTAATATTTCTCTTAAACCCAAAAATATTTAACAATTATCAATTGTTCCCGACCAATTTAATAATCATTTATTTAATTCCCCAATTTCGGGATGTTACAATATTGACATGTTCTGATATGCACCCATCATCTAGATTGCACACATGACACGCTATAAAATGCATATGTACATGATGATATCATTGATCATATGCATTGAGGCCATAGGGAGTACGAACTGGCACCGCTACTTTATCAAGGGTGCCCCCAGACACCCTGGCTTCGAAAGATGTGGCCGTAAGAATGGTAGGTAGGATGAGGGGTGCAGTTGACACCTACGATGAGTAAGACATTACATACACACATGATAAAGAATTATGTACCCTTACTTAGATGGTTCATTATCCAATTTGGGCTTTGTTCCTAGAATATTCAACGTTCCAATTGGGATTTACAGTGATGGTATGGATATTGAAGATATGTAGAGACACGGTGTTGTTGAGGAATGAGCCAGTTATACCACATTTTGTTGTTGAATATTTCCAATATTATGTATGCTTGTAGGCTTATGTATTGTACCAAGAATTTGAATATTATGAATTATGTTCAATTATCAATATATGAGATGTTATGATCAGGTTTGATTTCAACTTCCGCTTTATAATATTGTATTTATTTTTAGTGTATAAAATATTTCGTTAAGCACTAGATAGGTCTAAGGGAATTTCGGGAATAATGTAATTTAGAATGAAAAAAAAATAAGACCCAAATTTCCTAAGACATAACACACCCTAAGTAGGTGGGGTGTTACAAAAATGATCTCTAGTTACGTTATCCGGATTAATTGAACGTAGAATGCCAACAAAATCAATTACTTGGTGTGTGAGATGCCATTAATTATGTAACTATCAACTAATACATGATCAAGTGTTCTAACTACTTCAGTCTTGCCCAGTGATCATCTCAACAGATTAGTCATGTATAATTTGGATACTTTCAGTGATTACTTTTTGGCCTTTGTATATGTTTATGTCTTTCTTTAGTTCAGAGGGTGATTGTTGGTGTTTTTCCCCTGATGTTTGGTGGTCCAGGGTGTGCCTCAACCTTCGACGTTGGTTTTTTGTTTTATTAAATTCTTACTTATAGAACATTGGACCAAGATGATATTATGATATTTTTTTATCCAAATAAAGTGCAATTCTTAAACGATAATTTAATTTTGGGCTTATTAGGTAACTAGAAAAATCCCATGGCAAAAAAAAAAAAAAAAATGATTTAATTTTAGTTTTGAGTTTAGTTGGCTACTAAACTAGGTCATCGAGTTTAGTGGCCAATTGAGCTCGGTTATTAAGTTTAGTGGCCAATTGAGCTCGGTTATTATTATTTTTTATTTTTTTATTTTTTTTCAATTTGTGGGTTCCATTATCACTAAAATGATCTATAGTTACGTTATCTGGTTAATTGAACGTAAAATGCCCACAAAATCGGTCACTTGGTGTGTGGGATGCCGTTAGGTGACTATCAACCAATATATGATCAAGTGTTCTAACTACTAACTATGAACATTGGATCAAGATGATGTTATGATATTTTTTTATCTAAATAAAAGTGCAATTCTTAAACATTAATTTAATTTTGGACTTATTAGGTAACTAGGAAAATCTCAAGGTAAAAGAAAAAAAAAAGTGGTTTTCATTTTAGTCTCGGGTTTCATTGGTCACTAAATTTGGCCACCGGGTTCAGTGGCCAATTAAGCCCGGTTATTATTATTTTTATTTTTTTATTTCAATTTGTGAGTTTCATTATCACTAAAATAATCTCTAGTTATGTTTTCCTTTCAATCCAATTGTAGTGTTGCAAGCGGTTGGCAGTGGTGGTGTTGCATGACGGCAACGATGGCTGTGGCTATGGGGGTTTGTTGGAAAATGTGTTTTGTTGTGTTTTCAAATTATGGGGTATTATGGCCTTTTAATGTTTTTCTTTTCATTTTTAATTTTTAAATAAAGTGTGGATTTGAAACATTAGATGGTGGGTTCAAAATTAGTAAAGTAGCTATAACATACAATTAATTTATTTGGGAAGGACAAAAACGTTTTTTTTTTTTTTAAAAGAGGTTAAAAATAAATTTTATATTTTAGTGATGGTTAACTTGCGCAATTTCCACAAAATAGAACCCCTTAATTGTGAGTAAACAAATAATTTATTAACTATCATTGCACTTGTCGTCTATTGATAAGAAATAATATTAATAAGTAGAAAGTACGTTCCTTGAGTCTTTGTGAATGTAAATTGCACCCTTGCTATATATATATATATATATATATTTTAAGTGGTATAATTTAAATGGCTAAGTTGTAGAAAGAACACAAATAAATGAATGGTTGGGCACGAATTCACAACATGTTATAGGCATGGATGAGTTGTATTCATATGAAAATTGAAACAATCAAATTGGGAAGTGGCCCTACAAGTCTGAATTATTTCCGCGTTTAGTACTCTAAGAAAGTATCAATTGGATCACATAATTTTTAACAAAAGATTAAATTATAACATATTAGAAGTTTAAGATGTAAAGTTATTTACTCTATAAATTTATATAAGAGTTAGCTCTAAATAAGTTTCAACTTGATTCTAAAATAAGCGACTACATGTAGCCTCCTATTATTAAGTAAATCTTAAAGATAGTGATATATATGTATAATAATATTCATGATTTCTCCATACGTCTTAAAATAAATAATATATGTTTTATATATCTGTATGTAATATGAATGATTGGATGGGGGGTTGGCCAACTTTAAATTTTATAGGAAACAAATTTAGTCAATGATGTTTTATTTCTGTGTCATTTGGTAGGTACCGTGTTGATATGGTGATAAGCTTAATTATTTCAATGCCAAATTGCAAATATATATATATATATATATGTGTATGAATAAGATCTTGGGTGGACTGAGATTTTGCATGTCCTTATCCCGTATCTTTCTCACAAGAATCTCAGGTCATACCTCTAGAATATAAGTTGAGCAAGTGATATATTAAATTCACAATGATGGATTATGAGTTTAATTCTCATCCTATGTAATGAAATAAAATCTTATACTTATAATTTATCTCTTATGTTGAAATCAAGGGCACCAACGATAAGAGTCGGGCAAGGACGATCATCCCAGATTAGAAAATATTTAATAATATTAAAACTTAGTAATGGGATCCCCTATATTTAATTTACCAGTATTAGGATCCCCAATATTTAAATTATTCAGATTATATCTAAACGTGCAAGTAAATGTCTTTAATTGAAATAAATCCCACTCAATTATTATTTAGATATGTCATTAAAAAAACTTATATTGGTTGCTCTATTTATATAAAACAAGCAAACTGAAATGACAGGTGTCGCCAAAAGTCAAACTGGAATGGAAAATCAAAAGTGATAATTTTATGTCATAATATTATAAAATAATGTTTTAAAAACAAGAACGCAGAACCTGTTTATTTGAAAAAAATTAGAGTAATTTTTTTTTAAAAAATACTTCTATAAAAATAAAAAATTGTGTTTAAATTTTTTATTTTTTCAGATTATACCACATTTTAGAAAACATCATAAAAATGTTCTCTGCTCTTTTTTCTTATAAAATATTTATTATTCTTCACTTATTTCCTAAAAAAATACATATACATATATACGACATCCCGCTTCATTATTGTCTTCAATTCGTATTGTATATTCAAGGGCGAGAAGAAGGCTTTCATGTCTACATATACATACGACATCCTTCTCAAGGATTGGGTGGTAGAGTTCCATATGCACTTGAAGATTTGACAAATATCCTCGATTACTTTTATGTTCTCAAATATCTATAATTGAAATAAAAAAATAAAGAATAATCCTAACCATTTCTCTTAAGATAATGATTAAAATGCAATAAATATATCTTATTTTTAAATAAAATACATTTATTGCACACTCTTATTAGTTGATAAAATAATATAAAATATGATATGTTTATTATCAATCTCTTGGTTTTGCTGGTTGGTTTTTCTTTATCTTTGAGATCAAAAGCTAGATTGTTTGATTCACTACCAATAGCTATAGTCTAACTAAATGTAAGTGCTAACACTAGTGTTTGATTCTAAACACTAGTGTATGATAAGTTTTTTTGGCCTAGAAAATAAAATGTTCTTTTATTTTACTTTTTATTTGAAATTTTAGATTTACTCATTCTATTACTAAAATTGATGAGTCTATAATGCTTTGTGAATGATGTGTTTCAATTTTTTTTAAATGTTTAATTTCAAAATAAAAATTTACTATATATTTTTTAAAAAGGTTAACTATTTTCATTTTATTTTTTACAATTCAGAATAAATATTTCTAACAACTCTTTATTCCTATATACTTTATTAAGCGACATTTAAAATATTTCATAATTCAAACTAAAGATAATTTTGTTTATTTATTTTTTTTATAAAAACTGACACTTTGTGTTAGTTACTCAATATTTGGGTAACTGATGCATAACTAGATGAAAAGGAAGAAAGAAGTAAAGTTGTGAGAATGATCCATGAAGAAATTAAATGGCACGTGCGCACACACGCATATATACATATGCAAAGCGCAGCCTTGGATGTGAGCTGGGGACATATTGAGCATGTGATGAGGCCTATCTCCAAAGATCTCATGGAATACATCGCTGTCAGACTTAATGGCTACTCAACGAATCTTCTTAGTGGCCATGGCTAACTTTTTTTTTTTCAGCCATCAACAAACCCTAGCTAAATGTATTGGTAGATAAGATGGAAGCGAAGGCAAGTTGTGAGGTTCACTTGGCCCAACCCTTTAAATACCCAATATTATTGGGTTATAGCTGCCCATTTTTTTAATAATTGCATGAATATAGTAGGACATGTTTTCTTTGTATTTTAATTTTTAATTTTTTTTAATTTTTTATTTTAATAATTTATTTTAAAAAAATTAAAAATACGTTTAGTTTGTCAATCTGAAAAACTGAAAGATTATCTAAGAGATGATGAATTAGGTATTTTGACTATTTTTATAAATGATGAAATATCTTGAAAATTACGATACAATAAAGTTATTTAAAGAAAATAATTTTCTTAAACTACAAAACAAGTACAACAACAAATGGATATATATACATGAATGCATATCAACATACAATATTTTTTTATAAAAATGATCCAAGAAACCTTTAGACAATTGATAAGATTATATATGAAAAAAATACTTGAATGTATGCATTTAAGAAAGGACTTAAGAAACATTTTTGTTATTGAAAGATATTAGTTTGAAACATACGAAACAAACGAATGTAATGAGAAATGACCGTGCAGTTATAAAAGATTCAACTAATTCCTCATATGCAGTGAATCTAATGTTTGAATTTTTTTTATGAATGTTATGAAAACTGAAACAGAGTATATATTAGAGAAAATTTCTTATAAGTGTTTAGTGTAGAATGAATGATATGTTTTGTAAAAGTTGAATGATGTTTAGAGAAGAATGTATGCAAATGAAAAGAAGCTCTTTATGCATAAATGAAATTTGAGATTGAAAAGGTTTTAAGATGATTCCAATCAACAAAAAAACTTGAAAATGATAGTTAAAGAGAAATGCAATAAGTAGGTTACACTACAAGAAGGGGGTATTATCGACGAACTTTTTCTGGTAGTTTGGAGAATTGTCGGGAAAACACTACAATCCCCGGCGATTATGTAAACCGCGGGGGATTTAACAAAATTCCAAGCGATTTTGAAAATCGTCGGTGATGTTGACCCATTCCTGGCAGTTTTTAAAAATCGTCGATGATGTTTAACCTTTACCAGCGATTTTATAAATCGCCTGGAATTATGACCCGTCCCCGGCGGTTTTAAAAATCACCGAGGATATGATTTATATACTCCCGCCCGCCCCAGCCCCCGCCCAAATTAATCTTCCCCAAAATCCCCCTTCCAAACCCTAACCCTCTCTCGCTTACTCTCACCGCTGCCTCCCTCGCCATCGCTTGCATCGCCCTCAATTGCTCTCGTCGCTGCCTCCCTCGCCTCGCTCTTAGTCGCTCTCGCTCGGTCTCACCGCTGCCTCCCTCGCCATCACTGGCCTCGCTCTCGCTAGGTCTAGTTGCTACCTCCCTCGCCATCGCTCACCTCGCCCTCAGTCGCTTTCGCCGCTACCTCCTTCGCCATTTAAGCAATCTTTGTAAGCTAGTCAACCATTTTCTGTTGTGCAGCTTTTGATTAGGCATGAATACAAAGGATTACCAATATGTTTGAAATTAGATTTTAATTAGACTGAGATGCAGTGACAGTTGGCAATCTTTATTTCATCAATCTGCTTATTGTTCCATAGATTCTTTATCTTGGTTGTTTGCTTGATTGAAATGGAAATGTCTTTGAGGGCATCGATAACACAGTTGTGATTAAGCTATTTGGGCAACTATTATCACTAAATTATTAAAAAATTCATCAACGGCACCCATTATCAAGTTATTTGGGCAAGACAGTTGTGATTAAGCCAAGTGTTTGAGAAACATATCTCAAATAACCAATCACATATATCACTAAATTATTTTCTGTAGAATCTAGAATTGGCCCTAAAAATGATAAAATAAAAAAGTTTGATCTGAATTAATGGGACATGATACTGATAGTGATGATTATGTTGTCATAATATTGTAACTTGTAGGCTAGGACTTGAAAAAATTGTATAGTATCAGCATGTTAAGGTAATGATGAGATTTGAATCAGCTGCAAGAATTCTGTTTTACTGTGTATCAATTTAATGCGTATGGGTTGCTGTAGAAGCTCATAATTTTGTGTTGGGCTCAGCTCAACTGCTTGGATACTCTTATCCGGATGCAGACAAGAAAGTTATATTTAATTCAAATGTCAATGCGATATTGATGTTAGACAATGTCATGGGCATTTGTATTTTTTCTTTCTCATTCATTTTGTTCTCCACCTCCGCCCCTCAGGTTTGGTCTTCCTTTAACTGGTAGTAATTGATTATTCCTATTGGAATGCCTTTCCTCACCTGCTACTTCTTATCTCACATCTATTTTCTTTATTTTGTACAAGTTTGAATTTCTCATACTAGGCAATTTATACTGATTCAGTGCACAACATGGACAAATAAGAAGCACAATCTATATCGTTTGGGCCACACAAATATGTTTAAATGGAATGCTAACTTTAGTTTCAAATATGACTAAGATTATGTATTCTAACAAAGAGCTTATTTTGAATGACACTAGTATTTAAAACGGTAGGACTCAAAGCAAAAGAGGAACCTAAATGTTTTATATATAATATATTCATAGAGATTCTTCTATGCTACACTCTTTAGGATGTGACTTATGCCACATTGAAATGGATTTTTTTTTTTTATTTTAGCTCTAAATTGCATCATGCATACACAATTAGCATGATTTAAATTGTATTGGGATTTACTTAATTTTTTCTAGTGTATTCAGACATTGATTCAATAAAACTTAAATTGTGCTAACATTATAGTTTAAAGCTAAAAAAGTTAAAAAAAAAAAAAAAACTCTTGTTTATTCTAGCCCAGGGTGGTGTCTGCCTAGGATGTTTCTTCTTCTCAATGTACATTTTTAACTTATTCTTGTTTATTCCAGCACTTTTTGACTTTCCCCCCACAATACATTATATATATACATCTTGACTGTTCCCAATTAATGTGTTAAGACTTTAATATATTCTAATCTTATTCTTAGAGCACCATTTGAATCCTTATTCTTATCAGGTTTGATATATAAATTATTCTAATGGAGCTAGATAAGAGTTGGATTAACATATCGAACATGCTAGATCCTCGATACGAACAAGGAATTTAGGAGTTCCTTTAGTTTTCCTATAGACATAAGTCTCCTGGGGCAAGCATATATTGTCTGTGTATTAAATGTGTTAATAGATATTTTCATAAACGAGATGTTGTGGAGGAACACCTCATTCTGAATGGGTTTGACACTAATTACATAATATGGATGATTCATGGAGAGCTATATGTGCCTCGTCATAGTCGAGAAGAATTTCAAGATCAGGAATGTAATATTGGAGATGATATGGTGGGAATGATACATGATGCACATGGAGTTCCTAGAAACAATGTTGGAAGCAGTGAAGAAGCTACTAGATTCTATGAATTGTTGGAGAAGGCAAAAACAGAGTTATGGCCTGGTTGTAAGAACTTCACAACATTATCGTTTATTATTCATTTACAACACTTGAAGGTATTGGGTGGGTTGTCGGATAAAATATTTGATATGTTGCTTGAGTTGTTGAACGAGGCATTCCCAGAAAGAGTGTCATTGCCACGATCGTATCGGGAGGCTAAGAAATTGAGTGAGGATTTAGGTTTTAAGTACTATAAGTACGATGCATACTCTTACAATTGTATGCTCTTTTGAAAAAATGCATCAAAGTTGGACAAATGTACTTTTTGTGGGGAGTCAAGGTACAAAGAATACGAGGTGTATGTGGACGACGATATAACGAAGGTGAAAAAAGTCGCTTCTAAATAAGTACGTCACTTTCCTTTGATTTCGAGACTGCAAAGATAGTTTATGTCTAACAAAACAACATCGTTAATGAGGTGTCATGAAGAAGGTAGAACAAAGGAAGGTATAATGAGGCACCCTACTGATTCATTGGCTTGACAATCTTTTAATGAACAACATCCGAAATTCCATGAAGATAGTCGCAATGTTAGACTTGGTTTGGCTTCTAATGGGTTTAATCTGTTTCGAACAATGACCAATAGCTATAGCATTTAGCCAGTTATGTTAATGCCATATAATCTACCGCCTTGGTTGTGTATGAAACAACCTTACTTCATTTTATCTTTATTGATTGATGGACCTTGTTACCAAGAGACAATATTGATGTGTTTCTGCAACCGTTGATTCAAGAGTTACAGGAATTATGGAGCGAGGGAATAGAAACTTACGATGCTTCAAGAAAAAAAAATGTTTCACATGCATGCAGCATTGTTGTGAACGATTAATGATTTTCCTGCGTATACTAATTTATCTGGATGGAGTACTCGAGGAAGAGTTGCTTGTCCTTGTTGCATGAAAGAGACAGAGTCCAAATGGTTAAAACATAGTGGTAAGTTTTGTTATATGGGTCACCGTAGATTCTTGGAGGACATGAGCCATCCTTTTCGGTTAGACAAGAAGAATTTTGATGGAACCATTGAGAATCGTGTTACTTCTCCTCAGTTATCTGGCTACAATGTATTCAAAGATGTTGAATTTGTCAAGAAGATGTATGGAAATCATGAGAATTTTGATGCTAGTGCTGGGAGAGGAATGGGCGGTTAGAAAAAACATAGTATATTTTTTGAGCTTCCATATTGGAAAGACAATTTGATCCAACATAATCTCGATGTCATGCACATTGAGAAAAATGTTTGTGACAACATAATTTGGACGTTATTAAATGTTTCAGATAAAACAAAAGACAACTTGAAAACATGTCTTGATTTGAAAGAACTACGGATAAGAAAAAAGTTACATCCTGAAGATCGTTTATGTGGGAAGAAGTATTTACCTCCTGCATCTTTCACGTTGAATCGAGAATAGAAACATATATTTTTAAAATTATGGAAAAGTATAAAATCACCCGATGGATTCTTCATAGGAGTCACCGGCGGCAGAAATCGAGGAAGAAGGTGACACGTGAGCTACATGTACAAGGTGTATAAGGGCGCATGGGACATGGGCAATTCTGGTATTTCACTTCAGTATTTTTCTTAAATTATTTTAGGAATTATCATGTTGAAAAATTTGAAAAAAATGTTTGACAAGATAATTATTTTAGAATTATCGAGGTAAAAATCAGGAGAAAAATAGAGAAAATTATGAATAAATTAAGAAAAATTGATTTTGATGCTCATTTAAATAAATATGATATTTAGGGAGTATCGTGGCTCGAGGTTGAGTATAGGTTCGTGTGTTTGAGGTGTGACACGCAAATCGAGGTAGTGCACGAGGATCGAGGCATTTCGAATACGTTTGAGGTGAGTGTTCTACCTAGAAAGTTGGTTTTAACTTGTGAGTAGTTTGTCCAAAACTTGACTTATTGTGGGTGTTTCTACCCTAAAAACTTGGTATTCATTCTATCTAAACGTGTTGTGATTTCATGCAAAACGATTTTGTTGCATGCGGATGGTAACCAGTGACAGTTGGTTTTGTGAGGGAGGTTCGTCCCTAAACATTTTGTACTTGTGCATTGCATTTTATAAAATGTTGTTTATATGATGCATTGAGTTGTAAAATATGGCATAGTCATGCGTTTTGCGTTGTTCATATGGAATGTCAGCCTAAAATGTTGTCTAGATAGTGTAGTCGTAATTCCCCAAGAGTGTTGCCAGAATAATATATAGGGGTATCTTATGCTGGTGCGCATGCTAGGATAGCCGCCTAGGTTTTCGTGCTAGGCCATATGGTTAGAGAAGTTGCACTAGGATGATTAGGTGGTCCATATAGGATTTGAGTTGGGACTGGGTCATGGTTCCTGGACGCTTTTGAGTAGGAACGTAATCCCTGAAGTAAATGTGGTGAGTCGGTTCCCTGCATTGATGCTACCTTCCCAGGCCGAGAGTGGTAACTGATGTTTTGCCTTTGATATAATTTTGATGATGAAAAACAATTGTATTTTGATGATGAAATAAAGTTAAGAGAGTTCAATGTTAAAGAATTTTACGATTCAAATATTTTTTTTCATGTTATCATTTATCTGTTCAATTTTTTCTAAAGAGAATAGTCGACTATGTGTTTGTGTTCTATTGACTATGCCTATGAATAGTCGACTATGGGTTTATACTCTGTCAACTATGACTTGAATAGTTGATTATATGCCTTGCATCTGTCGACTATGCCTTGAATAGTTGACTATGTTTTTTGATCTGTCGACTATCCTCATGGTTCTGTTGACTATGAAAATTATTCTATCGACTATGTGTGTGCATGATGTTATAAATTTTCTTCATATTTTTGTTATGTCGACTATCTCATCTCTTCTGTTGATTATGCCTTGTTTTATTTATGAATCTATCGACTAACTCTTTTCACAGAAAGGCATAATGGCTAGTTTTTCATTCTCCAACAGTCACAAAATGGCTAGTTTTGGGCAAGACTCTTGGGATGCTTATAAATACTCATCAAGGATGATCAAGAGAAGGCTAATGGATGGAAAGAAATTGATTTGAGCGTACTTCGGTATTTACATTAACTGTGCTTCTATTTTCTCTCTTCAAGGTTTTGATCTTCACTTGTAATTATTTATTTCAAGTCTTGTATCATTTTTGAGAGATCTTGTAACTAAGAGATTTATCTTTTAGATCCTCTCTTTATTACATTTGTTGTATTTCCTAGCTTGTGTAGCTAGAGGGCCTATTTCAGTGGGAGGTTTTGTAATTTTCCAAGTCGCGGACTAAAAGACCTACTTAGTTTAAGTAGGGGGGTTTTAGTGGATTGTTTGAGAAATCCTTAGTGAGGTGCTAAGGTAGTGGATTAGGTTTGGGTCAAGCCGAACTACTATATATATTGGTATTCTTGTGTGCTTGTGGTCTTTGATTTATTTATCTTTTTAAGTATTTTATTTTTTCTCACTTGATTCATATATTTAAACTTTCATTGAAAAAGATTTCATATTTATTTTTCACAAAACAAGATTGTCTTTACACGATTGATACCTCATTGTGCCATTTCAAGGTCTTGAGGTTTAACGAATCCATGGTCTTAATAGACGACATCTGATGAGGAGTTAATTTTTCTAAATCTTAATGAATTATATCCCTATTTTTTTTCTTATATTAATGTTTAATTTGAATAATTATGAACATTATGTACTATTGTCAGGATGATATGAAGAAATTGACATTTGTCGTGTAATTGAAGATGTTAAAGAGTCAATTGGATGACCAACGCTACTACTCAAAATCTAGTGCAATTTGGTCAACTATTAAATGGAGTCCAACTAAAGAAGGCCCAAGTATTTTAATTTCAAAAAAGACCCATGCATTTTAATTCCAAAGAAGGCCCAAACATTTTAATTCTAAGGAATGCCCAAGCATTTTAATTCTAAGGAAGGCCCAAATCCAACATAAAGAAGGCCCAAAACCCAACTTGTAAATTTTTTTTTTATTTTTTTTTTTAAATATTTATTTTATGAGTGCTTCTTTAGGTGTGTCTTTTAGCTAAAATCTATTTAACTTTAGGTGTGTTAGTGCCCATTAGATATAATTATGTCTAGTTGTATAATTGAAATTGTGTGGTTTGTATTGCATCTTGTGGGTTATAAATAGATCACTTGGTTGCACTTGTATTGGTGATTATTATTCTTGAATCAAATCTTAGTTGTTTTCTTAGATTTTGTCTTTGAGAATTGTTCTTGTTCTATCTTCTTTTCTCTATTGTCTTCTCTTATGATCTTACTTTCTTTATTTCTTCTTTTGAATTCTTATGTTATTTATTATTACTTTATTATCCACCGCCTAAATGGCCGGTTAATTTCTGCCTTCAAATTTTTGTAATTTTAATTAACGTCTTTTTATTATCCATCGCCTAAATGGCCGATTAATTTCTGCTATTTTAATTCTCGTCATTTAAATTCTGTTATTTAAATTACGCCATTTAAATTCCTGTCAATTAACTTTCAAATAGAGATGAGTAGCTAAATCCAATTTTGAGTTAAGGCAAGGACAATGTCCAACGTCAATGATTCCCAAATAAAGTTGCACTTTAAATAAGTAACATTAATTTAAATTTCAGTATGAGTGTGTATTAATTATTGAGAAATCATTAAATTTGGATTGAAGCATAAGTTTAACTTAGAGCTTTCATGCCACGCATGAGAGTTACTAGAACTGGAAATGCTATCATACCCAAATCTGGATGATTAATTTAGTTGTTTTGTGTATTAATTGTAATTGAATTTATGGTAGTTCCTTAAATTAAAATCCCGCATATCATGTATGGGGATTCCTTAAACTAGAGCTATTATCATCTCTAATTGCATTTAATAACAAACCCTCATATCTAAAATTAAATTAATGTTGCTAATCTTTTCTGCTAAAAATTGGGGATCAACGGGTTGGTGCTAAAATTGTCTTAACTCAAGTGCTATCCAATTTCATATTCTCACATTCAGCATTTCTTAGTATCCGTTATCTAAAAATTATTAAAAAAATCTTATTGCCAATTCGTCCAAATGCGTGTACGTGTGTGTGTGTGTGACATTCTTTTTCTTTTGTCATAAATAAATCTCTCAGTGGACGAACTGAACTCATCTAGAAAATACAAATTTAAATTTGTACTACAACTGCACACGTACACTGATGAGTATAAACTTTTCACCAAAATAAAGAAAAAAATATAAAAATTTTATTGTATTTTAATTGCAGGGTGAGAATGCAGCCAACATCTCTGTTTCTCAAAAGAATTTTTTTTTATATACAAATTCACTCTCCTCTTGATGTGTGTCATAGCATTTCAAATGCAACAGTAATGACTGTTCTCGAGATGTTGGGGAGATGCATTGACCTTGCCCCTCTTATGCTAGAACCGTAGAGCGTTGATGTGTCGGTATGGTGGGATGGCCTTTAGAGATATTGCTCTCTCCCCGTGGTAGGGTTGAGCGTTGTGTGGGATTCTCTTGTGGCTAGGGCTGGTAGGGTTGTGTTGGTTTATTTCATGCCTTGCATTCATTCATGAAAATGTGTTTTTTAACTCTTACTTAGATGGTTCATTATCTAATATAGACTTTGTCCTTGGAATATTCAAACATTCCAGGTGAAGGCAGCGATGCGAAGGGAAAAGGGATTACCGAGGAGTGACGACGATTAGTGGATAATTTTATGATATTTCGTTTTCAATTATGTACTTTATTTTGATGACGTCATGTAAAACGTTGGTTTGGCTTTATGATATGAATAAAGTGATTTCGGTTATGTTCTATTGAGGTTTCGATCTAACTTCTGCATTTGAGGTGATTTACTTGTCTTAGTTTATTAATTATTCTATGTTGATATACTGAGAAGGTGTAACGGGATCTTCAGGGAACGGATTTTATGTTGAGTTTCCATTGGAAAATAATATATTCCCGGAATCTTACGTTACCTAACACCTTGGGAGAGCGGGGTGTTATAGTAGCGAACTATAAGAGAAAGATAAACCACATGAAATTGAATTGAAATTTAAGAAATGCAAACAAAGCAAGATAGCGAGAAGGAAGAAGGAAGTAGAGTGTATCGTTATGGTGATTTACAAAGAAAAATCAGAAAACTTAGTGGACGACACCTTAAGCTAGAGGCTTCTTCTTTAGTCGAATGACATGGATCCCCTCTCCAATGATGTTTATTCTTCAATGAGGTGCGGTTCTCGACAAGTAGACAGAATACGTATTTTGGACAGAAGGGCATTTGAGTTTTGGAGGGTAAGAATGGAAAGTTGTTTCAGTTTTCATTTTGTGTTAGGGAAATTCTATTTACAACCTAGTGTTTTACTCTCCACAGTCACATTTAAGAATGACCAAAATAACCCTGAGTAAAAACCCATTTTTACCCTCTATTTACAGCCACGCCTCTTCTCTTCTCATCGCTACCCGCCCCTATCCTCTTCTCTGTTCATCATCACCGCCGACTTACTTCCTTAACAACGATATGGCCGCTATCATCTTCATTTGGGTGCATTTAGACTTAGCCGCCATCATCTTTATACATCGTAGTCACCCTATCCTCTATGTTGTCATCGTCAGTGGGAGCGATGCACTGCCATCCTACACACAGCAAGCGGGTGTCGATTGACGACTCACATAGAGAAAATGGCAGCCATGGCGCTAATGATCGCAAGGAACGCAGTTGCATATCATCGGCGACAAACGTGGCTACCATCATCACACTCAAATCCCAAGGTTTAGGTGCGATAATGGTGGGCGTGTTCATCGCAGCTACCAATGGGAGCCATGCAATCATCAATGATGAGTGATTGCATTCCTCGCGACTATCAGCAATGATACACACACACACACACACACACATATATATATATATACACAGATACAGACATACAATTGGAGAATCAAATATCACCAGGGAAGCAGTTGGAGAAGAGAGTCAGCGGTTGTGCCGGAGAGCATAGTGTTCACAAGAAAACCATGGCATTCGAAGGCATTTCAAAGCCCCCAAACCCTAGGGTTTGGGTGCTATAATGATGGCCTCATTTGTCACGGTCCCTGGTGGGAGCAACATGGTCGCCGACAATGATGGGCAATCACATTCCTTACCGTTGCTAGCACCATCTTGTTGTTGCCGTCTTCTCCTCGCCATGGCCACCGTCTTCTCCATATGAGTCATCGGTGTCTGCTTGCTGCGTGTGGGATGGTTGTGTGTGTCCGATGGTAAGGGTATTTTTGGGAAATAATAGGCGCAAAGAGTAATAAGGGTGGGTGTGAAGCGCAAAATGTAAAATTTTAATGAAAAATGGGTGTGAATAGCAAAAGACGTGCCTGCAAATAAAATTTTCCTTTGTGTTATTCATTATATTTTCCTCATGATCTATTATCCTTTAGGGTTATTTTAATCGATGCTTTTAAGGTAATTTTTAGCATTCAAACACTCTTATTGATTGGTAAAATAATGTTTTAAAACACAATATATTTATTATTAATTAATTAATTAATAAGAGTATTTAAATGCTAAAAATGATATGCAATTATTGTACTTTATTTAGAAAGGAAAATGTTGTCCAAACACTTTTGGTAGTCAAATAGAAAAATAATTAATTGTGACACTTTTGGTGAGACTTGTGCATTGATGTGTTATACTTTATGTAATATCAAGGTATAACACATCAATACATGAACATGACAAAAAATATCACAATGGAATGCCCAAAATAGCATTTTTGATTTAAAAATCAAGTGTATTCAATACATCTTAACATAATCCCATTTTTATTAGTTAAATACAATTCATATTAGGATAATTTTTTAATTGAAAAAGTTGAGTCTATTTATCGAGCTAAGTGATTGAAAGTTTTTCCCTTTCTCCCATTACTTCATAATACTCAGGGGTGTCCCAAAAAAAAATCAAATTACCCAAATTTAATTGACTCAAAAAATTGACCACTCACTCTTTAATTAAAACTTTCGATAACTATTAGGCAAACACCATATTTAATAAAAAAAAAAAAAAGTTACACAATGTTTTAATTTAAATCTTTGAAATGAAGTGTGTTGGGCACATTAATATGTTCTTTCAATTTCATGATACAATGACAATGGCAAGGCCTGTTCATAGTGATGACAAGGATGGGAGCATCTTTTTCTTTTTTTTTTTCTTCTAACCCTGATATGGGTTCGAGATGAGGGGTTTTACTATTTTTTTTATTTTTTTCTCATTCTCTATTTCTTTCTATCTTTTCTTGGAACCCAAATTTAAGTTCAAGATAAAGGGTTTCAGACACACATACACACACACATACTCTCTTTCTATTTAAATTCTTCTTCTTCTCTCTTTATCTCTCTCTTTCTCTTCTTCAAATCAAAATCTAAGTTCATCGTTCATCTAGAGATGAAAGAGTCACTCTATTTTTATTTCTCAAATTTATTTTTTCTCTTTCTCATCTTATTCTTTTTCTCGCTCTTTTCATATACAAACTAGCTAAGTTGTTAGGTTTATCATCATCATGATCATCTTTCTTTCTTTCTACACAAAAAATTTAGGGTTTTTGCTAATGAACCCAAGCCTGGTTTGAATTCATCATCTTTATCTATTTATCTCTTTCTCTACACAATAAATCCAAATTTATTGTTGATCTCTTTTCGAATGGTCTTTGAAAGTCGCCAATTGCTGCTTGTTTTTCTATTTTTATTTTTTTAAATCAAAGGTGAGGAGTGAGAAAAGGGTGATAGATGAGGGGTAAAATGATAATTTAAGCTTTTTTTAAAAACAATGATGGTTATTGCTATTTCTCAAATGCTAGGGGGTTTATTGCAATTTTGTCAAATCTCAGGAGTGTCCTTTTCAACTTACTCTTCATGGAAACTCAAAAAACCTCTCTACAACCACTAGCCTAACAACATATTTAACAAAAAAAAAAAAACTAGACAATGTTTTACTTTGGATCTTTGAAATAAAGTGTGTTGGACACATTGACATATTCTTTTAATTTTAAACTTTATGTATTTTGTGATTTTAGTATTTCATGATATTACTTTAATTTTGTTATGTATTAATTATTGAATTTCAGTGAACATATTTCTTACATTTATCAAATCACCCAAATTGCTAAGTTATAGTTTGAGTGGTTTAAAACATGTAGTAGTTTGACTATAGTTTGAGAAATAGTCAAATTGCCATTGGAGTTTGGTTTGGAAGGCACCTCCCAAAGAGTCCAAACTGACCATTGCACACCCCTATTAATATTATTACCACAGTGGATTCGAATAAGAATAAAAAGTAACTTTTCAGTCACTTGACCTAAAGAAGACAACCCAACTTCTAGAGTTAAATATCATCGTTTTTAATATTATTATTATAATATATATTTTTTGTATATATCTCTTTTTTTCATGTTACTTTCCATCTTTTTATATATATCATCATCCTTTTTTTATAGACTGAGGGTGAATTTTAAAGTTGAGAGGATGAAGTTTAGGGAGTGTATAATTAGTTTAACTTTTTAGCTTAAATATTTGGATCATATAGTAGTTAATAATTTAACATGGTACAAGAGTAAAAAAATCATAATTTAAAACTCACTAGTAACCTAATATTTAACTAATTGTACATATTTGGACTAGTAATGGAGTCGACCCACAAATAAGAAGTATGTTCAGAGTAAAGGTAATAATATCAGAAAGGTAAAATTAACCATATATTTAATAACTTAATCTTTTAGATTAAGTAGTTAATAATTCAACAACCAATATATCGTGCTGGTACATTTATTTTTTTTAACTTATATATATAAATATCAAATTTTATTTGTAAATAAATTAAATTTATATTGACAAAAAATGTTAGAATATGTCTAAATTTTTACTAATAAACAAAGTTTTTGGGTATAAACAAGTGTCCACCTATGCACAACAATATTCGTCAGTAGTTCCACTTAGAATTTTATTAACTGAATTTAGGTTTATTAGGACTTAATTAGCAGCAGTTTCTTAACTAAAAACCAAACCACAGGGGTATATAGAATAATTTCTAAATTGTATGAAATTTCTATTCAAATGACTTGAACTATAAGGAATTTAGATACGATTTATTATAAAATTTCATACCGAAAGCGCGGAGGTATAACTTTTATAGATGAAGTCTAAATTCTTCTGCTAGTTTATTGGAGGTGAAGGCTGATATTTTTGTAATTATTTATGAATTTTAAGAAATTAATGTAGCTAGTTATTTGAGGTGAAAATGAGTTAAATGGGCGACAACTAACTTAGTTAGCCCTTCTTAACGAGTCTGAAGATATGTTTAACATGAAAAATAATTGAATTAAACTTATGGCATAAAATTCAAACGTGGTGTCACAATTTTAAAAAGTGAATGGGATGAGCTTGTGAACCCATTGGAGGTGAGTTGAGTCCGGTGAGAGTGTCAATTTCTTGGTGAATCTAAACTAGGCGGTGAATGGTGATCCCCAACCTAAGATGATTAAGAATGAAAAAACAAGTAAAAAAAATAAAAATTATTATTTAAATCCCAAACGGCGGGCGTGCGGAATGAATTTAATTTGCAAGGTGGCTAGCTCACAAGCATTTTGAAAGACTTAACATGAGGTGTCAACCTCCTAAGCTCCCATGGCGACTTTTATGGGGGAAAAAAAAATAATACGTGGCTGGTGAGTTTGGGTCTAGGGCTGGACGAATTGTTGAGTGGATGAAAAATGAACTTTTATTAATCCAATGTTGCATAGTTTATATCATTGGAATATTTTTTTTCCTAAGTTAGGGTTGTTATTACTTGTGACGCTTGAGGGCCAACTTGGGACGTCACACTTCAAATCCATATGTGAAACTGTAAGATATAGACGCACAATACCCACTGAAATATGTTATATTTGTATTTAATGAATTTCAAATTTGTCAATAGAAGTTAATTTGGGATATAATAAAAGACAAGACAGCTATTGGTGAAAGGTACTTTTATTGACGATTTAAATTAAGCTGTCAGTTAAAAGAGGTTGGGGGAGATTTAATTAAAACAGTTATTTACGGTTGGTAGAGTGTTGATTGATATGGAAGTGAGATGTGGTAGTCCGCAGATGCTAATTGATTGATGGACCATGCTAATTGGTTGGAATTTTTGGGCCGAAATCGCTGTTATTAACTTATTAGCCTTAATTCTTTCCAGATATTGAATATGAGGTGGAGAACCATATAACAGGGCCAATTAAAGCGGCCGAAAAGACATTTTTCCTATTATACCCGAACAAAATAACAATTTCCAACCAAGCGGATCCAAAAATTTATGTAGGAGAAGGTTAAAATTTTTTTTTGAGGTATAAAATTACATATCACAAATTTTGAGGTGGGTTAGAATTTTTTTTAACTGAATTATTAATAAAATTTATTATTTTTTAATTAAAAAATTAATTTTTCTATTAAAAAATATTTTTTTAATATTAAAAAATAATTTTAATATTATTATTTTTTTAAATTATGAGCTGTCCTAGACTTCGCATGCATCCGCCCCTACTTTCCAGTCGTACTAACTTTGCATATGATTTCTTCGTGGTTCTGGTTTGCATGGGAGCTTGGGATTAGGATTTTTGGATGATCGTATATGCGCGGTTTTTAGTATTTGTATTTTCGATTACGTCAAGAAAAATAAATTATAGATTAGATCTTTAATCTTTATGCAGGACAAAAATCAAACTCATAACTTATTGAATTAACACCAACATATTACTCATTCGATTACTTAATTTATACGTTAGAGTGGGTAGGATTGGGATTTCTTCCTTATGGTGGGTGTGGTAGTCTATGGTGCAATAATTGCTACTTGATTCATTCATTGAGTGAGATGTCTGATCGTGAGAGACACTTGAGATATCTGGGTTAATTTATGGTTATTTAACCCAGTAATAACTTGATGTTTAGGAAAATTTAAAAATTTATCCAAGTATTAAGAGGACAGTGCAAGAAAATATAGAAATTTATCCAAGTATTAAGAGGACAGTGCAAGAAAATACTATGTAAGAACAAAAAATTAAACTCACTATTGAGACTAGCTAGTATTCTTATAATTTGCTACTTTCATTAAACACGATGAGTTGAAAGAAAATAGTATTTTATTAAATTAATTGAAAAACTATAATATCTCATGCTCAACAAGTATGGAAAAAATATATTTTTTAAAAAAATAAAAAAACAATCACAAAGTCAATCAAATCAAATCAAATCAAATATATTTTCAATACACGATCAAATATTATATATTTGTCTAATGATCATGGTTAGTAGAAAAACACTTGATCATGTATAGTGGCCTCCCACTGGTGACTGATACTGTGGTTTGTTGTACATTTTATACTCAATTAACCTGGAGAACGTAAGTTTCAAGCACCAAGGATCATTTCAGGGCCCACATATAGGTAGGAAAAGATGAAAAAAATAAAAAAAAAATTAAAATCAGACTTAGTGGGCTAATTAAACCTGGCTGGGTTTATTCGGCTGATTAAACCCGGTTCAGGTTTAATTGGCCAATTAAACCTGGTCTGGATTTAAATGATCGATTAAACCTAGCTCGAGTCTTTTTAAGCCCATTTAATCATTTCTTTTATTTTTTTGGGGGGGGGGGGGGGGTTTAACGACCCAAGAGGTCAAAAATTATTGTTTAAGAATTACATTTTCATTTTTTGGATAATCAAATATCATATCATCTTAGTCCAATGTTCATGGTATCATAACCCGAATTCTAATAAGTCATGACTAGCACTAATCCCTAAACCCAGCGGCCCCACCGTGGATTAGTAAGTCTCTTCTCTAGCTCGATTTGTTAAAAGCATTAATATTACTGACAAAATATACAAACATGGAGTAAAATACCATTTCAATTTTCCACAAAAATATTTTAATATCTCATATACAGCAACTGTACAAAAATATGAATATCCATCACACTACTATCATAAATACATATACAGTCTCATATCTCGGGCCTTTGGCACCATTATGTGCCACAAAAATAAAAGATAAAAGAACAAACTCAACAGTACGTGTATATCTCCACAAAGCATCCTATATCATATATTAGGAATCAAAAAGGGGTTTGACATCAAACCAGAAGATCTGCTGGACAAATATTCAAAAGAAGAATCCCCTGAAAATATTCTAATAAAAATGGGTGAGTCTTGTGGACTCGCGAGTATAAGTATGTCATGCCCATGAGAAGCGTATGCAATAAAAATGCTAGGATGATCATCATGGATACAATAACATAATAGCAGTATAAACAATGGGAATATGTATCATAAGTTTAAATAATTTGAGGTTTCAAGGAAAACATAGTGTAGGAAAAGTAGGTGCCTAGACACAACCCCCATAAGTTGCTCACCTAACCACCTAAGTCTCCTATACTTTTATATGCAATGCATGCACTGAATCTGATGTCACACTAGTAGAATCTGGCCTAACTCCTATACACACAAGCACACAAGTGCATATACTGGCTCATACATCATCATCGCACTATAATACCATCATAGCCCACGTGATAGCTGTGCTGAAACATACTATCCGTGCCTCTCATGGCCTTGGCATGCCAAGCCTCACATTACCATGATCTTTTCCTGTTGTGAGTCACCAGAGAATCTACTAGATAGTCCTCTAATAATAATACAAATGATACCCTACTTTATGCACAAGTCATAATCATTTATTATTTATGTGGTGCCTAAAATACACCATATCATTCAATATTTCACATTCTCAAGACAAGAAATCAGTTAGTGTATCTTTCTGCTTATGTTTCTCCTAGTAGGATGAAATATTTCATACAATTTAGAAATATTTAAAAGTGTTTTTCTGTGATTCGCATATATAAAATCATATATAGGTTATGCATCGAACAATATATATACGTGCATAAAATAATGTAAACATAACATATCCTGTCTACTCGCCTGGGAAATGATGACTCAAGTGTCTGGGGAGAAGATCGAGCAAAATCCTGGGAATCCAAGCCTACAATAAATAGAATGGGGTGGTTACATTTGGGTAATAAAAGTAGCGATGTAATAAAAAATATTGAAAATCCTAACCATTGCCTAACACCCTAAATCAGTTATTTTATACCTTGGCCCGTATAATGTTAGAAATCGGGTCGTTACACATGGTTAGTAGAAACACTTGATCATGTATAGTCATCTAATGGCCTCCCACACACACCTATGTGACCGACATACTAGTTTGTTATATATTTTGGGCTCAATTAACCTTAAGAACATAATTTTCAGGCACCAAATATCATTTTAGGGCTATTGGAATCCACGGATTGGTAGGAAACTTGGGCCGAGTATAATTGGCCATTTAAACTCGGCCATGCTATATAAGGCATTTAAAGCCTTTTTAGGGGGTAAATAACCCAAGAGGTAAAAATTATTGTTTAAGAATTACATTTTCATTTGTTAGGTAATCAAATATCATATATTGGTCCAATATTCATTGTTAGTAGAAAAACACTTGATCATGTATAGTCACCCAATGGCCTTCCACACACCAATGTGACCAATATAGTGGTTTATTGTGCATTCTAGGCTCAATTAACCCGAAGAACGTAATTTTTAAGCATTATAGATCATTTTAAGGATGGAAAAGATAAAAAAAAATAAAAATAAAAAATGATTGTTTAAGAATTACATTTCCATATCAAGAAAAAAAATAGGAAAGAAATAAAAAAAAATAGAGAACTGGGTTTTACGGTCAAAATTCAAGCTTTCAATTCTCGTTATTAGTGAATTTGCTCTCTTTCCATTATTGTTTCTTCGCTTCTCACATTGAGTACGTTGATTAGATATCTGTATGTATATGTATATGTGACTACACTCTCACCATGCAATTAAAACACAATAAAAACAAATCATAATAAAACTTTTATATATTTTTTATTTTAGTGAGAGGTTTATACTCGCCAGTGTACGAGTGCAGTTGTAGTCCAAATTTAAATTTATATTTTCTAGATGAATCCAGGTCGTCCACTGAGAGATTTATTTATGGCAAAAGAAAAAGAATGTCACACACACGCACACGCATTTGGACAAATTGGCAACAAGGTTTTTTTATGGTTTTTTTTTAGACAACAGATACTAGAAAATAAAGTAAGGCAGAAATTGAAATAAACATTAAACGTAAAAATATGAATTTGGATAGTGCTTGAGTTAAGACAATTTCAGTACCAACCCGTTGATTCCCAAATTTTGGCATAAAAGATTAGCAACATTAATTTAATTTCAGATATGAGGGTTTGTTATTAAATGCAATTAGAGATGATGATAATTCTAGGTTAAGCAATCCCCATACATGATATGCGGGATTCTAATTTAAGCAACCACCATAAATCCAATTGCAATTAATACACAAAACAACTAAATTAATCATCCGGGTTTGGGTATGATAGCGTTTCCAGTTCTAGTAACTCTCATACATGGCATGAAAGCTCTAAGTTAGGCTTACGCTCCAATCCAAACCTAGTGATTTCTCAATAATTAAGATATACTCATACTGAAATTTAAATTAATGTTACTTATTTAAAGCGCAGCTTTCTTTGGAAATCATTGGCGTTGGACACTGTCCTTGCCTTAACCCAAGATTAGATTTAGCTACTCATTTTTATTTGAAAGTTAATTGACAAGAATTTAAATGACATAATTTGAATAACAGAATTTAAATGACGGGAATTAAAATAGTAGAAACTAACCGGCCATTTAGGCGGTGAACATTTAAATGACAAGAATTAAAATTACAGAAATTTAAAGGCATAAACTAACCGGCCATTTAGGCGGTGAATAATTAAATGACAAGAATTAAAATTGCAGAAATTTAAAGGCATAAATTAACCGGCCATTTAGGCGGTAAATAATAAAGTAATAATAAATGACATAAGAATTTAAAAGAAGAAAGGAAGTAAGTAAGATCACAAGAGAGAATACTAAAGAAAAGGGGAAAGAACAAGAACAATTCTCAAAGAGAGAATTATAAGGAAACAACTAAACTTTTATTCAAGAATAATAATCACACTTACAAATGCAATCAAGTGATCTATTTATAGGCCACAAGATGCAATACAAACCACACGATTTCAATTATTCAACTAGACATAATTATATCTAATGGGCACTCACACACTTAAAGTTAAATGGATTTTAGTTATAATACACACCTAATATTAAATGGATTTTAGCTAAAATACATACCTAATAAAGCACTCATAAAGTTAAATGGATTTTAGCTATAATATCCACCTAATAGTTAAATGGATTTTAGCTAAAACACACACCTAATAAAGCTCTCACATAAAAAATAAAAATAGATTTCTATAAATTGGTTTTTAATCTTCATTAGGATTAAAAATAATCCTTGGGCCTTCTCCAAATAATATCTTCCATGGGTTGCTCAAATTGGGCCTTAATTCTTCATGGGCTTGAATTCTTCATGGACTTGATTTCTTCATGGATTTGAATTCTTCATGGACTTTAAGTCTTCATGGGCTTGAATTCTTCATGGACTTTAATTTTTCATGGGCTTGATTTCTTCATGGATTTGATTTCTTCATGGATTTGAATTCTTCATGGACTTGATTTCTTCATGGATTTGAATTATTCATGGACTTTAAGTCTTCATGGGCTTGAATTCTTCATGCCTAAAAAAAAAAATAATAATAATTTAATGTTATTAATAAATTATATATTATATATATATATTACACATGGCACATATATATATTAGATTATATTATATATATATATTACATGCATGCATATAATGATGTATATGTATTATATATAATTTTATATATTATTATTATTTACTTTAGAACTTCATTTCATTCATCTTTCAATTTAAACTTGCATATAACCATAAAATATATATTAATATCTAATTTAAACCATTTTTAAGATCAAAAGAATGGTATAATTATAACAATTTTTTTGTAAAATTAACCACTAATCATACCCCCCAACTTAAACATTGCTAGTCCCTTAGCAATCAGATTATACACCTGCCAAACTTTATTCACAATAACTGTATGAATGTAAAAATTTCAAATTCGAAACCAAAATGCATAAAATCGAATAAGTAATTTAGCATTCTAAATCAGATTTTTGGTTAAAGGTCATACAATCTCAGGAATAGAAATTAGGATAACCAACACACAGACTTACTCCCTCAAAGTTTTGACTTCAAATCTTACTATGGATTTTCTCTCCAATAAAAAGGATTCCTCAGGTGTACACACAAGGGGGTGCACCGTTATAAGAGTAAATACAGAACAAGTTCAAAACTCGGTGTCATCCCAAATACAAGGAACGTATTTTCATGAAAGAACAGAGAAATTGACATAGCTTCATGATTGGAATAATGCTCTAGACGAGTAACTTCTGAATTTAAACATGATTCCCTACTCCAAACTCGAATTCTGAAATCACATGATTTATAGCATCAACAGGGACCAGACTGGGTTGTAATGGGGCTATAAAGTTAATACGGGTTGTCAAAGAAAATGTAGAGTGTGCAAAGGGTGTGTCGGGATTTTTTTTTTTTTTTTAGCATTTATTTTGAAACAGTTATGCTGAATAGCTAAGAGAATTTGCCCCTTTTTTTTTCACTTTTTTTTTCTTCCTTTTTTTTTTTTCTTTTTCTCTTTAAATATGAAAATAGAAAGATAGATTAATTCCCAAAATCACACCAGATTGGATAAAATTCATATGGTTATGGGTTAACCGAGAGTAACGAAAGAAATTGTACTACAAATTGCTCAAATGGGATAGCAAGGGAGGTTAATTTAAAGAAAGAAAAAGGTTTAATAGGCTCAAACTGAAAGAAATTGATCCCCCTATCATGCTTCTCAGTCATCTAATTCATAGTTTGAAACCAGTCAAATTCATCCGCTATCATACTAGACATTCAAAGCGAATTGATATTTTGAAGCCATTGAAAAGATAAGATAAACAAGAGAGCATATTTAGAGTAAGTGTTATTTCACTCAGAATTAACGGTTATTAGGCTCAAACACTTACTTGGGTAATAGTCTCCACTTCTGTTGAGGGATCATACAATGTACTAATTAGCTAATTACTGTTACCTTTGACTTTATGACCGATAACCAATTTTTAAATTTTGAATCCCCGATGAATGCAAATTACTTATTCTAATGCACATACGTTTTCAAATAAGAAATCAATGCATCCATGTTTCGTATTGCAAACTTAACCGGCTATCAGTGCATAACTTCAAAACTTTAGGAATAGCATTATTTAAAACACAATTTTTTTTTTAATAAGAGCAGATAAAGATAATCAATTCACACAAGACAACAAACTAGCAATAGCAAACTCACAGTTAAATATGAACCAAATAATTCATAACTAAACCTTACACCCCCCCAACTTGAATTGTAGTAATAAATTAGGGTTGTTAAGAATACCTGTAACTCCACAAGTCCATTTTGCTGTGAACTGCTAAAACTTAAACAACAAATGAGCACACCATATATATATATATATTTATATTTTCACACCAAAATAAAAATTTCATGCAAGTCATAAGATAAGCAAAATGCGTCTCAAGAGTACAAAAAGTACTCCTTACTCAGCCACCTTATCAAAGACTTTGCTAACAACATTCCACAGTTTTTTTTTTTTTTTTTTTAAAGAACACAACCAAGAAAAATCCTACAAGGTATACAATAACTAGATGCGTCTCAAGAGTACAAAAAGTACTCCTTACTCAGCCATCTTAATAAAGAGCATTTCTCACAGTGATAAATCTAAATTAATCTGACCCCTTTGGCGCTTGTTACTAATTGCCTTAGACCAGTCTATCCGAGGCTCATGAGGATCGTACTGTGGAATATAAGCATGTAATTTCTCTAGCAGCTTATCAATGGTGGATGCAGAAATGAGAATCTTTCTTGCTGAACGAGAAATGAACTGTTGGTCCACAGCCTGATCAAGAAAAGAGAGTAACCCATCGAAAAAATGGTTAACATTTAAAAGTCCAATGGGTTTGGTATGGAGATTACTCTTGGCCCAGGAGATTATACAAAAGATTTCTTCAAGTGTTCCAAAACCTCCTGGTAAAGCAATGAAGGCATCTGACTGATAAATCTTACAAGCCATGCGCTCAGACATAGACGTCGTTTCTATAAGTTGACCGCGTGTAATCCCGGAAATATGTGGTTCAACTAAAGGGATTGGCATTACACCTACCACAGATGAATTTCCAAGATGTACAGCTTGTGAAACATAACCATTCAATCCACGACTTCCCCCTCCATATACCAAATTAATTTTTTTCTCTCCTAATTTTTTACCAAGTTCGCTCGCTGCAAGTGCGTAACAAATATCGCTCCCAAGTTGAGAGCCACAAAGTACACATATGGTATTGATTCGACGAACTAACTGGCCTTCCATGTTTGTTCCTTTTGTATGTCCTGAAAAGAAGTTTGGCGATCAAAAGTAGCTATACAACAATTCAACAAGAAATAAATACAAACAAAAATCATGCGTATGTATAAGTAGTTGTGATTGTGGCTCACATCTTCCTCTGGTTTTACGTCCAGAAACGGCTTAAACACTTTCTATGAAGCGGGGATAAGCTTCCCATCCAATTTTCTTATAGATTGGCAAACAGGGTCGTTTTTAGTCAGATTCCCAAGACTATAGCGTGGGTGGTTACTTCTGAACTGGGTCCATAAAGCAAGAAGTTCTCTTTGCACTATTCCACATGGATGCGTCTCAAGAGTCAATCGGATATCATCCAAAGACTCCTTACTCAGTCCATCCTTTATGAAACTAATTTTATCTTCTCGATTTATGGATGTAAACCCCACAGATTTGCATCGTGTGTTACAGGTCCATCGAGCACATTTGTAACAACCATTCACTCTTTTCGCTCTTTTTTTCTTCGCAAAACTACTCTTCCCTAAGCCTGGAAAATGCTTAAAACTAGGTGAAGTTTCACCAGCTAATCGAACTTTTGCTTCGATCAGCCAACGAATATCTTCAGGGATGTTATTACGCATGAACAGCCTAAGTCTTTCACACCTAGCAGCATAAATTTTTTTCAAATCATTCTGCGGGAGAGATGGATAGTACTTGTGAATTTTTGAGAGATAAAGATCCATTTTTTTTATTTTTTAAAAAAATTATACTAAGAAGAAAGTAAAGAACTATAAACTTTACAAAAGGGATGAGAGTACCTGATCGGAGAATAACACAAAGGAGAGAAGATTGAGCTCAAGAGGGGTGACTTGCCTCATATAGATATGGAGTCTCTTATAAAGCAATGGGTATCACTATTCTACACTCGACTCGAGGCGTGCCATAATTGCACCATCAGACTTGACGTCATTTAGCGTCTCATTTTTCAACATTTGGCAGTGTGCCTTTTTTTTTTCAACGCTCGGCGCCTCTGTTTTCAACATTTGGCAGTGTGCCTTCTTTCTTTATAGGGCAGTGTGATTGCACTGCCCAAGAAAAGATGGCTACCACCAACGTCAATTCTGTCTCTCTCAATTCAATTTTTTTTTAATTAATTTTATTTTAATTTTTATTTTTTTTTAGGTAAAATTTTTTATTAGACACCTTACCCCCCAACTTAAATTGCGCATTGTCCTCAATTGGCAATAAAAGGATAGAAGATAGGCATACCTGGCGGTCTTCAATACATAAACTCGTATGGAGAAATTTTATTTAGACTGCACATAGAGAAACACTAGTTAAGTAATACAGAAAAGGAACAACTTATATATATATATATATAAAATTATTTTATTATATTTTTATTTATTTTTTTTTTTAGAATTTTTTTTTTCTTTTCTTCTAATTAAGGATCAAATGAGTGATTGCCCACCTAATCGTATAATATCTCCCATTCACTACACCACTTTTAAAGTTATTTTCAAAATTATATAAATTGATTTTTCTCATGAATGCACATATATATTTTGAAAATATATCGTCCGGAGGTGTTGGTTTTATTATATCCGTGTATGGCACATTAATTTGCACAAACATCTCATACGTGTTTGGTTTAATTTGATCCTCAATAATATCGACTAACCTAAAAGATAGAAATTGAGGGGTAAATGTGGATAAACTTATGATTTTTTCACATTTTGGCTCTCGAATTGTATCCTCTTCTTCCTCCCAGGTTTCTTCTTTTCTTACATCATTTTGGTCTTTTTCTTCCAAGGCTTCATTGACATCTATCTCACTGTGATCAACCACTCTCTCTTCTTGCACCAAAGGGTGTACTGTCCTAGGAGCATCAAGTTTCTCAATTATTTCTCTATTCCTTAAGACAGTCACTCCTATGTCCTGCTCCTGACTTTCACTTTTGATGATGGGTTTTATTAATGGGATTTGGAGTGAGTTGGGATGGACAGACTCTGACATGCTCAAAGTCTGTGTTAGCTGTGTCAATTGGTTCCTAATGTCCTCTGTAACTCTAATGGTATGTTCTTGACATTTGGACATTTGTGTAAAAATTTCCATTTGGCCTTGCATAAATAGATTGAATGTATCTTCTAATGAACTCCCATGAGGGGGTTGATATGCATCGAATGTAGGCCCTTCATTCGTTTGAAATGATTGAGGCTGGGAAAGGAAGTGCTCATGTGGTTGGGCTACAAAATCATTTTCCCATGAGAAATTTGGATGAAAGTGTGAATTAAGGTGATATGCATCAAAGTCCGAATGGTAGTTTTCCTCATGGTTCTGGTAATACATTCCCTCATAGTCGTGTGTGTGTGTGTGTAACTGGATTGACCATACAATACCTCCTTAAAAGCAGGTATTATAGGGCAGTCATCCGTTAAATGAGCTGAAGTCTCACACACAGCACACCAAACCTCAATTTCATGGTAAGTGGGTAACAAATGGGTAGTGTCTGGTTGCAAATCAAAAGTGGTTTGCCTAAGAGGGTATAGATAATCCTTAAGAGGTCTAGACAAATCAGATTCAAAATGATAATTTTCATCATGATAAGTATCTTGAGCAGACAGATTGTAGTAATTTTGAGACATGAGTGTAAAGTTGACAATCCAATTGCAGGTAAAGACTCAGAATGATATGAAAATACTGTTTCAAAATTTTACCTGATCTCAGTCTCATATACAATGCACAAACAAAAATAAAGTAAAAAGAGAAATAGAGTTACCGATTTTTATCAAGAGATGCTTATTCTTTTTTTTTATTTATTTTTTATTTTTTTCTTTTTGTTTTTGCCTTAATCTCCCCGGCAACGGCGCCAAAATTTGACTGCACTCTCACCCTGCAATTAAAACACAATAAAAACAAATCATAATAAAACTTTTATATATTTTTTATTTTAGTGAGAGGTTTATACTCGCCAGTATACGAGTGCAGTTGTAGTCCAAATTTAAATTTATATTTTCTGGATGAATCCATGCCGTCCACTGAGAGATTTATTTATGGTAAAAGAAAAAGAATGTCACACACACGCACACACATTTGGACAAATTGGCAACAAGGTTTTTTTATGATTTTTTTTTAGACAACAGATACTAGAAAATAAAGTAAGGCATAAATTGAAATAAACATTAAACGTAAAAATATGAATTTGGATAGTGCTTGAGTTAAGACAATTTCAGTACCAACCCGTTGATTCCTAAATTTTGGCATAAAAGATTAGCAACATTAATTTAATTTCAGATATGAGGGTTTGTTATTAAATGCAATTAGAGATGATGATAGTTCTAGGTTAAGCAATCCCCATACATGATATGCGGGATTCTAATTTAAGCAACCACCATAAATCCAATTGCAATTAATACACAAAATAACTAAATTAATCATCCGGGTTTGGGTATGATAGCGTTTCCAGTTCTAGTAACTCTCATACATGGCATGAAAGCTCTAAGTTAGGCTTACGCTCCAATCCAAACCTAGTGATTTCTCAATAATTAAGATACACTCATACTGAAATTTAAATTAATGTTACTTATTTAAAGCGCAGCTTTCTTTGGGAATCATTGGCGTTGGACACTGTCCTTGCCTTAACCCAAGATTAGATTTAGCTACTCATTTTTATTTGAAAGTTAATTGACAAGAATTTAAATGACATAATTTGAATAACAGAATTTAAATGACGGGAATTAAAATAGTAGAAACTAACCGGCCATTTAGGCGGTGAACATTTAAATGACAAAAATTAAAATTACAGAAATTTAAAGGCATAAACTAACCGGCCATTTAGGCGGTGAATAATTAAATGACAAGAATTAAAATTACAGAAATTTAAAGGCATAAATTAACCGGCCATTTAGGCGGTAAATAATAAAGTAATAATAAATGACATAAGAATTTAAAAGAAGAAAGGAAGTAAGTAAGATTACAAGAGATAATACTAAAGAAAATGGGAAAGAACAAGAACAATTCTCAAAGAGAGAATTATAAGGAAACAACTAAACTTTTATTCAAGAATAATAATCACACTTACAAATGCAATCAAGTGATCTATTTATAGGCCACAAGATGCAATACAAACCACACAATTTCAATTATTCAACTAGACATAATTATATCTAATGGGCACTCACACACTTAAAGTTAAATGGATTTTAGCTATAATATCCACCTAATAGTTAAATGGATTTTAGCTAAAAAACACACATAATAAAGCTCTCACATAAAAAATAAAAATAGATTTCTATAAATTGGTTTTTAATCTTCATTAGGATTAAAAATAATCCTTGGGCCTTCTCCAAATAATATCTTCCATGGGTTGCTCAAATTGGGCCTTAATTTTTCATGGGCTTGAATTCTTCATGCCTAAAAAAAAAATAATAATAATTTAATGTTATTAATAAATTATATATTATATATATGTATTACACATGGCACATATATATATTAGATTATATTATATATATATATTACATGCATGCATATAATGATGTATATGTATTATATATAATTTTATATATTATTATTATTTACTTTAGAACTTCATTTCATTCATCTTTCAATTTAAACTTGCATATAACCATAAAATATATATTAATATCTAATTTAAACCATTTTTAAGATCAAAAGAATGGTATAATTATAACAATTTTTTTTATAAAATTAACCACTAATCAATATGTATATATATTTATATCAAAATTTCAATTGGTTGTTTATAATGTACATGCATATTTTGTGAAAATTGCTAAAACTAACCAGTTCTCAAATATAAAATTTGATTTTTACCACAAAATGGTATCTTGGGTTATCTTTCTTCTCTTTCTCTTTCTATTGTTGCCAAACTATAATAATAAAATTTATTTATCGGGGAACAACCAAAGGAGAGCCCTTCTCTAAAGTCAAAGGTCCAAGATGTTGTTTGGAGGTCAACTGGGTCAAAATTGGGTCTTGAAGGCCGAATCTGGATGAACCCAGATAAAGGGTCTTCGAGGCATTGAAGAAAAATAGGACCCCAATGGGTCTTTGGGAAGTAGGGCTTCCGAGCCTTGGGGGAGCACGACTAAGACTTAGCCTACGAGCACAAGAGACGTTACAAAGACACATGGGAGACTCCCCCACACGAACTCTCTAATGCCTAAGTTAGACAATAGTCTAGGGAAAATGTTCAGAATATGTAGATGAATGTTCGATGTTAGATGTATGTAGCATGCAAAATGTTCTTTGTCCCAAATGGAGGAATGTTAAGGTTCCCAGATGGGTTAGAGAGAGAGAGAAAGAAAGTTAGCCAAACGACTCGTGAGAATTGGGAAAAAAAGATCCATTTGCTTTTAGGGAGGTGTGTATTTATAGGTGAATGAGTATGACCTACAATTAAACCAGAAGGCTTTTCCAAATAGTGCTTTTAGAGAGGCAAGAAGGCCTGTAGACGTCATCGAGGTAAGGCCCTGGTGGCTATCTCCGAGTGGTCCCGAAGAGAGCTTTGGGGCCACAGGATAACTTGGGTCTGGGAAACCCGAAGGGTGTCCTCATACATATGCAAAATGAAAGCCAGATCGTTCCCAAGGGATCAAAGAAGCTATCGTCTTGGAGACTCTCTAGGGAAGTACTTATCGGGAAATTGTTTAAAACTTAAAAAAAAAATTTAGGGCACCCCACAACAATAGCTCCCTAATCTTACCTTGGGATGAAAGACGAAGGGAATAGTAAAATAAAGATGGGTGCTTATGAACGAACGGACTAACCCAGGAATCATTTCAACAGGTAGGGTTATTCACATCTTCGTGACAAAATGGGATGAGCATACCCTAGTTTTTTGAGATTGTGTCAAACTTATAAATATTTTCGGGATGTACCAGTCACCACCGCTATGCCCTAGCTTATTCGTTACTAAGGAGCTTGGGAATTTATTCTTCTAATGTGTGCCCTCTTAGAATGCGGAATGGAAGATGCCGACATCCATAAAATTGCTTAAGAAAGTTTCAATCCTGTGTAAATGTGGTAGCAACCATCAAACACCCTAGCATGAGGAAATGGAAAATTGCCGCCACTGATAGCCATTTGATGGGGTTATAGATATCTTTGACATAAGAATGATCTAACTTTCTAATGGCTAAGGTGCTTTGATTGTGGTATTTTTAAGGCTATCGAGGGAATGGATCACATCTCACTTCCTGGGTTATCTTAAACTTGTAGAGATTATTGGAGTTTATTGGTTGCTATTGTCGTTCCTCGGCTTATTCATCACTGAGAAGCCTGGGAATTTGTTCATCCAATACCGATCCTGGTGAAATCTTTTTAAGGAAAGGAGAACCTCGAGGAAAATGCTAGTGTCAATCATAAGCCCCATATGGTATGCAAAAATGAGCTCTGATTTGGGCGATTAGTGATGTACGCAATCATGAACAAAGGTAAATGCAATGCTATACTCGGACACTTACAAATATACCTGTGGATAAGCCACGAATCTTTGACCTTTTGTCAAGTTCGAGCTACACATCACCTTATTTGATGAAATATTTTTTTAGGTGAGTGAAGTTCCAGGTTTTTCCAAGTGTTTTGCCTTGAAGTTTCTGAAGGAAGCAAGTGTTTGGGCCTAACATCTCTTGAATCCTGTAGGAGCCTTTCCAATTTGCTCGTAGTTTTCCTTCTTCACGGAAGGCACTTGTGATGACAGATTTCCTGAGCACCAGATTTCTCAGTTGTAGAGGACTATTTCTAACTCAAGAGTTGTAATAGTTGGCTATTCTCCGATGGTAAGCTGCTAGTTAAACGCCAGCTTGATCCCTCAGCTCATCCACTAGATTTAGGTTACACGAGGTTAAAAAGAGTTTCACTGGTGGAGTTTCAATTGGTGGTATGATAAGCCCATAAGATTGTTGGGAACTTCTCTACCCAGGCTCTTTTTGCCTCATCCAACCGGGTTTTGAGGCCTTAGAGAATGATTTTCTTGATAGTTTTGACTTGACCATTTTCTTAAGGGTAAGCAACTAATTTCATATGGAGTCAAATTCCCCATATGTTGTAAAAGGCACGAAAAGCATTAGAGTCGAATTGGGTGCCATGATCGGTGTTAAGGATTCGAGGGATTTTGAAACGGCAAATAATGTCATTCCAGACCACATTTTCCATTTTCCTTTATGTGATTATTGCTAGGGGTTCGGCTTCCACCCATTTGGTAAAGTAATTGATGGCTACCAATAGGAACTTTCGTTATCTAGTGGCGATAGGAAAAGGGTCGAGTATATCCAACCCCTATTGGGCGAAAGGGATAGGCTAAAAGATTTGTTGGATGTCAGTCACGGGCGATGATAAAAATGGTGTGTGTCTCTGACACTTATCACAAGCTTGGACCTTTGCAGAAGCGTTCCTATGCAAAGTGGGCCAGAATAATCCTACTCGCATAACCTTAAGTGCTCACCACAGTTGAATCCCTCATCTTCCACCAAGGTGCTCACCACAATCACCATCGTGCACTTCATCCAGGGCCTGTTGTGCCTCTCGCAGGCTAAGACATTTGAGTAGTGGCATGAAAAAAGTTTGTTTGTATAGGATATTATTTATAATTACAAAGCGGGAAATTTTAATGGTCTGGCTTTGGCAAGGTTAGTAGGAAGCTCCTTGGTAAACAAGTACTACATGATAGGCAATCTCCAATAGCTAGTTATCTCGATGGTTGCCATCATGAAATATCTTCTTCTCGAACAATGTGCATGTGACCACTTTTCCGATCCAGCTTCGACCAATGTTTGATGTGTCTGAGGATGCATCAACTGAATTTCTGCCAAATACATATCACATTCTTCTTAGGTGTAGTAGTTGTATGCTGCATAGTATAATGCATCTATCACATCCTTTTGCTATTTACAACGTCTCTTCAGGTTTTGCTTTAGGTGGAAGAAACAAAAGATGTGTGGGACAGAAGGAAAGACACGACTCATCGCGTTTGCAATGCTTTGATGACGATTGGATATGATGACGAAATCCTCCGACACACGGATACCCTCCCTCAATTTCATAAGAAACCAAGTCCATGATTTGTTTGACTCTCCATCACCAAATCCAAAAGCAATGGGATAAATCATCTCCTCTCCATCTTTGCAAGTAGCAACGAAAACCACCCATTTTTATTCATTTTTCAAATAGGTGGCATCAAGGACAACAACCGGTCTTATGTAAGACTGAAAACCCTAAAGAGAAGCTTCGAGGAAAAAAATAAATATAAAACTGATTGTTTCCATCCGTCTTGATTATCGTGACAGTGTTGGGGTTTTTTTCTCTTTAACATGTGAAAATAAAAGAGTACCTGCTGAAATAACTCATCCGCATTCCCATAAGCTAGTCTCTTTGCATACTGTAAAGACCTTCAAACGTTAGTGTACATGATTTGGACATCATGCTGCTCCAGCAGGTCCCTTATCCGCATTCTAGGTGTATAATCACCACTCGCCACTCTTTCTAAGAACAAATGTTCGACGACAATAGCTTTCACACTCCGAAAATATGAATTGTAGACATCTTGACTATATGTGTAACCTGACATAAACTTCACCACATGTCGAAATGAACAATTGGGTCTGTATCGTACACGAAGCTGAAACTTGCATATCACATCTTTGCAACCAGCCTCAAATCGAACCATGCACGAACATTTAATTTGATAATCCATCTTCACATCAACACAATAGTATCCAAGGGCCAAAGTCAGTTCCTATTTACTTTTAAATAGTGTGCCTTGGTAAAATATATCACCTTGGTAGAGGGTCGACACTTCAGTTTGCGTTACCTCAATTGCAAAATTTTTTGCATCAAGAACGATCTAGTTTTCTTGTAAAGGGTTGTCCTCAAATTGTGAACCTAAAAATCTAACTTCCGGGTACTCCGAATTGACTCCTCCATCATTATCACCACCAACATTATCATCATTATCATATGTCTCATCATCACCATCATTATCTATGTATGAAGTGTCATTTGATAAACCAGTCATACCATATATACTGAAATCATCGTTCCTCAATGGACTATGTGTTGATGTAAGTGGAACAGTAACAACTGAAACCTGATTTTCACTACTATATGAAAGAAATTGATTTTGCGGTTAAGATTCAAGCTAGGGGCAACTTGAGGGACTGTGGACCTACAAACTCTAACATCTTTACAAATCGTATCAACATAAATCACTCTATATTTGCCTTTATCTAACATAATAAAAGCGACACCACAGTCATCCTTGATACGGAACTTACAAGTTGGAACATCTCCCAACAGTTCAATTACATAATAAATGATGATGTCATACTGTGTTCTATCAATTTTCGTCACTATGTAAACAATTTCAACCAACTAAGCAAAAGTCATATTCTTATTGGGCCTCGCACATATCCTTTCACCCCCAACGTAGTTTAATCCATTCCATTCCCCATTCCACTAAATGATCATCATCACTTATCCATTGTTGTAAGATTCAAAGGGAACATTTAGTCTCACCTGAACCATGGATGCAACAGGACACACATAGAAAAAAAAAAAAAAAAAGAAAGAAAACCTAGTAACCCAAACCAGGTTTAAAGACGTTATTAAACCTGGACTTAATAAGGCCATTAAACCCGAATCGGGTTTAATGAGGCAACTAAACCTGGTTCATGGTAATCGGGTTTAATTTCCCAATTAAACTAGATTTAGTTTCATTTCAGTTCCATTTTAGTTTCGATCAATTTTTTCACACAATTTTCAGTTCAAATTTGCTATGATATCACTATAATATATTCTACTTACAACCACAATCATTCTACACAACTTAAACTAAGCAATGCGAACAAAAATAATAGAAAACAACCAACAACATACCTTGATTTTTGATTGAGAATGCTTATTGGGGAAGAAAGAAACTTGGTGAATGTTGCTCCAATAGAGGTCCTAGCTGCGATTGATGAAGAAGGTTGAATGACTCAAGAAACAAAAAGCTTGAATGTAGGAAGAATGGTTGAAGAAAAGCCTTGTTCGATGGTTTCGACAATGGAAAAAGTGAAAGGCTTACATGGTGGAAGAGAAAAGATAATGTGAAAGAGACAAATGTATTTTCATAAATGAGGTTAAAGGCAATATGGGTTTTCCATTATAAATTTCATTAAGAGTACTTTAGGTATCTTACATAAAAGTAGAGGAAATTCTATATGCAACAACTTCTTTTGCTCTCTATAGCAATATTCTAAAATGACTAAAATAACCTAAAGGGAAAAGCCATTTTTACCCTTTATTTTTCCACTTACTCACCTAGTTTTGCTTTCTTAGTTCGCAAGGTTTGCTTCTTCCCACACTATTCTCCCGAACTCTAGGGTTCGGGAGTTTTGATTTCTCCCGAACTCTAGGATGAGGGTCTATGTTTTTGCATATTTATGAATTACAGTTATTCTATTTCTGTTACTATCTTCTATATTACTCTGCATGTTTCTCTTTGTAATTATTTTTATAAATACATAAATGATCAGGAAAATTTAGAGAATGAAATCCCTTTGCAAATTGAGAAGTTATTCAAGTTTGTGTTTTTCTTTCTTGTTCGATATTAAATTCTTGAGGAATATTATAGACATAAAGAAGAAGTAGTTTTGTAATAAGGATATATAGAGATCAATGTCATGATTAAAACCAAATGTCTAACTACTTCAAAAATATACAAGCCTCACATATGACAACAAAAAATAACTACGTGTTCTTTCTCTTTCATGTGTCTCACTTGATAACTGGTGCTTAAAGGTGTGGATCTAAATCGATAGGTAATGGATCTGTGACTGGTATTGGAGATGGTCAAGTCACTATTAGTGGTCGACCAAATGTCGATGGTTGAAACCATATTCAATGATGTCGATGGTCGAACCATACCCGATGCTAGAGGTGATGTGATCGTAGTAGTTGGTGGATATATAAATGATGGGGGTTTGAACCTTGGGGTTCGGGTGCGTTGAAGGCTAAAAATTCATTTAAATACATTTAAGAATTCATTTAAAAAAAATCTATTTAAATACAAAAAATTATATAAATACATTTAAAAAATTTTAGAACAAAAAATTCTAAAATAAAACAAAAAATCATTAAATTTCAAAAGCACTTGAACCCTGGGGTTCGAGTGCATTTTTGGAGTTCTCCGTCACGGCTAGTGGAGGGGTTCAAGTCACTGACAACCGTTATTATGGGACACTTTGCCTTTCGTTCGTTGTTTCTGTCTTCTCCATGTGGGTCTCGTCATGACCACTGATTTTTTTCCTTCTTTTTCGTTTGATTTTGCTATCGTGATGGGTGGTCATGTTTGTCGCAGCCAGTGGAGGGATTTGAGTCTCCAGCGATTGCCATGGTGGCAACCCTTTTCCTTCCGCTTGCTATTGTTGTCTTCTCCATGTGGGTCTCACCATGGCCATCGATTTTTTGCTTTTGTTCATTCAATTTTTCCCTCTTCTGTTCTATTCGTTCAATTTTGTGTTATGTGAAAAATCCAAACCAAGGGTTCAAGTGTTCTACACATAATCGAAAAGAATGAACTCCTACCTCTCTAAAGTGCGTTTTCATAACAAAGCATTTGCAGGCAATTCGATTAGGTTGTTAGGGTTTGAGGTAAAAAGTGGTTGTGGGATGACTGTGTGTGAAAGGGTATTTTAGAAGGAAAAAAAATAACTGCAAAGAGTAATTAAGCATGGTCGCAAAGAGAAAATGTAAAAATTTGTTATATAGAGTAAAAAAAATTATTGCATATAATTTTTTTTTAAAATAATTATAGAGTGTAGTTAGTTCGTTTGAAAATTAAATTTTTTTTTATAAAAGCTTAAAACAATTATGTTTATTTATTTTTAATTAATTATGAATTCTTCCCTCACTTTTATATCATTGAGAAGGGCTATAAAATGTCCCGAGGCATTATCGTTTGCTTGCATTGTAATAATTAAGCTTATCACCATATCAATACCTATCAAATGGTACAGAAATAAAACATCATTAACTAAGTTTGTTTCCTATAAAATTTAAAGTTGGCCAACCCCCATCCAATCATTCATATTATCATACCTATATATACATATATATTATTTGTTTTAAGATAGAGAAAGAAATCATAAATATTATTATATATATATTTTATCTATAAGCAAAAATAACATTAAAGTTACTTATTCGTGCAATGTTGAGTCGTTCTTAGGGCATAATAAGATTTATACTAATAGTTGTTGATTCAATTATTTATTTTATGTAATAAGATAAAATTTTTATTTATAATTTATTTTTTTTATTAAAATTAAAAACATGAAAGACAGAAAATTATGCAAAATGATAATCTCAAATCATAAAATAATTTTTAATTTTGGGACTTATAATGTATATGGTTCAAGTTGTCCTTTCAAGTATTTAATTACCCAACCAGATCTTTAGTTCTCATTATTGCGAATCTCTTACTTTTTGGGCCGATGCGCCCGACTTACTTTCCCCCACCGACGCGGCCGATTCAGGTCCATATAATTTTAACGTGTGTTTAAATTAATATTAATATAAAATAATTACATGAATATTTTATTTCTGTGTAACAATTTATTATCCACATTGCCAGACCCGATCCTTATTAGCAATTCATCCAATTATTTGCATATTATATGTGAATTAGTTTATATTTTTACTGAAAATATTATATTCACGTATTTTTAAAATATTTAAATGAATTTACATACTTTAAACCTAAAAGAATATAGAACATGTATCAACCAAAATTTTAAAAAAAAAATTGATTGAAAAAATCGTTACTTGCTCCCATACATCTATGTGCAGTCTCTGATCAGGGAGGTCATTTAATTATTGTCATGACTAATGGGGATACATTATTTAATGCATTTATAATCTGCCACTACACAAACGTGTATACTACCATTCCCAATCCCACCTCTCCCTTTGTTTTTATCAAATATTAATGGATATTATTATTTATTCATCTCATGAAAATAGTTTAATATTTTTTTAATAATATTCTTGTTAATATTATTCAAACATCTATTTTTATTGAGATGATTAAGACTGTTTCTGACTTTGGTATTAAATTATATAATAACAATTCTCATTTTGTGATATTTGTAAAAATATGTAATTATGTTTTTTATATTTAATGAGTTATTTGCTTGTTTATGAAGAATATATTTGTGTGCATATATGAATGGATCATCTTAACAATTCTCATTTTGTAATATTGATAAAAATATAAAATTATATTTTTGTGTTTAATGAGTTATTTGTTTATTTATCAGGAATATATTTGTGTATACATATAATTTGTTGAATTTTTATTACCAAATTTATTCAATTAAAACGTATTAAATACGAATTAATTCTATTCTGAATATTTTTTATATGACGAATGTTTGATCAATTTTTTGACTATATTTAAAATATGTCAAACTGAATAATACTCGTATTTTTATCGTTTCGAATTTATTTCATTTACTAAATTGCTAACAAGAGACCTAAGTTCCATAGGCTAAGATTTGGCTATTTGTACATAAGCCTTGCTATAGGTTGACAGACATAAAATTTAAATAACAAAAATATTTTTCATTTAATTAAAAAATCTTTCTCTCGCTGCTCCAACAACAATCTCTTGTCGTCCACCTCTCTCATTATTCACTACAACAAAAATGATTTGTTGAGACATCTTTTTTAAGACATTTTTTAAAAAGTATCCTTTAAAATACCATTTTAAGGCACAATTTAAAAAAGTGCTCCAATACAATAACTTTAATGAAGCACAATAATTAAGTGCCCTATAAAATACTATTTTAAGGCATAATTTAAAGAAGTGCTTCAATAAAACAATTCTAATGAGGCACGACAATGAAATGCCTTAATAGACAAATCTAAGTGTCTTAATAGATAAATCTAATATGGCAGATGTAACGCCCGTAAATAGCTATTAATTTAATTTTGGGAGTAATTGGATTTAAGAGAAATATCAAAATAATTTGTGGTGGTTAAATAAAATTAAATTAGGTGATTTTAAGGAAATAAGAAATTAAGATAATTAATTTTGTTATTTGGGAATTTCTGGAAAGAGAAAAAAATTAAAATAAATTCAATTGTGTGATTTTCAGAAGTTTGGGGTGTTACTGTAATTAGTATAGTGGGTGTTCGTGTAATTTTTGGATTTGGGAGGGAGGCTGGTGCGATTTCGTAAGAGGGGCCAAAGTCTCCTTTAAATTTAGTGCGCGCCTATATAGGTTAAGGTAAGCGTGCGGGCGCGAGCGGTCGCGCGCGAGGCGGCCAGGCGGTGGACGCGGCTTCGAGTCCGCGGGCAGGCGTGCGTGAGGGGTGGATTTTTAAATCAGCCAAAGACGTCCGAAACGACGTCGTTTCGAAGGAGGCGGTGGCCTCCCCAGCGGCCTGCCGCGCGCTGCCACGTGGCGCCCCCTCCCTTGCTCACTTACGGCGGAATTTTTAAGCCCGATTTCGGGCGTAATTTTTGCAGTTCGAGCAGTGGGAAATTTCAGAGAAAAAAAACATCAGCGTGCGCGAGGGAAATTGAGGAATTTGGGCTTCAAAAATCAGATTAAACTCTGTTTAATCTCTGATTTAATTATCCAGGTATGTAATTAAACTAGTAAGTAATATTCTCTGCGGTTGAAATTTTATTTAGAGTCCAATTTTATTAATTTTGTCTATAATTGGAATATTGCAGTTTGTATAACTTTGACCGTGTTTGGTCAAATTGAGCCTAAGGTTATCACCGGAAAGGCAAGTTCTTTATACTCTCATTGTCGATTCTTTCGATGTCAATTTATTTGACCTCCCTTCGTTGGATTTGGCTGTTAATAAATTATGGAATTTAAACGGTGTGTTTAATAATTTAATTTATTATCCTGGTTTCGAGGGTATTATTCGTTGGTTGCCTACGGGGGTTTGTATCACCCCCAAGCCTATGGGAATGATGTCGTACTCACCCGGGGCTAGGTTCTTAGCTGTGGGGTATTAATATGGATTTTCGGTTATTTATTGGCTAGAGTGGTTAGGCAGTGGGGGCAAGGGTTAGCTGTACGGTGACGGTGTGACTGTTATACGGTCTATTTTAGACTGTTAGATGGTCTCTCCTGGTCACTGACCGCTGACCGGTGTCAGGCACTGCTGACCTACTCTACCGTTATGTGATTATGGCATGCCTGATTATTTTATTTTTGTTGCATGGTTTGGTATGCACATGGGTTCGGGCTGCATGATGGGATCATCATGATTTGGTTATGCTTGATCACGGACATTTTAGATTGGTCAGGTTGCATCCAGCACGGGCATATACATCGCGTGTGATTTACTACGTGGGCGGAGCATGGCCTGATGCCTGGATGTATGGGCGCCTTGTATCACGTTGATGCTCATTACGCCTTGCATTTTATATGCATTGCATGGTTACTGGTAGTTATTAGTTCTCGGACGGGAGTACCGTTCCGAGGGAGCCTTTGGCGCGGCTGTCGGGAATACCGGCAGGGATACGGGTGACGGGAGTACCGACCCGGGACAGTGCGCACAGGTTTGTGGAGATTTATGTTGCCTTTCAGGGCAGCGGCAGGTTGGTATGGGACTTGGGTGCCAGGTGTTTTATGTGGGCCCCAAGGACCGGTATATGTTTTATTATGCGGCACTGTTGCGTTGTTGCGTCACATGACTTGTGTGTACATGTGGGTTTATATTTGGAGTGATCTCCTCTTCTGTTTCGTTTACAGCCTTCATTTTCATATAAACTTGTTGAGTCTTGCGACTCACCTTGCTTTCCATCATTCCAGGCAAGGGTAAAGCAAAGTCGAGGGCGAGGACCGCGCTACCTAGTAGCCAGCCGTGTCGGTAGGGTGTACAGTTAGCTGCCCCCGTTTTCTCTGATGTTTTGTTAAGAGTTCTGACTCTCATTTTTGACTGTCCCTGGTTGTTCCTTGTATCTTTTATCGTTAGCACATGTGTCTGTATATTTTTATATACTCCTTGACTGCTGTTCCAGGAGGGTACTTGTAGGCGTGCATGTATATTGTTTTGCTTCCGCTGTTGTATTTTTCGTATGTATGCATGCCAGGGTATTTTTGTCTTGTGTTTGTTTCTCTTCTCTTATGTAGGCGCTCTCGTTTGGATAGAGTGGGCGGTTGGGATATCCGGGCGGGGGTGCTTACAATATTGGTATCAGAGCGTCATTTAGTCAATTTGGGGGACAAGTAACTATACACCAAGGCTGTTAGGTAGAGTTAGAGTGTCAGGTTGTGTCCTTAATTTCGAAATGCGTTCTAATTAATTTTGGTTATGTAGGACTCATGGACGCACGCTGTGGACGAGGTCGTGGTAGACCACCGACGCGAGGTAGAGGGCACCTTGTTCCTATTCCTGAGGTACAGGCGACTGATACAGGAGATGAGAGACAGCCAGGGCCTCTGGACATGCAGGAGACATTGGTAGGTCTTCTACGGGCTGTAGACGTACTGGCGGCATCTCAGTTACGTCAGGAGCGTAGTCATGATGGTAGGACCGCTACGGCCCAAGCGTCACATTCAGGTACTCCGAGAGCAGGGGACAGTTTTGGTGCCGTATTACTTAAAGATTTCATGGCCCTACGTCCACCAGAGTTTAATGGAGGCACCGATACGACAGAGGCCGAGGATTGGTTACTAGCAGTGGAAAAGCATTTGAGATCCATAGACTGTGTAGAGGCCCACAGAGTTCGGCTGGGGACTTTCTTGTTACGAGGTGACGCTGAGCGGTGGTGGGAGACCACTAGACAACGATATGGTGATGGGGGCCCGACATGGGCACAGTTTGTCGCGGCGTTCAATGAGACTTATATACCGGCTTGGGTCAGAGAGCAGAAGGTGTTCGAGTTTGTTGACTTACAGCAGGGAAGGCGTTTGCAGTGTCAACCGCCGAGGCAGCTGAGGGGAGTGATATGGTATAAGGTATACTTTCTCTTCATGGCCACGATGTACGTGCTTTATTTGATACAGGTTCTACCCACTCTTTTATAGCACTTCATTTGTTGCATAAGATCCCAATCCCGTGTAACCCCTTACCATATGATTTATCTGTTTCGACACCGGGAGGGATGGTATTGTTGGGGAGTGAGATGGTCAGGGATTGCGAGATAGGGATTCATGACCAGGTATTTTTAGGGGATCTTATTGTTTTGGCGATCCAGGATTTTGATTTACTGTTGGGTATGGATTGGCTCTCACGGCACTATACTCGAGTTGATTGTCGTCGGAAGGTAATTTCATTTGAGTATCCGGGGAGACCAGTTGTTACATACCGGGGTGTGAAGCCAGTGGTGACTACGCCGATGATATCGGTTATGCACGCCGAGAGACTTATTCGACGTGGGTGTGAAGCTTATTTTGCGTTTGTGACCGTGATAGCTGGGGAGAAAAAGGAGTTGGCTGCCTATCCTGTGGTGCGAGACTTTCCAGATGTGTTCCCAGATGAGTTGCCGGGACTACCACCGCACCGGGAGATTGATTTTGCAGTCGATCTGATACCAGGTACGCAGTCTATTTCCAAGACTCCTTACCGTATGGCTGCCAATGAATTGAAGGAACTTAAGGTGCAGTTGCAAGATCTTTTGGAGAGGGGGTTTATTCGACCGAGCACATCGCCATGGGAGGCTCCAGTATTATTTGTGCGTAAGAAAGACAGGTCTATGCGGCTGTGTATAGACTATCAACAGCTTAATCAGGTAACAATTAAGAATAAGTACCCCTTACCCCGTGTGGATGACTTACTGGATCAATTGCATGGTGCATCAGTGTTTTCCAAGATAGACTTGCGGTCAGGTTATCATCAGGTGCGAGTCAGAGATGAGGATATTGCGAAGACCGCATTTCATACACGTTTCGGCCATTACGAGTTTGTGGTCATGCCATTTGGGCTGACCAATGCACCTGCAGTATTTATGGATCTGATGAACAGAGTATTCAAGGAATACTTGGATTCTTTTGTCATAGTTTTCATTGACGACATCCTAATTTACTCACCAAGCCCTGAGATACACGAGGCGCATCTGAGCGTGGTTCTGCAGAAGCTCAGAGATGAGCAGTTATATGCCAAGTTTTCGAAATGTGAGTTTTGACAGACCCGAGTTGTTTTCTTGGGACACGTGGTCTCAGGTGAGGGTATCTCAGTAGACCCAGAAAAGACCAGAGCCGTGATGGATTGGCCGAGACCGATGACAGTGACGGAGATTCGAAGTTTTCTTGGCCTTGCCGGTTATTATCGACGATTCGTATAAGGCTTTGCACGGCTTGCATCACCCATGACGAAGTTAACGAGGAAAGGCGTCAGATTTATTTGGAACGAGTCTTGTGAGAGGTCTTTCCAAGAGTTGAAGCGGCGTTTGACTTCAGCACCAGTACTGACGATACCCAGGTGTGGTGAGTTATTTACTGTGTATAGTGATGCCTCGTATGCAGGGTTGGGATGTGTTTTGATGCAGGACGGCAGAGTGAATGCTTATGCATCCAAACAGTTGAAGAGGCACGAGGAGAATTACCCTACACATGATCTGGAGTTAGCGGCCGTAGTGTTTGCTTTGAAGATTTGGAGGCATTATCTTTATGGTGAGAGAGTCCAGATTTACACTGATCACAAGAGTCTTAAGTACCTCTTCTCACAGAGGAAACTCAATATGAGACAACGCTGTTGGTTAGAGTTACTTAAAGATTATGATTGCGAGATCCTCTATCATCCAGGTAAAGCCAATGTGGTTGCAGATGCATTGAGTCGTCGTGGAGCATCAGCTGCAGCTATGATGGTGCAAGAGTGGTTCTTATTGGAGCAGATGAGTGATCTTACTATCTCAGTGGAATCAGATAATCCTACACTCTATTGTGCTGCCATGAGTATCCATTCAGATCTTGAGGATCAGATTCGCGATCGACAGCGACAGGATGTGGAGCTTGACGCGATTATAGCTGATATGGAGAGATTTGGTCCATTGGGGTCAGCCAGAGGGATGATGGCTTGCTATTGTTCCGTGGGCGGATTTGTGTGCCGAGTGACAGTGATATCAGGCAGAGGATCCTAGAGGAAGCTCATCGTTCTCCCTATACTATCCACCCTGGGGCGATGAAGATGTATCAGGGCTTATGGGGCCAATATTGGTGGAGCGGCATGAAGAGGAGCGTAGCAGAGTTTGTATCCCGATGTTTAGTGTGCCAGCAAGTCAAAGCTGAGCACCAGAGGCCTGCGGGATTGTTACGACCTTTATCTGTGCCGGAATGGAAATGGAAGCGCATAGCTATGGATTTTGTCTCAGGATTGCCACGATCTATTCGGGGATTCGATTCGATATGGGTGATTATTGATCGATTGACCAAATCAGCGCACTTTCTACCTGTCAAGAAGACCTATCCTATTCATCGACTGGCCAAGTTATACATTGATGAGGTGGTGAGACTGCACGGAGTCCCAGCTAGCATTGTGTCAGACAGGGATCCTCGATTTACCTCACGATTTTGGGAGGCGTTGCAGAGTGCTATGGGGACTCAGTTGACTTTCAGTACAGCCTTCCACCCTCAGACTGACGGGCAGTCGGAGCGGACCATACGGACTTTGGAAGATATTCTCCGCGCTTGTGTATTAGATTTCTATGGGAGCTGGGATGATCATTTGTCGTTAGTGGAGTTTGCTTATAATAATAGCTTCCAGGCCAGTATTGGGATGGCACCATTTGAGGCGTTGTACGGGCGACCATGTAGATCACCGCTTTGTTGGACCGAGATTGGGGAGCGAGCATTGCTCGGACCGGAGTTGGTAGAGCAGACATCAGAGAAGATCCAGTTGATTCGGGCTAGGATGAAGGCAGCTCAGGACCGTCAGAAGAGTTATGCTGACAGACGACGCCGGGATTTGGAGTTTGAGGTGGGTGATCATGTTTTTCTTCGGGTTATGCCGATAAGGGGTGTTCGACGCTTTGGAGTATCTGGCAAGTTGAGTCCTCGTTATGTGGGACTATTTGAGATATTTGAGCGAGTCGGACCGTTGGCTTACCGGTTAGCTTTACCCCCTCAGTTAGCCCACGTACATGATGTTTTTCATGTTTATATGCTTCGCAAGTACGTGACAGATCCCGGGCATGTAATTGACTACCATCCGCTCGTGATGGAAAAGGATACGTCATATACCGAGTTGCCTGCTAGCATTGTGGATCGAAAAGAAAAAGTGTTTCGTAACCGTACGATTCCCTATGTGAAGGTCCAGTGGCAGCGACATACCCCTGAGGAGGCTACTTGGGAGCTAAAGGAGGAGATGAGGAGACTTCATCCTCAGTTATTTGCCTAGTCAGGTACGAATTTCGAGGACGAAATTCTTTTTAGGGGGGAGGATTTGTAACGCCCGTAAATAGCTATTAATTTAATTTTGGGGGTAATTGGATTTAAGAGAAATATCAAAATAATTTGTGGTGGTTAAATAAAATTAAATTAGGTGATTTTAAGGAAATAAGAAATTAAGATAATTAATTTTGTTATTTGGGAATTTCTGGAAAGAGAAAAAAATTAAAATAAATTCAATTGTGTGATTTTCAGAAGTTTGGGGTGTTACTGTAATTAGTATAGTGGGTGTTCGTGTAATTTTTGGATTTGGGAGGGAGGCTGGCGCGATTTCGTAAAAGGGGCCAAAGTCTCCTTTAAATTTAGTGCTCGCCTATATAGGTTAAGGTAAGCGTGCGGGCGCGAGCGGTCGCGCGCGAGGCGGCCAGGCGGTGGACGCGGCTTCGAGTCCCCGGGCAGGCGTGCGCGAGGGGTGGATTTTAAATCAGCCAAAGACGTCCGAAACGACGTCGTTTCGAAGGAGGCGGTGGCCTCCCCAGCGGCCTGCCGCGCGCTGCCACGTGGCGCCCCCTCCCTTGCTCACTTACGGCAGAATTTTTAAGCCCGATTTCGAGCGTAATTTTTGCAGTTCGAGCAGTGGGAAATTTCAGAGAAAAAAAACATCAGCGTGCGCGAGGGAAATTGAGGAATTTGGGCTTCAAAAATAGGATTAAACTCTGTTTAATCTCTGATTTAATTATCCAGGTATGTAATTAAACTAGTAAGTAATATTCTCTGCGGTTGAAATTTTATTTAGAGTCGAATTTTATTAATTTTGTCTATAATTGGAATATTGCAGTTTGTATAACTTTGACCGTGTTTGGTCAAATTGAGCCTAAGGTTATCACCGGAAAGGCAAGTTCTTTATACCCTCATTGTCGATTCTTTTGATGTCAATTTATTTGACCTCCCTTCGTTGGATTTGGCTGTTAATAAATTATGGAATTTAAACGGTGTGTTTAATAATTTAATTTATTATCCTGGTTTCGAGGGTATTATTCGTTGGTTGCCTACGGGGGTTTGTATCACCCCCAAGCCTATGGGAATGATGTCGTACTCACTCGGGGCTAGGTTCTTAGCTGTGGGGTATTAATATGGATTTTCGGTTATTTATTGGCTAGAGTGGTTAGGCAGTGGGGGCAAGGGTTAGCTGTACGGTGACGGTGTGACTGTTATACGGTCTATTTTAGACTGTTAGATGGTCTCTCTTGGTCACTGACCGCTGACCGGTGTCAGGCACTGCTGACCTACTCTACCGTTATGTGATTATGGCATGCCTGATTATTTTATTTTTGTTGCATGGTTTGGTATGCACATGGGTTCGGGCTGCATGATGGGATCATCATGATTTGGTTATGCTTGATCACGGACATTTTAGATTGGTCAGGTTGCATCCAGCACGGACATATACATCGCGTGTGATTTACTACGTGGGCGGAGCATGGCCTGATGCCTGGATGTATGGGCGCCTTGTATCACGTTGATGCTCATTACGCCTTGCATTTTATATGCATTGCATGGTTACTGGTAGTTATTAGTTCTCGGACGGGAGTACCGTTCCGAGGGAGCCTTTGGCTCGGCTGTCGGGAGTACCGGCAGGGATACGGGTGACGGGAGTACCGACCCGGGACAGTGCGCACAGGTTTGTGGAGATTTATGTTGCCTTTCAGGGCAGCGGCAGGTTGGTATGGGACTTGGGTGCCAGGTGTTTTATGTGGGCCCCAAGAACCGGTATATGTTTTATTATGCAGCACTGTTGCGTTGTTGCGTCACATGACTTGTGTGTACATGTGGGTTTATATTTGGAGTGATCTCCTCTTCTGTTTCGTTTACAGCCTTCCTTTTCATATAAACTTGCTGAGTCTTGCGACTCACCTTGCTTTCCATCATTTCAGGCAAGGGTAAAGCAAAGTCGAGGGCGAGGACCGCGCTACCTAGTAGCCAGCCGTGTCGGTAGGGTGTACAGTTAGCTGCCCCCGTTTTCTCTGATGTTTTGTTAAGAGTTCTGACTCTCATTTTTGACTGTGCCCGGTTGTTCCTTGTATCTTTTATCGTTGGCACAGGTGTCTGTATATTTTTATATACTCCTTGACTGCTGTTCCAGCAGGGTACTTGTAGGCGTGCATGTATATTATTTTGCTTCCGCTGTTGTATTTTTCGTATGTATGCATGCCAGGGTATTTTTGTCTTGTGTTTGTTTCTCTTCTCTTATGTAGGCGCTCTCGTTCGGATAGACCGGGCGGTTGGGATATCCGGGCGAGGGTGCTTACAGCAGAATTTTTGAAATGTCCCGTTAAAATAATTCTAACAAGACACTTTGATGAAATGGCTTAACAGACAAATCTTAAGTGGCCCAATAGAATAATTCTAATAAAACTTAGATATACTATAAAATAAACATAGGCACGTATATTAATAAGATAATGTGTAGATTAGGTGGTCATGCGTGTGTAAGAAGAAGTAAAGATTCAGGGTTCGAACTGAAGGAGAAGTAAGTTAGAGTTAAGAGAAGGCCATGTGGGGGATATAAAAAATAAATTTATAGTGATTTTTGAGACATTTTTAAGTGTCGCAACAAACTTAAATTTATAGTGATTTTTGAGGCATTTTTAAGTGTCGCAACAAACTTAAATTTATAGTTATTTTTGAGGCATTTATAAGTGCCTCAATACATTTTTGAGGCATAATTACACACGACATTTTTATTAATGTCCTAATAGTTAAAATGCCCCAATAAACTATCTATTAAGGCATTTTTAAATGTTTCTTAATTCAAAATTTGTTATAGTGACCGCTACAAACCCCTTTCTTTGTGTAACAACAACGAGAGGCGAGCCAGCGAGAAGCAAGAAGGGGCGACGGTGAGAGGGTCAATCGCTAAAGCATGGAAAGGGGAGAGAGAAAAAAAGAGATAAATAAAATATTATGATTATTTTAATATAAAAATATCGCAATATATTATGTGTATCAATTTATAAATAAGATTGTATGTAATAGCAAAATCTGGATTATCCTTAAAAAATTGAACTGTCATTTCATCACAACCCATATTAAATTTGAACGGGCCAGCAGCTCCTTGGTGGGTCCATTTTCCAACAAATTGGTCAATTCACCGACAATAATTTTTTTTCCCCTTATCTTATTATCACTAGTATTTGATCCATAGAACAATAATGTTCAGCTGTGTTACCTAACCATAGATCAATCATGTTTAGATGTGGGTCAATTTTATTTTGGTTTTTTGCTAAGTGTAGATCATGTCGCATGTCCCTTTTTAGCTGTGCCTGCTAAGAAAAATCGTCTGAATGCAAGAAAATTAACTTTCACTAAGAGTAAAATAAAAACATAAATCACAAGCAATTATCACATTAAGTAAATTCAAATATGTAAACTCTAAAAATTGTTCCGACGTTTTCATTTATGGCTTAAAGGAGGCCAATTATCTTTGTAATTATAGATATTACTATATTTAGATTTTATTTTATACTTTTGTAATTAAACTTAAAATATTTTCGCTACTTGACTGTTAAAAAACAATCAAAATAAAATAATTTCATCAAGATAATGGGTATTAAATTAAGATCTTGCCCGTGATTAAGTTGAGCAAACTTGACAAATCTTTGATCGATCATTAAGTAAAATAATAAACTAGTATATTCATGCATTTAAGAGGTGGCAACAAGAGAGGTGAAGCAGAAGCCAACAGAGTTTGCTATTTAAAGCGTTGAGGGCCTAAGTGTTTGCCTCACACACTTGCCTTCACTTCCATCTTCACTACCAGTACATTTAGCTAGGGTCTCAGGTTGTTGCAAAGGAAGCCGCCATGGCCAGCAAGATGGTGCGCCAAGTAGCTATCAAGTCGGACGGTGATGTGTTCCATGAGATCTTCACAGATAGGCCTCACCATATCTCCAATATGGCCCTGGCTCACATCCAGGGCTGTGCTTTGCATGAAGGTGAATGGGGCAAAGTTGGCTCCATCGTCTTCTGGAATTATACTCACGGTACACGTGCTAACACCTCTGCGTAATCTATGATTTTCTATCTAGAAATTGCGTTCTAAGAGCATAGCTCAGTGCATAGGTTATCTCCCAAACCCAGTTTGTAGTTTTATTTTGGTTTATTCATGTTATTAGATGCTACGTACGTTGTGCTTCATACACTTAGGAGATTTAAGCCTGAGCTAAGCCTCAGTATAAGTCCCTCTGGTGGTAGGTTTTCGTGTGTATTCCAACCGAAAAAAGAAGAGGAAAAAGAGTGTCCTAGGAGGGTATATATTTCTGTTCAAAAACTACACCGTCGATCATTTATTAAATGAATTTCTTTCATTATTATTATTATTATTATAAAATTTTGGAAACAAATTTATTAAAATTGAATCGCGTTACTTTTCTCTATCGTCTCTCTTAATTTCTGCTTGAGGTGCTGTTACAATTCTATCAATATTTGTGTGATATATATATATATAAGTACAGAAGGGAAAGAGAAGGTTGTTAAGGATGTGATAGAGGCAGTAGACCAGGCAAACAAGTCGGTGACATACAAGGTGATTGAAGGAGATCTGATGCAGCTGTACAAGAGCTTCTCCCTCACAGTTCACGTGGACACAAGTGGCGTCGACAACCTCGTCACATGGACCTTCCAGTACGAGAAGCTCAATGATAGCGTCGAAGATCCAAACTCACTCATGGACTTCTGCATTAGCCTCACCAAAGCGATTGAGGCTCACCATCTCAAGTAATTAATCTATTTAAATGATAAGACCATGATATATATATATATATATATAAAGGCTTGGGAGTACTGTTTGTGGTAAAGTGCGTCTACTCCCAATTGAGGGTTGGATGTGGAGAAGAATCATATTTCACTTGTTTTTTCGATGCATAATAACACATGCATGTGATTAATGCACTTGTTTGTGTAATTAATGTCAAGTTGAGCACCTGTATAATTATTTCACTTGTGTAATCGTAATCTACTTGTTTGTGTGATGTTGAGTTGAGCCTTATGCACAATCTCCTATAATTTTATGATGATAAAAATAATTTCAAGCCTTTACCTCGTCTAACAATTACCTTTACATATGAATTTTTATTGTATGTACAGTCTCCTACAAATGTACTTGTTCATGTAATACATTCACCGAACAAAGTGACCGTATGAGGAAAGGAACAGAATGATGGTAGGAGACCGTGAGGCAAATGATCAAGAGGTTAAGATGATCAAAAAGCCAAATGATTAGGAGGCCTGAAGAAAGGATATCTTGCTTGTGAGCAATTGTTTGCTACTAAATGGGAGGCCTCAAATGATTAATCGGATGACCAAGAGGCATTCCAAAATGAACAAATGGTGAGAGGCGCTTGATGTTGTTCCTATGCAAACCCTCTTATGTTTAAGTTAATTTTTGATTTCTTAAGTGCAAAAATAAGATTCAACTATCTGAATGAGCATACTTGAAAAATGAGGCGGGCCTCATATTTATAGAGGAGGGAGAGAGGGACATGTGGCAACCATCTAGGGTCCCAGGTGCCATATTTTGAATATATTCCTGAAATACCCAGTATATTTTTTTTGCATATTTCGAGGAATCTTAGAATATTCTTGGCATATTCGATTCGAGGAACACCTTGGGAGGGTCTGTTGGCTTTGAGGAAGGCTCCTGGGGTTGGAGGAATTTGCGACCGAGTGGTCACACATGACCGAGAGGCCTCTTGATCATGACCAAGTGGTCGCCATTTGGTGTTCTTTCACTTATTCTTTTTGTTTTTTGCCTGGGTAATTTTTTAAGTGTATTCGACCAATATCTGTAGATCTAACCCATGTTTGGCTTTTTTGATATTTGTTGAGCATATCAATTGCTCCCTACTCTTTTGATCGAGTGACCCAAGCAGAAGAGTATTTTGCCCCGCAAATTTTGTGAGCGCTTTCAGTTCAATTTTCTCAATGTTCTTTGCATTATTCTAACTCTATTGGTATCGTATTTTTGGGTTTTCTACTATTATGCACGTTCTTCCGTGCTTTTCAATTCCCTTTGGACTCCTATAAATAGGGGTCCTTGGAGCTCATTCCTTTCATTTCTTCCTTCCAAGCTTCTTCCACAAGGTGATTTCTTGGCACCTTCCGATTCTTTTAGGCCTTGCGATTCTCTTGGGCCGCTTGGTCATGACCAAGTAGCCATGTGATTGCAGCTTCATTTGTTGTTGCTTGGTAACGAGATTATGCCTTCTTCATGCTTGTTGCTTTACATGATCCAATGGCCACTCGATCATCTCTTAGCTTTTAATTTTAGTAAAGCTTGTTAAGAAATTTGTATTTTGATTTATGAAAAAAATAATTTTTGAAAAATATATTTTTAATAAATTTGGTTTATTGATTATTTATAAAGCATTTTATAAATTCTCTTAAATTGGAAAACTTCATGCTCATATATATTTCTTTCAAAATAGTCAAATATGGTTTTGTATTAATTGAGTATGATATGAAGCTTGTGAGAAAATCTTTTTGAAAAATCGGCTAAGTATAGTTTTTGATTTAATCGAGTATTGCTAAAAAATAATTGAGTATTGAAAATTTTCAATCGACTATCATAAGTTCCTACTCAAGTATGCTATATCAAGTTCTATTTCTCAAAACTTAATCGAGTAAGGTTCTTTTTAATGTATTTTGAAAATCGAGTAAAATTATATATTAGTCAAGTAATGATTAGTATGTTTTTCAAATTATTGATTATATGTCTCAACAAAATCATTTTCTAATCGACTATTGAAGATCTCACACTTGAGTGCATTATGCACCTCTCTGTATCTTTTAAAGCTATGCATCTTTTTAATCAAATAAATGTTTTTTAATTGACTAATGTATTTTGTCAATTAAGTATCTATATGTATTAGTCAAGTGAAGTTTGGATTGTCTCTAGTTAAGTTTCTGGTCTTAAAGTTAATCGAGTATCAAATGTTTGTACTCGAGTAAATGTATCTGTTAGTCAAGTAAGGTTAGCCGAGTAATCGAGTAAGAAATGCATAATCTTTGTGGCTTTTGAGTTAGTCGAGTATTGACTTGGTCACACTCAAGTAAGGCCTATAGATAATCGATTACTTGAAATGTCCAATCAAGTAAGTGTTATATTAGTCAAGTAACCTTATAAGTTAGTCGAGTAATTGTTGTCATATTTAAAAAAAAAAAAAAAAAGCTGTTACACAAAGAAGAAAAATATTACAATTTTGATCATAGAGCATTATTTGATTATTTTATGAAGTCTAACTATATTCTCTTATAAAAGAATGGTAAATATGTTTATGCATAGGGCACAAAAGGCTTATATTTACAATAACACATTTCTCTCAACTAATTTGGCTGTTATCAGTCAAATCAAAGGAAGTTGTGAGTATATGCACCAAGGAAAATCTTAAGTCTCAAGTTTCTATAAAGGCCATGTGCTACAAGAGATCAATTTTGGTTAATAGAGCTGTCAAGGAAGCATAAGCTATTTTTCGAGTGATGTCAAGCCAACCTAGATCTAGACATAATAAAGCCAGAATCAATACTAGGTCAAAGTTCATTGCTTAAGTGAGAGTCTTCCATGATCATCCTCCTTCATTTCAAACCACTATCTGGTAAAGTTTCATGTAGATCCTCTTAAACCAAATATTATATATAAGAGAATTGAGTGCTTCATTCATTGATATTCTTGTAACTCTCTTTCGTTCAAAAGAATGTTGAAGATTATTGTATTATCTTATATTTTTCTCTTGAGAAATTCGTTCACAAATTTTGTGAAAATTGTAAAAGGTTACACCTCATCCTTAAAAGGCAGTGGTTATGGCTGAGCCTAGTTGTGAAAAAGCCAACATGTAAAGATTACAATTACTCATGTAAAAACTGGGGTTCCTACTTAGCCCATTAAAAGTAGAGGTTTCAATTAAGCCTATTAAAACTGTGTATGGGTTATAGTTGAGCCCTAAAAGCTAAAATCCCATAGTGAATGTTTTCAAAATCCTTAGTAAGGAGCTAAGGTAATGGAATAGGTTTTTTGGCTACACCACTTAAAAATTGTTGTGTTCATATGGTCCGCTTCTTATGTCTTAATAGTATTATTTTTCATCAGCCATGCAAATGTTTTCATATATGAATTCAACTCATTGTTCTTAAAAGCACATTAGTTTTAGTCTTTATTGCACACATAAAGATTTTTTTTTAAATATTTCTACTTGCATGCATACTTCTCAAATACATACATTTTCCATGAGACTTGAAGGTCAAAATTTAGAAAAACAAACAAAATCTTATTTGTGTCAGCATAGCAGTTTTCTTATTCTTATCTTAAAATGTTGCTCTTCATCTTTACTTAAATATGCTACGATTTAAATTGATTCTTATAAAACATCTTTCCATATACTATTCAATGTATTCTCATTTTATCTTAATCATCATTACGCAAACTTGTGTCAGTTTTCATTTCATGTATAAAGGCTTTTCAAACCTCTTTGATTTCGTATATTGGCTCATGAGTGTTAACATTTAACAAAAAGTGAGCAAAATGATATTGTCATCATAACTATTTTCTTATACTTAATTTCAAATATTGGTTCTTTACATGTATATATTCTATGATTGAAACATGTTTAGAATAATCTTTATGAAAAACTTATTTGTGCATATAAATTCGTATCAATCCTCTTCAACCTTTTATGTTATAAAAGGTATTATTTTTAACCAGCCTTTATGCATAATACTTTTAGTTTTGAAAAAATATTCAAAACACCCAATTCACCCCCCCTTGTGTGATTTTTCAAAGCTTGCTTTAGTTCTTGTGACTTTGATATTTGCCTTCTTACTATGCTAATCCCTTCTTTTCTTTTTGTGGGTCTTTGTAGGAATCTTCAAACGCACCATCTGTGTTTGGTTTTGTTGCTTCTTGCTCATCTCAATTACTTGAAGGCAATCTCCCCATAATCCTATAATGTCATGAAGAAAGAATGCCGGGCCCCCCAACCCTGCTCTAATCCCCCAAAAACACCAGCTCCAATCCCTCAACAGCACCAGCTCCAGACTTCGCATGAGGGACTTCATTAGAGCCTAGATGACGACTGATTATGTATCGGATTTCATGATCAGATATCCACGGATAGATGAGCTTGATCATTCTCAGGTAGACAAAGGATGTTTGGGGATTCATTATTCCTCATTTGAGGCAAGACTCCAGTTTCCAATGCCATATTTTATCATGGATTGGCTTTTCCATTATCAGATTGTTCCTACCCAAATTCACCCTAATGGATGGGCTCAACTGATCAATTTTTTAGTTCTTTGTCATAGGAGAAGTATGGCTCTCTCGCTTCACTTTCTGAGTTGTTTTTATCGTCTTAGAAAGGTTAGCAAGCAGAAGCGTTTATATACTCCAAAAGGTGTTTGGACCAAAACTTCTTATAGATCTTCCAAATAAGGTGAACAGATTTGAGTCAAGATGGTTTGTGATAGATTCTCCATTAAATTAGGATGCCCCACGAATTTAAAAATATTCCTCCGTAAAGCACACTTCTCTAGAGAATATCAGTGATGCAGGTTGAGGGGTTTTTATGCCCGATGATCATCCCTCTCCCGTTGTCGTCTGAAAAATAAGATGACGAATATGTCGTGGAAGCAAAGGAGGAGGATGAGGAAGATATCTCGGAGCATTCGTCACATACTTTCATCATTCCCCAGGAGGAATCCTCTCGTAAGGGTAGATCCCTCGCATTTACTTGTTATTACTATCCTACTTGTCATGCTTATCTACCTAATTTGTTCATTTTTCCTTGCAAATATGAATATGCTTCGCAAGCTTAATCGTCATCGGCAAGATGAGGATGGCGAGATTATTACGAGGAATGGGAGTTCCTCTTGCCCTTCTCAAGGAGTTGATCCTCACCATCTATCTCTCACCTTCTCTATAATACCCGAGAAATCCTTAAGGCTATAAATGGTATTTGGTGAAGGGTATAAATGAAATTATCAAAAGAATGAGGCTGTAGGGTACACTATTGCAGTTTTAAGCCACCAAATCGACTGGAGGGAGTACTCCGGACCTTAGATGCTTAAGGAAAATGAAATGGTACTAACGAGTGATTCGAGGTGTGATTTTAGGTGATAAAAGAAATTGGATTGGGAACGGCTTTCGGTACAACTATCGACCGGGCTGGGAAAATCGAATTGACATAGGGAACATCCAAAAAGTCAATGGAGCGTGTTAAGGACCAATATTTTATGTGTGGTACAACCCTCTAGCGATTTTGGGTTGAAACGAAGAGATTTAGGGTCAAAACGATCAACCGGATCAAAATGCAATTTTCTTATTTTGCCCGAAGAAGGTCAAAATGGTCATTTTTTGGGAATTTTGAGGATGAAATGAGGTGTACAAAGCTTATGGGCCTTAATGGTATAGTTGGATAGATCAGGGGTGTTAGGGAAAGGGCTAAAATAGAATTTGAGAAAACATGAGGGGTAGAAGTGCAATAAAACAAACCTGTAGTATGAACACAAGCCAAAGAAATCGACCATCACCTTTAACTGCACGTGGCTACCGTTTCTAGTGATGGGACGACCGAGGGTTGTTCGGGGGCGATAGTAGACGACGCAAGGAGGATTGGGGGCCAAGCCTTGGCCTCTAATTGGTTGCAAAATGGCCGAAAATCGCTTATAAATAGCGAGGGTTTTGACCAAAATTTAGAACACAAATCGATCGTGATTTTGGATGTTTATGAGAGAGTGGTTAAGGGGTTTTTGTTCCTTGCATCAAGGAGAAAGATTTCGGAGCGTTTGGGATCGGTTGGAGTGCATTTGGAGGCTGTTCGAGCTTGGCTGGAAAATGCGAGGTGGTTCGCATCTGCCGACCTGCAACAGCCCGATCGAGGGCCCTTCGGGTGGTCTTTCGGCTTGAAATTGGTGCCATGCTGATCCACTAGTCGAGGGCTTCAAAGGGGTACCCTCAAATCGGCCATTGGAGCCGTCATGGGTGGCTGAAAATCGGAGAAGAAGGTGACGCATGAGCTGCACGCGCCACACTTCACGCGCAACCACTCCCAGGGCGCGTAACATAGGGGTTTTTTTGGTATTTTCTCTCAGTATTTTCTAAATTTATTTTAGGAATTATCATGTTGAAATATTTGGGAAAAAGATTGAAGAGATAATTATTTTTGAATTATCGAGGTGAAAATTATGAGAAAAATAGAAAAAATTATGAGAAAAATAGAGAAAATTATAGAAAAATTGAGAAAAATGGATTTTGATGCTCCTTTAATTAAATATGGTGTTCAGGGAGTGTCATGACTCGAGATTGTGTATAAAGTTTGGGTGTTTGTGATTTGGCATGCAAATCGAGGCAATGTACAAGGATCGGGGCATTCTGAATACATTCAAGTGAGTGGTTCAATTCTAGTTTTACCTTTGTCTTGAAAATGGGTTGGTGTGTGTATAATGGGTTCAGGTGAGCAGTTCTACCCTCCTGAGCTTAGGTCACATGTGATTGAACTAGTTCCGGTGAGCAGTTATACCCTCCAGAAATTGGGATGTTATGCGTAGGCATTTTATTTATCTACTTGTGGCATCGTGTGCATATTGAACATGTGGTATATTGCATAAACTATTTTTACTTGTAAAAGAGTCGGTGCATGGCGTGTGGTTTTCATATCATCGGCGTGTTGATTTCGTGTCATGTTATGTCCGTGTGGGACGAGATGAGGTTTTCTTGAGAATGGGACAAGGTTAATCTAGGTGATTGGGTGACACGGTAGGGCACTCGTGGATTAAGTATGTCACGGTAAGGTCAACCCTAAAGATGTGTGGAATGGATTTTTTCACGGGAGGTTGAGTATGCCAGAGAGATTTCTCAAGTTAGACGTGTTGCATGTTGTTGTTGTTTGTATACACCATACTCGTGTGTGTTTCATGCTTTCAGTAAACTATTTCATACCATTACTCAGATGTTTTATCATTTAACCTGGGTTATGCCCCTAAAACATTCAACCTTCCAGCCAGGGACTACTGCGAGGGTGAGGACATGGCCAATTGAGGGCCAATAGTGTTTAGTATGATAGTCGTTGTACCATTTTGAGACGATAATAACTATTTTGGTATATGTATGAACGATTGTTTGATAATGTTATTATCATTTGGTAGTTTATCATACGTATTTTGTTGTGGAAATATTATGTAAGAACCACAACATTTTGTTATTAATGTATTCACTGCGTTGTATCATGTCTCGTTTAGTTTTAAGATTATTGATCTTGTTAGTTAACCGAGCAAGACTGGGATTTTCGGGATCTTATCTGCATGTGACGATTGTTCTTGAGATCACCGCGAATGCCAATCGTCATATGTGTCAGGTATGTTTTCTGCATGTGAAGATTGTTCTTGAATACACCACATGTGATGGTATTGGAAATAAAAAAGATTCCCAGCAATTGCCTTATAATGATGCGCTCATGCGAGGCGGGGTGTTACACCCTCTCGTGAAATTGATACTTCTCCCAGTCTTACCCTCCACACCCTCAGAGACAGGCGGGGGCGTCTTCATCAAGGCCCCATGATTCCTCTCGCAAGCGGCAAAGGCATATAGATGTTGAGGTTATAGGGAAAGACATACCAGCTCATCCACTTGTCGTCAAAGATCTAGTACTGGCTCCTCTGCCTTTTAATAGTTCCACTACAGCTCCAGGTCTTGAGAAATTCTACCTCGGGATGAGCATCATCATTTTACTGTGAACTTTCCCCGAACAACAACTTATGGATGTAAGCTAACTCTCATTTGGTATTTTCTTGGATATCTTTTCATGTTTCTAATTTTGCTCCTTTTTGTTTAGGCGATTCAGGGGATTATGGCCTCAAATGCTCAAGGTAAAGCTTATTGCGAGCTGATGGAAAATGAGGTAGCCCGGTGAAGGAATCAGAAGGAAAATTGGGACAATGAGTGCCAAGAATTTAAAGGTCGATTAAGACGATTTGAGTATGAGGTGGAGGGGCTCCATGCCCAATTGTCTGAGGCTCAAGTTGGCACTTCAAGTCTCCACGAGGAAATTAAGGACTTGTGTTGGAAAAGGTTGCATGGGAACAAGAATGTGGCGAGCTGCAGACTACCCATGAAAAGCTTCTCCAACAACATTCATTGTGGGTCACAAAGTTGAAGGGATGTCGAGAAGAGCTAGCTGCAAGTTGAAGGTGGGTCTAGGAGTTAGAAGATTAGCAAGCCTATGCTTGCGCTGAAGCCGTCAATGCATATTGTCTCTCCAAGGATTGTCAATATAGAAAGGGTCAGTACGCCACAAGTTTCACCAAGTATGGTTTTTATTTGGCTCGATCTTATTTGGAACCCCAGCATCCTGGGGAAACTTTTTCAAAGTTGGTTCTCTCCCGCGAGGTGCAAGATTTTGAGGTACCAGATTGGCGTCAGTATCATCCTCATCCGATGAGCCCTAACTCTTATCTTAAATCTCGGCTTGTGGATGACTTGGAGAATTTGATAGGTCCGTGGAAGCCATATCCTTTCCACCCTGACGGTGATGAAATGATTAGTGCTCTTTAGGATCTAGGGGTTTCTGGAGATGCTGCTCTTGCTCTCCCTACTATTATCGAAAAGGAATGTGAGATCCCAACCACCGATGCCCTTGCTCCTAACGCTACTTAGGCTTTTTTTTTCCTCTTTTTCTTTTTCTTTGTTAATGTTAGTTTTGTAATTTCTTTCATTTAAATAAAATTTATACTTTTGTCATTGCGGGGAACGATATTGTGTGTGTCATATTATTCTTCTTCTGTATGAAATCTTGTGTTAACAATTGAAATGGATGACTAAAAATTGGTCATTTAACAAGACAGCTATTGGGGTTTGCATGAAATAGCGTGAAAGGGGGTTGCTTGATTTTTACTCATTATCAGGCTAAACATGAGATAGTGAGATTATCTTCCTCCATTATTGGGCTTTACGTGGGGCAATGGGATTATCTTCTCATCGTTATCGGGTTATTAGTGGGATAATGCATTTACTTTTTCCTTATTATCCAGTAGTTAGTAGGAATAGACTTTTTATTTTTTTCTCATTGTCGGGCCATATGTAGGGAAATAGTCCTTTTGTCTTCACCTTATTGTCGGGCTATGTGAGGCAATGGGCTTTTTGTTTTTATCTCATTGTCGGTTTATGCAAGGGGCAACAGGCCTTTTATTTTTACCTAGTTGCCAGGCTATGCGCGTGGCAACTAGATTATTTTTCTCCTTGTTGCCAGGTCATAGACAAGGTAATGGGACTTTTGTGTTTACATCATTGTCGAGTTATAAGCAAGACAACAAGCTTATTTTTCTCCTCGTTATAGGGCCATAGGTAGGGCAATAGGCCTTTCGTGTTTACCTCATTGTTGAGATGTTAGCGGGATAACGAGCCTTAGTTTTTCACCTCATTGTCAAGCTATGTACAAGGCAACGAGCTTCTTGTTTCGAGGAAGGAAGGATTGATCATCCTTTGCTGAGACATAAAATAGACACATAATTATAGACACATAATGTTAATTCAATACACAAAGGAACACAAATACATTATTCATCCAAATGTGCCTACATCCACAGTCCCCTCCTGGGCTCATATCATTATTAACAGTCACCATGCATACATTTTATATTCAAGGGGGATAATACAACTTGAGATGATTTAAATTCCAAGTATTTCCAATACTTTCACCCTAGAGTGTTTAAAAAATGCGAGTGTTGGGGCCAATCATTTTTTGAATATGATATGGTCCTTCCCAGTTAGCTCACAGTTTCCCATATTCTCAAAGTACGTTAGTAATTGCTAACTTTCTAAGTACCATATCGCTTTCTTTCAAAGGCCTGTTCCTTACTCGAGAATTGTAATAGTTGGAAATTCTTCTATGATATGTAGCTATCCAATTGGAAACTTTGTCTCTTTGTTCCTCAATCAAATCAATATTTTCCCTTAATGACCTGGAATTGCTAGTGCCTATATCCCCTTCTGACTGCACTCTCACCCTGCAATTAAAACATAATAAGAACAAATCATAGTAAAACTTTTATATTTTTTTTATTTTAGTGAGAGGTTTATACTCGCCAGTGTACGAGTGCAGTTGTAGTCCAAATTTAAATTTATATTTTCTGGATGAATCCAGGTCGTCCACTGAGAGATTTATTTATGGCAAAAGAAAAAGAATGTCACACACACGCACACGCATTTGGACAAATTGATAACAAGATTTTTTATGGTTTTGTTTTTAGACAACAGATACTAGAAAATAAAGTAAGGCAAAAATTGAAATAAACATTAAACGTAAAAATATGAATTTGGATAGTGCTTGAGTTAAGACAATTTCAGTACCAACCCGTTGATTCCCAAATTTTAACATAAAAAATTAGTAACATTAATTTAATTTCAGATATGAGGGTTTGTTATTAAATGCAATTAGAGATGATGATAGTTCTAGGTTAAGCAATCCCCATACATGATATGCGAGATTCTAATTTAAGCAACCACCATAAATCCAATTGCAATTAATACACAAAACAACTAAATTAATCATATGAGTTTAGGTATGATAGCGTTTCCAGTTCTAGTAACTCTCATACATGGCATGAAAGCTCTAAGTTAGGCTTACGCTCCAATCCAAACCTAGTGATTTTTTAATAATTAAGATACACTCATACTGAAATTTAAATTAATGTTACTTATTTAAAGCGCAGCTTTCTTTGGGAATCATTGGCGTTGGACACTGTCCTTGCCTTAACCCAAGATTAGATTTAACTACTCATTTTTATTTGAAAGTTAATTGACAGAAATTTAAATGACGTAATTTAAATAACAGAATTTAAATGACAAGAAATTTAAAGGTATAAACTAACCGGCCATTTAGGCGGTGAATAATTAAATAACAAGAATTAAAATTGCAGAAATTTAAAGGCATAAACTAACCGTCCATTTAGGCGGTGAATAATTAAATGACAAGAATTAAAATTACAGAAATGTAAAGGCACAAATTAACCGGCCATTTAGGCGGTGAATAATAAAGTAATAATAAATGACATAAGAATTTAAAAGAAGAAAGAAAAAAAGTAAGATTATAAGAGAAAGTACTAAAGAAAATGAGAAAGAACAAGAACAATTCTCAATTCTCAAAGAGAGAATTATAAGGAAACAACTAAACTTTTATTCAAGAATAATAATCACACTTACAAATGCAATCAAGTGAGCTATTTATAGGCCACAAGATGCAATACAAACCACACAATTTCAATTATTCAATTAGACATAATTATATCTAATGGGCACTCACACACTTAAAGTTAAATGAATTTTAGCTATAATACACACCTAATATTAAATGGATTTTAGCTAAAATACATACCTAATAAAGCACTCATAAAGTTAAATGGATTTTAGCTATAATATCCACCTAATAGTTAAATGGATTTTAGCTAAAAAACACACCTAATAAAGCTCTCACATAAAAAATAAAAATAGATTTCTATAAATTGGTTTTTAATCTTCATTAGGATTAAAAATAATCCTTGGGCCTTCTCCAAATAATATTTTCCATGGGTTGCTCAAATTGGGCCTTAATTCTTCATGGGCTTGAATTCTTCATGGACTTTAATTTTTCATGGGTTTGATTTCTTCATGGACTTGATTTCTCCATGGCTTTGATTTCTTCACGGACTTGAATTCTTCATGGACTTTAAGTCTTCATGGGCTTGAATTCTTCATGCCTAAAAAAAATAAAAATAATTTAATGTTATTAATAAATTATATATTATATATATGTATTACACATGGCACATATATATATTAGATTATATTATATATATATTACATGCATGCATATAATGATATATATGTATTATATATAATTTTATATATTATTATTATTTACTTTAGAACTTCATTTCATTCATCTTTCAATTTAAATTTACATATAACCATAAAATATATATTAATATCTAATTTAAACCATATTTAAGATCGAAAGAAAGGTATAATTATAACAAAATTTTTACAAAATTAACCACTAATCACCTTCTTAAGCTTTTAATCTAGAAGATCCAACAACCACTTCCACGGGGATCAAAGCTTCTATTCTATATACCAGATTGAAAGGTGTTTCTCCTGTTACAATTCGGATGGTAGTATGATAGGCCCATAATATGGTTGGTAACTTATCGGCCCATGCTTCTCTTACTCCTTCAATATGAGTTCCTAGACCATGTAGGATAGTGCGGTTACTGATTTCAGCTTAACCATTAGCCTAGGGATATGCTACTAAGGCAATTTGCAACTAAATTCCCAAGCCTTCATAGAAATTTCAGAATGAATCACAATCAAACTGCTTTCTGTGATTGATATTAATAATTTGTGGGACCCTAAATCGGCATACATTGTCTCTCCAAATCATATTCTCAACTTTCTTAGTAGTGATGGTGGCTAAAGCCTCATCTTTAATGACTCGAAATTGCTAGTGCCTCTATCCCCTTCTTAAGCTTTTAATATAGGCGATCCAACAACCACTTCCATGGGAATCAAAGCTTATGTCCCGTATACCAGATTGAAAGGTGCTTCTCCTATTGCAATCATGCTGGTGGTATAATAGGCCTATAATATGGTCGGTAACTTATTAGCCCATGCTCCTCTTACTCCTTCAATACGAGTTTTCAGGCCATGTAGGATAGTGAGGTTACTGATTTCAGCTTGGCCATTAGCCTAGGGATATGCTACTAAGGCGATTTGCAACTAAATTCCCAAGCCTTCATAGAAATTTCAGAATGAATCACAATCAAACTGCTTTTCATGATCGGTATTAATAATTTATGGGACCCTAAATCGGCATACATTGTCTCTCCAAATCATATTCTCAACTTTCTTAGTAGTGATGGTGGCTAAAGCCTCATCTTTAATCCATTTTGTAAAGTAGCCCGTTGTTACTAGGAGGAACTTTCGCTCGCCTAAAGCTTAAGGGAATAGACCTAGAATATCCAAGCCCCACTGAGCAAATGGTATTGGCTGAAAGATTGGTTGTAGTTGAGAGATTGGGGCAAATTGAATCAGAGCATGTCGCTGACACTTGTCACATTCTTTACCTTTTCTTATGGCATAATGTCGAAGCATGGGCTAAAAGAAACCTGCTTGCAGAATTTTGCCTACTAAAGCCCTGACCCCCAAATGTTCCCCACGAGATCAACTATGAACTTTAGATAGTGAAACATGCTACTCGAGTTGTGAAGGCTCACTTGTATAGCACCCCATTAACAATAGTGAAACATGCTACTCGAGTTTTTATTTTCTTCACTTCAACTGGATCATCTAGTAATTCTCCCTCGATCAGATAATCATAGATAGGTGTTCTCCAATTACTGACCACATTGATACATGCCACTTCATTCTCCTCTATATTGTGTTTTTGGAGAACTTCAACATATATGGTCATTCTTGTTGTTTCTTTGGTTGACGCCAACTTGGATAGGGCATCGGCATGATTATTAAGAGATTGAATTAATTTACACTAATTGAAAGTTTTGAAATGACTGTGTAAGGGATCTGACCTATTGTAGGTATTGCAGCATTGTTAGCTCATTTGTCTCATATTACCTATGAAACTGTTGGACAATTAGTTAGGAATCACTATGAGTTGTCAATTGGGTCACCTCAAGTTTTCGAGCCAACTTCATCCTAGCAATCAACACTTCATATTCAACCACATTTTTCGAACTGGGGAATGCAAATGGTAAGGAGTATTCCAAGACTTCCCCTTCTGGTGGAATGAGAACTATTCTGGCATCGCTTCCTTGGAAATCGGTAGCCTTATCAACAAACATCAACCACTACAATTGATTTTCTACTTCAGCTTCATCAGCAGGTGTGCACTCAACTATAAAGTTAACTAACGCATGTCCCTTGATGGTCAACCTTGGCTGAAATTGTATATCATACTCACTTAATTCAATTAACCACTTAGTAAGTCGACCTGAGCATTCTGGCTTTTATAAGATGCTTTGTAATGGTTAGTCGGTCAACATGATAATAGAATGAGCCTGAAAGTATGGCCTTAATTTCCAAGAGGCATTTATCAAAGCGAGGACTACTTTTTTTGTGAAAGGATATTGTGTTTTAGGGCCTTGCAAACCTTTACTGACATAGTATATTGGATGATCGTTCTGGACTTCTTTCCTTAGTAGCACGACACTAATTGTTTTGTCACTCACCCCCAAATAAAAATGTACAGGGATTCCAATTTTTGGACTCATCAAGAGGGGAACTTCTTTCAAATATTCTTTTAGAGCCTCAAAGGACTTTTGACATTGTTTTTTCCATTCAAAACCTTTCCTAGCCCTTAATGTCTGAAAAAATAGGAGGTTGTTTTTGGCTGACTTAGATAGAAACCGATTTAGGGCAACCACCTTACTTGTTAACCGCTGTACTTCTTTAACAAATCTCGGAGAGGCCATGTCTAATATGGCTTGAATTTTCTCGGGATTTGCCTCTATTCCCCTCTATAAGATCATGTATCCCAGGAAGTTCCCTGACTAAACTCCGAAGTCGTATTTCATGGGGTTTGGTCGCATGTTTTATCGCCGGAAGACTTCAAATACCTGAGATAGCTTTTCTACATGTGACTCACATTCCAAGCTTTTCACAATCATGTCAACTACATAAGCTTCCATGGTGTTACCCAACAAGTCTTTAAAACTTTGTTTACCATGCGTTGATAGGTGGTCCCAGTTTTCTTGAGCCCAAAAGGCATAACTCTATAGCAGTAAGTTCCATTTTCTGTGATGAAAGAAGTTTTCTCTTGATCCAGAGGATATATCATTATTTGGTGATACCTAGAGAATGCATTCAAGAAACTTAACAACTGATATCCTGATGTCTTATCCACCAATCAATCAATTCATAATAGTGGATATGAGTCTTTCGGACAAGCTTTGTTGAGATTTGTGAAATCCACGCATACTCGCCTCTTTTCATTAGGCTTTTTAACTATTACTACATTTGCTAGCCAATTTGGGTATAATACTTCTCGTATAAATACGATTTCTAATAACTTGTCCACTTTTTCTTCCAATGTTGGTGGCCATAATTCGCTTCTTTTGGAAAATAGGCTTGAATTGTGAATCCACATTTAAGTGGTGGCAAATTACTTCGAGGCTGATCTCGGGCATATTAGTTGGCATCCGAGAGAAGATGTCCATATTTTATTTCAAGCACTTCACAATCTCTTGATTCAACTTCTCAGAGAGTTTTGAGCCAATATGCGCTTGCTTTTCTGGTTCATCTTCACTTAATTGTGTACAACTTCCAATTTTTTAACCAGTTGGGGTTTGTATATAGCCTACCCAGTGAGAGACTTATGTATGTCTTGCTCAATAATCGATAGGGTCTCATCCTTCCTCTTCCCTTTCGTGGAAGAGACATAATAGGTATGGGCCTTTCTTTGATCCCCACGAACTTGTCCCACCCCCTGAGGCATTGGGAATTTCATCAACAAATAGCACAATGAGACTACTGCCATCATATCATTGAGTAAGAGATGCCCTAAGATTACATTATAGGTAGTAGTTGACGAAGCTTTTACCACCATGAAGTTAGTTTGTTAAGTCACACTTTGTGGATTGGAACCCAATGTGACTAACAATTGTATTGAACCGGCAACTGGCACTGCTTCTCCCGTGAATGTAATATTGCATGTTACTTTACATGCATTTATAAATTTTTCATAATTTTACTACTTATGTCATAATAAATGATTAAATTATAATTATTATTGCATATTATTGAGCCTTGTTTTGTAGTGGAAGGAATTGAACGTCGTCACGCTCAATGTGCCAATTAGAAAATGCATAATTTGTTATTGTGTAGTTCTTTGTGTTATTATTAATTTAAATTACCAAGTATATTATTTTCTATTGAATTTAGTTTAAGTGGCTAAATGCATTTATTCGAGTTTGGAAAATTTTTAGTAACACTTAATTGGATCTAGAACACAAATTAGTTTTATGTTAGGTTTAATTTATAAGAGATTCATTCTTGGCCCAATAAGTGAGAAAAAAAAGAAGAAAAAGAATCCAAAAAAAAAAAAAGCCCAATTAAAACCCAACTTGGCCCAAAACTTATCAAACCCTTCTACATTTTTTCTCCTCAAACTCACGCTTCTCTCCCTCTCTCAAACTCAAGCCTCTCTCTCTCTCTCTCTCTCACACACACACACACACACACCTCTTGGCTTTCTTCTCTCTCAACACATACATCGCGCTTTATATATATATTGTGTGTATTTTACATACAATAAATATAGATGTGGTTATATACATATATATAATTGGTTCAATTTTATATCAATTGGGTATTATAGGCATGCAATTTTGGACAAATTTAACGGAATAACAGGGTTGTCTAGATTAGACATCCTTTTGCCCCAAATTTAAAAGTTTGTCACAGATTATATATGTTGAATTTTAGGGTGATTCAAATTGAGAATGTATCCCTATGAGTTATCTATCATTTGGATTTGGAAAGACATTATTTGGAGGCTCGTAGAAGTTTTTATAACATTTTTTGTATACATGGGTAGATTTTACCCGATGACAGTGTTTTGGAGGATAGAAAAATGTTTTAGTATCCCAAACTTTGTTATCATGAGCTCATTTTTAAATATGATGAACTTATAAGAGTTTTCTACCTTTTGTGTGAATTTTATAATTTTACGACATCATTTTCTATTTCAAAATCATTTTTTTTAAATGTGTGTTGCTTGAGCAGAAAAATTTGTCTTTAAGGTACCCCAAGTTCCAACCTCTATTTGTGGATTTGAAAATATTATGAGAGTTCTATAATCTGAATTTTGATGTGATTTTATTTGAGAATATATCCCTATTAGCTATTTAGCCCACTGAATTGGATTCACATGATTTCGTGCGTTAAATTTCAAGTTATGTTCATTTTCGTAAAGGCCGACAATTCGAATTCGTGAATTGATAGTGTTTCACTAGTAGGTCCCTCTTGTAAATGTTTTCTTTATATCTTTTCATTTAATACTATTTATACATGTAGTGTTATGATAAATTACTTTAAGGAAATATAGTAGTGAACTTGGAGTCATATTTAGAGGGTAAGAATTATTGAAATTTTTGAAATGAATGATAATGAACTAGGATTTTTTGGCATATTGACGTTGTGGGCAACTAAGACTCCTCCATTTGCAAATCCAAGAAGTAAACTTTAAATACTTCAGGTAAGTAAACGCTCCCTAATTTTCACCCCATATTAAATGGTTAATGTGGAAATATTGTGCTTTGTGGTCGGCTTGCAAATATTTGATTCTAAAACTTTTCATTATCTTGTGTCATTTCCTTACGTTCAATGAAATAATTAAGCATGCATATATATATATATATCATGTCATTGCATCAATGAGCATGCATAGGCATTGATTTGAGAAAGTTAAATGTTTTTATATGAAAAGTGTGGAAAAGTGCAAGTTTTCTTTCAAAGATATGTATCCCAAGTTTTTTTTTTTTTTTTTTTAAAGGAAATGGGTGTACATCTATGTTATGAATGATGTGAGTGGGAAATGAGGTGTGGGGGACTGACGCACCCGACCTAAGAAGTAATGTGAATGTGAAAGTTGAAAATGGAAAGAAACTCAACTTTTAACCGCTTTGTAGTACTATCGGTAGCATATACCTAGTTCCAAACAAGAATTGCCCACTGCATTCTGATTGGCAATATGACACACCAAGTGAGCATATGATAGTACTGAAATATTTTTGAGAAGTTAAACTAAATGGGATACATATTTCGAAATTTATTCAAACTTTGCATGTCATAAGAATACATCATGTGCATGGAGTTTACTTACTAAACTTTAGCTCACCTATTTATTTTCCTCACGTTTCAAGTGATGAGAGCTCAATGAATTGAGGAGATCGCTTTGAGGCAGACTTACCCAGTAACCCAGGGAATAGGATTTTAGTTTTAGACTAATAGTTTTGAGACATTTGTCCGTTATTCATTTATTTACCCATTTTTTTAATTGTTTTATCCTGAAATTTTGAATAAGTTAGTTTTGGTTTGGTTGGGGATTTGGTTGAACCCAAATCTTCTATTTGGATTGAGTTATTTACTTAGTTGGTTAATATCTCTATTATTGGAGATTGAAACTTGAATTATTTGGTGGTAGTTGAGGTGTTGGATGAGTGTGATTTGGTGTCTATTGTGGATGCGGTGTCCCTCTATAGGTTAGCTAAGTCCAATTTACACGGGACATTCTGTCAAAATTTCTGTAGAAATTTATAATGAACCAAGCTTTGCTTAGCTCGACTCAGCTCAACAAATTTTATCACAGGCTCAAGCGAGCCCCAACTTGAGCTTAGGCTCAGGCATGACCGTAGGATGAAATTTATCAAAGTTTTATTTAAAAAAAATAATAAACTGATGTAACGATAAAAACAAATATCAATATGATAATCAACAAATTTGCCTAAATGAACCCAACATGATAATCAACAAATATAACATCAACATGACAATTAAGTAATAATAATTTCACAAATTACAATAAGCATAATATCATTTACTATACAAAAAGATAATCAATTTACTTGTCTAGTTATTTTCAAACTACAAACATAATCAAAATTATAGCACAACAAAGATATTTTCAATTCAACTTCAAATTAGTTGCTCCAAATATGGACTTGCAATTTAAAATTATAATATTAATTAGTAATCATAATTATTTATCAAATCACATATATCAACCTACAAAATACCAACACATCAAAAGCTTTCAAGAATCACATACCTTGTTTTGTTTCATATGGCAAAAGAATCTCAGTGATGTTATCCTATATATAAAAACACAAAATTAATAATTTTTATCAATATCAACTAACAAGGTGCTCACAAGCTTATAAGCGAGTTAGATCGTGTGCCTCTATTCGAGATAACTCACGAGTTTATAAATTTGTCAGCTCATGAGCCTTTATTCAAGCCAACTCGCGAGCGAACAAGCCAAACTTTACTAAGCTCAAGCTCAGCTCGATGCTCATTTACAAATCAAGTTTTAAAATTAGGCTCAAGTTTGTCTCATTTATCTTAACAAACGAACTCGAACAAGTTTTTATCGAGTCGAACACTGAGCTGAGCCTGAACGGCTGTGCTCATTTACACCCCTAAATACAGATAATAAAAAGAGATACGCTAAAAACAAATTTATTTTATTTTCGCATTTAAAGTGAAGTGAACGTTAACACATCTAGGTTTAGGACTTCTAAACTTGGGGTGTTATAGTGGAACTATACAAATGAGAGGAGATTTTTTCCAACCGATCATGGGAGATATGCATTTGCTCAAAGCAATTACAGTAAATGAGGTTAACTGAACTACCACTATCCACCAAGATTCTTCCAGTAGGGTGTTTTGCAATGACAACTGAAATCACCATGGGATTATCGTGGGGATTAATCATGTCTCCCTTGTTAGGAGTAAAAATAATTAGCTCTTTGTCGTCTTGTACTTCCATTACTAAATTCACATGATAAGCCTAATGAGCATAGGCCTTTTGAGAAGAAGAGGTGTCTCCAGCCAAGGTCTCACTATTGGAGATAACGTGAATGGCTTGATGCATTGGCACATTATCTGGAGGGATGGCCAGTCTGTGTAACGACCCGTTAGGGGGTTCAGGCGTTTTCAGGTTTTTTTTTTTTTATGGAATAAAGTGTAAGTGGAAATAAGAATTTGATGGCATTTTAATTATGGCTCTAAGTATTTCAATATTTAATAATAAATTGCTCTGATGGCATAGAAATAATTTTTGATTGTATAATTTTATGTTATGATTCATGTGATCGTGAAAATAAATATATAAGTCTAATTTTTAGAAATAGGGAAATAACGTAATGGGCCACAATTAATTAATGAGCTCATGGGTTTATCAGGTGGGCTATATAATTGTTGGTTTCGGCTTAGGTCCATGGTGATAAATAATTTAAAAATAATGGATTTGGTGGTGTAATAAAGAAATGAAAAAAAAAAAAAATCAATTAAGTTAGCATTTGTCAATAGAGCTCTTGAATTTTTTTTGTCTATAATATTAAAGCAAGGGTATTTTGGTAATTGATGGAGTTGGCGTGCAATCTGTACGCATTTCCTCTTTTCTGCAGCAATTTTGTGCGAATCCCCCTATTTCAGTGCGTATCCTTCCTTTCCTTACTATTCCATTGCTTCCTCTCCAATTCTCTCCATGTCCTTTTTCTATTTCATACCTCTTCTTCTCCTTCTCCCATATGCTGTTGGTGACTGGAGCTTTAGAGGCAAAGTCCCAGCTTCTCCTCTGTTGGAGCGATTTCTTCAGGCAAATTTCTTTCCTCATTCTCCCTTTAATATCTTGCAAATCTCCTTGTATCTTATCTCATTCTTGTGAGAATTCCTTGTTCGTCTCCCCATCCTAGCTTACTGTGAAGACTGGATATATATATATATATACACATTTACATCTGTTACTGTAAATTTCTTTCTCCTATTATAGTATCCTTCTTTTCTATTTCTTCTTGCTAAACATCTTGCAGTCTCGTTGATGTTTCGAATGGGGTTTGCTTTACTCCAATTTTATTTTCTATGAATGGTATAGTTTTTGTTTCAGTATAGATATAGCAGAATCAGGGAATGCATTTATTTTTGCTGTAATCAGAAGCCCATTCGAATGGCTGCCTTATCATTCAAATGCTCTCTCTAATGCACTGTGTGATTTGAGTAGCTATATATATATATATATATTCATGCCACTCGGATCACCCATTTATATATATCCATACCATCCAACTGCCTATATAATATATGATATATTTATATATACACTTCCGTGCATATGGTTATCCGAATCAATCTGGACCTATTCGAATCCCCCTCCTAAGTATTTAAATGCTGATTCGAATCACTCTCAATAACCCAGAGGCCTGATTCAAATCACACGGATATTTATATATGTAAACTCAAGCCTTTCGAATCCCCATGCTCTGTTTCGAATCACTCATATGCATAAGCCTCTGTTTCGAATCAGTATGCAAACACATAATTTGAATCACATGTACTTTTATATATATAACCCATTTAAATCACCTAAGCATGCTTCTGGATTGATTTGAATCCCACCCATTTAAACACTCAGACCATTCGAATCATCCTTTTCCTATTCGAATCACATATAAATATATACACACATAAAAACGCATATTCTGGCAGAATTGACGTACTTTAAAATTTTGGGCATAACTCTCTCATGTGAGCTCCGATTAAAGTGATTCAAGATGCTATAGAATGAAAAGATAAAGATATACAACTTTGATGTTTTGAGTTTTGAGATATTCGAACTGAAACATGGTCAAAATGGGGTTCCAAGGTAAAAATCGCATTCAGGAAAATAGGCAATCCGAATGCTAGCTCTCCAATTCGAATTGCCCACTACCCCAATTCGAATCACCCACTGTAGAATCCAAATTAGTCTCACTTAAACTACCTCAATCATCCGAATTGCCCCTGTATGATCCGAATCACTCCCATATAAGCACCCAAACCCATTCAAATCACTTATTTATATAAATGCAATACTGTAGTAGTCAGACCACCTGTTGTTCTTTTGCCTATAACTTTCTTTTCCCATCTCCGAATTGAGATCCGTTTGTTGGGATGAAAACTAGACTTTATAGGTTTCGATTCAATGTATTATTTGAATGATTTAGTTATGGTTTGTGCCTATAACAATCTGATTAATTTATGCCTAGAAATTCGTAGCTTCTGCTTTCATGTAGTATTACAACCTGGTGTTCTTTGGACTATAACTTTTTATTCCTATCTCCGAATTGAGATCCGTATGTTGGACGGTAATCTAGACATCCTAAGATTCATTTTGATATATTACCCACATTATTTGGCTTCATATTGAGTCCATAATGGCCCCGTCAATCCTGGCCAAAAATATGGAATTTTATTATTTTGAATTCTGCATTGTAATAGTTTTTGTGGAATAACTTTTCGTGGATAATTTCGATTGTGAATCCGTTTGATATTCCCAAAGCTAGAGTTATTGAACTTAAATTTCAATTTTTATTTTTTTTTTGAGCAATTGATCAAATATCGAACCCGAATCAGTCCTTTGAAATCACCCCAAAACAAATCTAAAATTTAAGGAATCGTTGATATGAAATTCTTTTTGGGTTGCCATTCTTTCTTATGATTGAGCTATGAGCATGAATGCAAGTAATTGTATACTGGCACCAGTTAAATGAATGAAAGGAAATCATAAGATGGGAAAAATAACATATTAAATCTATAATACTCCTCAAATGTTGAACCAAGCTTTAACCTTAAATAGCATATCCCAAAATTACTTCTAGGTTATAATTTACATCTTAAACATGGAAAATGTTATGAAGTAAGATATGATGAATTATCTGATGATGGTAAAATACCCGGTATGGGTAAATGGTGTTGAAAGTATGAATGTTGAAAAACAAGAATTTAAATACATGTGATTGGAAAATGCATACATGTACATGTTACATATATATACATATGTTTTGTGCACCTATTATTTTGCGCGGAGGCAGAAAAGGTACCCTAAAGCACCTGCCATGGGACAAGGTGGCCATAGTCTGGCAGGTTAGCTCCATATTTATTGTGAGGTTTTATTGAAATTATGTATTTTTGCATGCATTAATTGATGGCTTGAGAGCCAGGGACATTTATATTGATAATGAAATAATGCACTCTTGTATGTATTAATTGATGGCTTGCGAGCCTGTGAGAATTGATAATGACATAGAAATTTTAAGCACATTTGCATAGTGATACATGGTGACATGATATATTAAGTTGAATTGATAAATTCATGAATTATGTCTCTTTTATATTATTGCGGAGTCCTTGATTACTCTATTTGGTGTTATCGTGTTCTTGGATCCTATATTTTGTTCATTGTTTCTCGAACTTACTGAGCCTTGTGGCTCACTTGATCTTCTTTGCCATTCTAGGTAAAGGAAATGCGGTTATTGGGGGCGAGTTCAGTAGGACTACAGTCCAAGGATAGTGGTGTACGGAGACGCGTCCTAACTTTAAAGATCCTAATTAGTGATTCGGTGAGGATTATAGTGATGAGGATTTGTTATGTTATTGGCATTTGAGTCTCTTATTATTTTGTATGGCCATCGAGTCTAGAGTCATGAGATATTGAAAATGTAATTAAATCTTATTTAAATTTTCGCTGCTAGAAGTGAAATGAGTTGTTATTTGAATTCAGTTTTGTTCTATATCATCTTTGTAATGACCTTCTTTCGAGTATCCTATGCTAAGCGGGAATATTCGAAAGCGGGCCTCATAGTCTGTCATCCCTTCTCCCCCTCATTTTTCCATTGGTTTGGTCTTTCCTACCTCCTAGGTTTGTCTTCTCTTCTCTGAGGTTCCTTGTCATTCCTCTCTTCTTCCTATACACATCTCTGTAAATATCCTTCCCGAATGAGCATCTCAATTTGATTTTTTAGCTCCCTGCATTGATTAATGGAATGGTCAAGAGCTCTATAATATCAACTCTCTTGGGAGGTTTGATAAGGCTCGACCCTTCTACAACTACTAATATGGAAAATTGAGGTTGAGTGAGCCGGCGTAGTGATTGAATTGGGGTCTAGGTGCATCCTGCTTCTATACCCTCTTTTGTCACCTATTGGAATCCTCTTCACCATCTCGTTCTTTTCTTTTCTGTTCTTTGTCTTCATTTCCCCCCACTGTTCTCATTACTTTTACATGGAGTATATACTTGTTTGCTTTAGAAAACAAATCTACCAAGGACTTTGGGGGGTCCAAAGATAACGACTCTTGGATGGAGGTTAACCAAGTTCCTTGCAACATGGAAGATACTACCATTTCAATTGGTAAGTCACAGATTTCAAGGGTGGTATTTCAAAATATGTCCACATATTGACGAAGTGTCTCTTTGCCTCCCTATCGGATACTAAGGAGATGTGTCACATTCTTCTTCTTTCGACTGTTTATCACAAAGGCTTTAATGAATTTGGTTCTCAACTGCTTGAATGATGAGACAGATGATTTGGGTAAACCATTGAACCAGGTTCAGGCATGTCTTCTTAAAGTCAATGAAAATGCCCAACACATAATTTTATCATCCCATCCATGAAGCATCATCAACGATTCATAGTTCTGAATGTGATCATCAGGGTCATTTTTACCAGTGTAGGGGGTAATCTGCAGCATCTTAAATTTCTTTAGCAATGGTTTCCCTAGTATGTTTTTAGTAAATGGGGATCTCTTTCTTGGTTGTTCCTCGGTGGTTAGAACCAATTTCTTCTATTTGAGTACTTCTTCTTCCACTCTTTTCATGTCATCCCGCATACTCATTGCGGTGTAATCATCAACCTCTCTATTTTTGGGAGTCAAATCCCTAGTAGGACTTTACCTTCTTCCCATGGGCATACTTGCCACAACTTTCTGTTGTCTTCCTTTTCTCAAGCTTCGCCTATCACCTCTTTCTCTATGGTAGTTTGGCATGTGCTCTTGATTCCGTCGTGCGGAAAAGTTAGTGCCCCACAGCGGGGGTTTTGGGCCACTTCTTTTATAGGGAGAGCATCCAGAATGGGAGTTAAGCGTAGCTTCTCGATAAGAATTGATTTCCCCATCCCTCTGTTGAGTTTTTCTTAGTGGTGCAGTTTTCAGTATAAGTCTTCTTAGTGTTGTAGGTAATGCCGTGCCGAGGACCATACTTTGAAGTATTCCCGCCATGTTTTGTAGGGCCTACATTCCCTCAATACGTTGTTACTACAACGTTTCATATTCAGCCCACAAGATGATAAGAGGAGCCTATTGTGAAAAGTCAGGTTGATCATGGCATTCATGCTAATTCACCAAGTGTTGGAAGCTTAATGGAGATGGCTGAGTCCCCATTTGCTGCTAGGGATTAAAGGGAGTTGACTGAAGACTCCCTTATTCTTAAGAGTCAGGTGGAGGCAAGTGCATTCCTGTTGGGTGTTGTGAGTCTCGCGAAGTAGGGCGGATTTCAACACCTTGAGAGAGAGTTTGTGGATTGCCTCTAGTGTTTGCCATTGACAGCGATCTTTGTTTGACTTTTTGTAGTGTGTTCCACAAATGGCACCAATTATTGTTGCCAAAATACAACAATAAATTTATAATGTAGGAAAGTTGATCTTGACGCTCCTATGCACTGATGATTAGGAAACCGTGAGGAAAATGATCTGGAGGCCTAAAGAAAGAATATCTTGCTGGTGAGCAGTTGCTTGCTAATAAACAGGAGGCCTTAAATGACTGAGAGGCCCCAGATGATTGAAAGGCCTTGGATGACCAAGAGGCCTGCCAAAATGAACAAACGGTGAGAGACGTGGGAGGCTTTTCTTGCTCAAACCCTTTAATGCTTAAGTTAGTCTTCAAGTACTTGAGCACAAAAATAGGATTATAGTATTTGAGTAAGTGTACCTGAAGAGGAGGCAAGCCTCCTATTTATAGAGAATGGAGAGGGAGACATGTGGCAACCATCTCGGGTGTCTTGGGTGGTATATTTTGGGTATATTCCTGACATTTTTGGCATATTTAAAGGAATCTCAGAATATTCTTGGCATATTTGATTCGAGGAATGCCCTGAAAAGGTCTGTTGGCTTTGAGGGAGGCTCCCAGGGGTTGGAGGAATTTGTGATCGAGTGGTGGCCACTCGATGTTCTTTCATTTCTTCTTTTTGGGAAGACAAATCAGTCAAATAGACAATCGATTGCTACAACGAAAGAAGAAGACAGGTGGTCAGAAGCATCGCTCTAGAAAGACTATGATCTGAAAAGACTTAAGCAAAAAGTCTTGTCGACAGAAAAAGACTAACAATCAGTCATGATTATCAGAGAAGGCACGAGAACAATCGTGATGAATCAACAGTGACTACAAGGAGCTAACAACAACTACAATTGCATAGGGCTGATGGCGATGGCGCCCACGTGGGACTGACAATGGTAGGCAATCTTCAAGGGTTGCAGAGGATGGGGGATAATTTGGGCGTATCAGCGCACGTGTTACACGCTCCTATCGAGGTATGCTATTAATTCGAAAATACATGATTTAAGAGTGTAATTGAAATAAGGAAAAGTTCGAATAATCATATAAAAATAATATGAAAGTACAGAGTAAAAATATGAGTTTGACTATCAAATAACTACTATCATATTATTTTAATTATATTTTTATAAAATTTTTATATAAATCATTTCTGGTTTGTTAATTTACAATATCGCTGACTTATAGTCTAAAAGATATTTCCAAAAGTTAAGCACTTTGACTTCATCTCCCCACCCCTACCCTAACAAAGAAAAATAATAATAATAATAATAATAATAATAATAAAGTAACTTAACAATTTTTGAATCCATCGTTAACTAAATGAAAAACTACTATATACATACGATTATTAAAAAATGGGCAGCTAGAACCCAATAATGTTGGGTATTTAAAGGGTTGGGGACCCAAAGTGTTTTCCTCACAACTTGCCTTCACTTCCATCTTATCTACCAATATACATTTAGCTAGGGTTTGTTGGTGGCTGAAAAAAAAGCTAGCCATCGCCGGTAAGATGATTCGTTGAATAGCCATTAAAGTCGGACGGTGATATATTTCATGAGGTCTTTGGAGATAGGCCTCATCACATGCCCAATATGTCCCCAGCTCAAATCCAAGGCTGCGCTTTACATATAGATATGTGTGTGTGTGTGGATGCCATTTAATTTCTTCATTGATCATTCTCACATCTTCCCTTCTTTCTTCATTTTCATCTAGTTATATATCAGTTACCCAAATATTAACCGACACAAAGTGCCAATTTTTATATAAAAAAAGAAAAATAAATAAATAAAATTATCTTTAGTTTGAATTATGAAATATTTTAAATGTCCCTTAATAAAATATATAAGAACAAAGAGTTATTAGAAAGATTTACTGGAATTGTAAAAAATAAGTATAATTCGAAATGAAAATAATTAACCTTTTAAAAAATATATAGTAGAATTTTATTTTGAGATTAAAAAATTGAAAGACATCATTCACAAAGCACTATGGACTCAATTTTAGTAATAGAATAAGTAAATCTAAAATTTCAAAAAAAAATAAAAGGTAAAACTAGGCCAAAAACACTTAAAATATTTTCTTTTTCTAGTAGGTTAAAAAACCGCTACTAGTGTTTAGCAGTGAATCGAACACTAGTCTTTACATTTACATTTAGTTAGATTAGTGTTTGGTACGTAGTGAACCAAACAGTCAAGCATTTGATTTTAAAGATAAGGAAAAACCAACCAGCAAAACTAAGAGGTTGTCAAAGACAAGGGTAATTAATAGAGCAGCCAATATAAGATAAGGGTGACTTTAAATTATCACCTTTTTTTTTTTTCCTATTTGATTTTGGATTTCACTTTTGGCGACACCTGTCATTTCAATTTGCTTGTTTTATATAAATAGAGCAGCCAGTATAAGTTTTTTTAATGACATGTCTGAATAATAATTGAGTGGGATTTATTTCAATTAAAGACATTTGCTTGCATGGTTAGGTATAATCTGAATAATATAAATATAGGGGACATGTTATTTATTACTAAGTTTTAAAATTATTAAATATTTCCTAATCTCACATCGTTGTCAGACGGATACGGGGTAAAGACATGCAAGATCTCAGTCCACCCAACTTCACATTTATAACATATATATATATATCAATTTGGCGTTGAAATAATTAAGCTTATCACCATATCAATACCTACCAAATGGCATTGATTAAGTTTGTTTCCCATAAAATTTAAAGTTAGCCAACCCCCCATCCAATCATTCATATTATCATACCTATATATATGTATATATATTATTTATTTTAAGACAGGTGGAGAAATCATGAATATTATTATACATATATATCACTCTCTTTAAGATTTACTTTATAATAGGAGGCTACATATAGTCGCTTATTTTAAAATCAAGTTGAAACTTATTTAGAGCTAACTCTTATATAAATTTATAGAGAAAATAACTTTACATCTTAAACTTCTAATATGTTATAATTTAATCTTTTGTTAAAAATTATGTGATCCAATTGATACGACAGAAGTCTTCCAACTCTTATCCCAGGGAGTGTCAAATGAATTTAATTACTCAACCAAGTTACTTTATTAGATTACCAAACGCGGAAATAATTCAGACTTGCAGGGCCACTTCCCAATTTGATTGTTTCAATTTTCATATGAATATAACCCATTCATGCCTATAACATGTGTTGTCAATTCGTGCCGAACCATTCATTTATTTGTGTACTTTGTACAACTTAGCCTCCCAATTTGATTGTTTCAATTTTCATATGAATACAACCCATTCATGCCTATAACATGTTGATATTATGTGATTCAAAAATATTTTTTTTATCAGATTTCTGGCATGCTGTTACATGTTATTGAGATGTATTTTATTATACTTGTTTCATTTAAATATAAATGTCTCATTATATGCTGTTATATATATATATATGTTGTTAATATATATATCAGCTGCATGTTATTTGGGCTGTTGTATTATATGGGCCGAGCCCATCCGTGTTGCCTTGTGTGCTGCTGGCCGAGTCCATTCCTGTTTAGCCCATGATTGGCGTTGCTATAAAAGAGCAGCTCGATGCCCTAATTTCCAGAACTCTCTGATATTTGTCTTGTGCTCTCTCTCTGAAAACCCTAAGTCGGCGATTCTTGAAGCGAGACACTATTCGTGAATCCTTCGTTCTGATCTATGTTTCATTCAATTCTTTGGTTGCTTCCATGGTAAGATCTGACGGTAAGAACGACTATTGCTTAAATCTTTATTTGTTTTAGAACGCCTGAGGCGTGAGAGGTTGTAAACTGATAGAACAGATCTTTGCCTTGATCGTGAGATCGGTATAGAACAGATCTATCTTGATCTTGTTATTTTCGTTTCTGTTTTTCAGTTGTATTGCAATACTGTTTCTATTTTACTGTTCATGGTCTTGTAATCGTTTGTAAGCCTGAGATCTAGTGGATTGACTAGAGGCGGAGCCTCTGTCGTGAGTAGGATCTATTGATCCGAACACGTATATCGCTGTGTCTTGCATTTATACTTTTCTGTTTAAAGTTTTAGTTTACTGTGTATCGCGCTTAATTTGTGTTTGGCCGAGAAATCAGGTTATACAAAACCTACACATGTGTTGTCAATTCGTGCCGAACCATTCATTTATTTGTGTACTTTGTACAACTTAGCCTCCAATATCCAAGAGTCTAAAAAATAGTAATATATATGAAAAATAAGTGAAAAAAGAAATAATATTAGTTGAATATCTTTTGACTTAAATGTAGGCAAAAAACTTCCGAATTAAGCGTGTTTGAGCTGGGGAGCTCAAGGATGGGTGACTCCCTAAAAAATTCGCATAAGCCCATCAGGGTAAGTTGTTATAGTCCTTCCTATAGCTCGATATGGGATGTTATAAGTGATATTAGATCCGACCATTGACAAAGGCAGTCCATTGAGGGCGGGGAGTGGCGCAGGGTGCGAAGGCCTGTATAAGGAGCGATTCCTATCAGGCTTCTAAGATGGCAGCCTCCAAAATAGAGAAGATCTAAGATCAGTTGTAAGGTTACATGACAAGAATGTCATGTGCTCAAAGGGGGAGAATATAATATCCTAAGAGTCTAAAGAAATGTAGTATATATCGAGAATAAGTAAGGAATAAAACAACACTAGCTGGATACCTTTTGGGCTGAATGTAAGCAAAGAACTCCCTGATTAATCATGCTTGAGTTGAGGAAACTCAAGGATAGGTGACCCCTTGAGAACACTACAAGAAAAATCGTATTTAACGACGGAATTTAAAGACTGAATTATTCTGTCGCTAATTAGTCACAGATAACGACGGAATTTCTGTCGCTAATTTTTTAAAATATTTTTTTAATTTAGTAACGGAATACCCGTTACTAAATTTAGCGACGAAAATCTCGTCACTAAATTTAAATTTTTTTTATTTTTTAGCAACTGAAGTAACCCCGTCGCTAAATTTTAATTTTTTTTATTTTTTTATTTTTTATTTTTTATTTTTTAGCAATGGGATGACCTTGTCACTAAATTTTAATTTTTTTTTATTTTTTAGCGACAGGAATAACCTCGTCACTAAATTTTATTTTTTTATTTAATTTTTTTTATTTTTTAGCTACAGGATTAACCCCGTCGCTAAATTTTAATTTTTTTTATTTTTTAGAAAATTTAAATTTTTTTATTTAATTTTTTTTTTATTTTTTAGCGACGAGGTTGACCTCTTCAATAAAAAATTTTTTTTTATTTTTTAGCCACGGGAGTAACCTTGTCACTAAATTTTAATTTTTTATTTTTTAGCAACGGGACTGACCCCGTCAGTAAATTTAATTTTTTTTTAATTTTTTAACGATGGGAGTGATCCTATTGCTAAAAAATAAAAAATTTAAATTTACCGACAGGGTCAACTCTGTCGCTAAAAAATAAAAACAATTTAAATTTAGCGACAGAGTATTTCCTGTCGGTAAAAATTAAAAAACTTAAATAAAAATAAAAATTTAGTGACGGGTCAACTCGTCGCTAAAAAAAAGTAAAAATAAAATAAAGAATTAAAATTTAGCGACAGGTCAATCGGTCACTAAAAAATAAAAAAAATTAAATAAAAAATAAAAAAAATTATATTCAAAGAAAGGTATTATATATCGAGGACGTCGTGTGCTTAAGGGAGAGAATGTAATACCTCAAAAGTTCAAAGAATGATAGTATATATCGAGGATAAATAAGGAATGAAATAATACCAACTTGATACTTTTTAGAATGAATGTAGGCAAAGAACTCCCGGGTTAAGTGTGTTTGAACTGGAAAAGCTTAAGAATAGGTGGCCTTTGTGAAGTTCGCATAGACCCATCAAAGTAAGTTATTTCGACTCTTCTTATCACTCGATGCGAGATGTTACATGGTCATTTAAATTATACCACTTAAAATATATATATATATATATATAGCAAGGGCGCAATTTATTTACATTCACACAGACAGACTCAAGGAACGTACTTTCAACTTATTAATATTATTTCCTATCAACAGACTACACGTGCATTGATAGTTAATAAAATTATTTGTTACTCACAATTAAGGGGTTCTTTTTCTGGGTTATATTCAAATCAAATGTAGGTGAAAGTATACAAAACACACAAAAGAAGAAAAAAACTTTAAACAGAAAAAGACAAGACTATAAGGCTCTAGATATCTCAATTAACATTTATCTAAAAATAGCAATTCAAGATATCCTCTCTATTGGTACAATACAGGTGTGTTTGATTACATTATTTATAATTTAATTCTAAGTAATATTGGTTAGAAAATAAAAATCATCTCATTCTCTTGAAAAATAAATTTTATGGAAAGAAAATTTAAATGATTGTATCATATATATTTTTTTATGAAAAAATTAAGAGTGTTTGATTATTTTTTATAAAAAAATATATAATCAAATACACTCTAACTGTTCAATGCACGTGGGCCCACCCTCTGATTGTATCATTTTCCGCTTTCCTTTGTCCTAAAGCCAAGAGGGATGCCATGTTTGGCAATTAGGCAAAGGCCTTGTTAAGTTTGAGGAACATGGGTTTTGTATATTTTAATATTTAATATTAATTAAAAAACACATAATAGTCATATCATTAAATATATAAACTCAAAAAATTCAACAATTAATCTTTCTAGACAGAACGAAATGTGTGATTTGTCTACACTTGGTTGGATAACTGTAACAGAAATATTATTTAATATTTTGACTAACATTATGTATTGAACTCTTACACATTTTATATTGATATAAAATATTATAAAATGTTAATATAAATATTAAAATTAAGTATTTAAATAATATTTTATATATTGGTCCAAAAAGTAAAATCGTTCATCTCAGGTGTCCCACACTCTGTTCGATAAGACATGAATATTTTTTTTTTCTATTTTAAATATCGGAGGTGGTTGGTAGGTTAGTAGGTAGCTTGGTAGGGTGTGCCGAATTTAATGATATTAGCGTCCATCCTTCCGAGATGGACGATGCAGCATCTTGATTGATCTGGCAATGAGAGAAGATACGGAACAAAGACGTAAATATTTAGATAAACCATAGGACCCTGTCATCCTATACACACGTATATACATATATATAATGTGTGTCTTTTATCAATACCACACTATATGTCTACTAAAATTAATCATCTCATCTTTATATAAATCTCTTATTTTTTTTTTTTTTAATCGAGGTGATATCCAAGCTTCTGTATATACAGTAAAAGAAATTAAATTATAAACAAAATATACTAGTTTGATACGATTAAATATTTCACCCATGTGATTTTTGGCCTCTTAACGTTTGAATAGTTTTTCTTTGCAAGAAACTCTACTATATAAAGGGCTTAGGGCCAAAACATTTCCTCACAGTTGTAGTCTCCACTATCATTTGCTAATAGCTTCTGGATTTGTGAGTAGCTTTTTCTGGGAAAAAATGGGTCTAACCGGCAAGATGGAACGGCAAATAGAGCTTAAATCTGGCGGTGATTTGTTGCATGAGATCTTCAAATCTAAACCCCACCATGTCTCTGGCATCACTCCTGCCAAAGTCCAAGGCTGTTCCTTGATTCAAGGTGAATGGGGCAAAAATGGCTCTATCATCTGCTGGAACTACACCCATGGTATGTATGTATGATGACATGTACAACACAAACATTTTCAATTTTTTTAATGTTTCAAGTGCACATTACGACTGTGGCTGTGTTCTCAGATGTGCTGTTTCTTTTGTGATATTGATACACAGATGGGAAAGAGAAGACTGCGAAGCAAGTGATAGAAGTATTTGATGGGGAGAAGAAGACGATCGTATTCAGGATCATAGAAGGAGATCTGTTGCAGCTGTACAAGACCTTCATAATCCTGCTTCATGAGGAAACGAAAGGGGGCAAGAACTGGGCGACATGGGCATTTGACTACGAGAAGCTGGGTCCTGATGTTGAAGATCCGGTCAGCCTTCTGGACTACTTGACCGATGTTGTCAAAGACATTGATGCCCATCATTCCAAGTAATGGATGGATCAAGCAAAGCTTACGAAGCTGTCGTGCTTGGAACTAGTGTACTTCTATGTGATCAATAATTAAGGATAAGAATAATTTGTACCTTTGGAGGGTACCTGTGTGGTGAGAGTACTTAAAAATGTTGTGATCAAATATGTAACGTTTGCTGGATGTGATGTGTAACATGTTATATGATATACATAATGTGATCTTTTCATATACTTTCACGGGCCAAACCTATGTTTTTTTTCTCTAAACTTTTATGAAAATCCTATCATTTTTTTGAACTTTAAATCTAACCTATTGAATATGTTGTCCAAAAAAATAGACAAAAAGAAGGTGAATTGGGTTTTTTTTTAAATTTAAAACTTTAACTATTATTAAAAATTCTTAAATTGTGATCTTGATATTTAGCGATTGTAGTTGGAATAAGAGTAGTAATAATAGCAAGCAACCACAAATAATACTAGCTAGAATGTTTTTAGAGATTTGGCTATAAGAGTCTAGTACTTTCTCTCAAGACTATACTTGAGTTTCATTAGGTAAAATATATCACTAGTTTTTTATTAGATGTAGAACTAATATACAATCTCTTGCCTAATCAGGAACCACTACTACACTACTAGCAAATACAAACCCTCACACAACAAGTGAGTAAAAACATAACGTTGTGTGAGTAAAAGCATAACTTACCAATAGAGAAAAATCAAACAAATAAGCAATTATGAGAATTCCACCAGCCTAACACACTTCAAATTATTGAACTGTCTCACTCTAGTTTGAATGTTCTTTCAATCAGTTCACTTTTTTTAAGGCGCTATACTTACCCTATATATATTTTTCTTCAAAAAACTATATGTTATTGTTGATTTTATTACCCAACCTATATCTCGGCCAAACACAAGATCAAGCGTAAAATATGAAAGATAAAACAGAACTATTAAGAAATCAAGAACACAAGACACACATGTTCGGATTCGAAAAGATCCTACTCATGGAAAAGGCTTTGTCTCTAGTCAATCCACTAAATATCTCAAGATTACAATCGGATTACAAGATCACAATAAGAATAAAACGTATTGCAAAACAGATTGAAACATAATATAAAATACAATAACAAGTGCGAGTTCTGTCCAACCTGTCTCAAGATCAAGTCAAGTATCTGTTCTATTAGTTTTACCAATCTCTCATGCCTCAGGCGATTAAACAACAATAGAGATTACACAATATCTTTTACCTTACCGAGTGATCTTAAAATAAAATCAAAAAATCAATCGATTGAGAGAAGGATTCACTAGAAAAGTGTCTCGCTTCAAGCGCTGATTTAGGGTTTTAGAAATGAGCGAGAAAAGCAATCTATCGATTAGGACAGGATCATAGCCCTTTTATAGTAGCAGCAGCGAGACTGGAATGGGTCGAGCCAACAAGCGCAACACGCATAGACCACAAGATTATGGGCTTGGCCCATAACACATCTTGGCCCAAATGAAACTTGACCCACATGATATAACAACAGATTATATACGCATTAAAAATTCAATTTAAATGAAAGTTAAATGTAACCAAATTTCATATAAAAGAAATGCAATCAGATTGTACATAAAAATATAAATGATAAAACATTTAATGCATTTTGAATCACATTAATCAACAATTATAAAGAAGGGCTATAGTAATTTTGAAATTCAAGAAAATCTTCAAGCTTTCCCAAACTGCCACTTGATTCATTCTAACATCTGTAGGTATCTTTGATTACAGGAATATATTTTTTACAAGAAAAAATATATGGATCAGAACGATTTCTTGAGACAAATCAAATAAAGTTGGGAAAAGATAAAAGGAGACCGTATGTGATCAGAATTAAACATAAGCTTTTTTTGAGACAGGAAGTTCACAAAAAGATTAGATAAATCAACAAAATATGCAAAGGGGACTAAAGTCAAACTAGCTTTTCTCTTCAAAAATGATTTTTCTTTTTTTATGAAGTTTTGAAATAATAACGATAAACTTATCAAATTATGATTTTAAATTAGAAGATATGAGAATAACATCTATTTAATTTTATTTTTGACTATGCAGTAAAAATTTTAATAAACTAAGTCTATCTGAAATATTTGTTGAACTTCAATCGACTGAAGTGGAAACTTCAATCAACTTAAGTTGTCCAGAAATATTATGCACAACTTGGTTGAGAATCGATCAACCTAAGATCAAAGGGTAAGATTCTGGTTAACTTAAATGCATCTTAAGTCAACTGATCTTATGCAAAATCTGATACCAACTTATTGCCTTACTTAAGTTGATTTAAACTTAACCATCAGTCAACTTAAGATACTTAGACATGACTTTCATTTCTTCACATTATTAAGTTGATTGAAATTCTTTATTTTTACTTTTATTTCAATAAAATTATTTTTGTTATCATCAAAATCATATTATCCTACCCTTGAGTTTAATAATCTTCCCCTTTGTGATGATGATAAAAATTTCATGTTTTTTTTTCTCTTTAAATAGAACCTTTTTAATTAACTCCCCCTATGGTTATGCCTTAGAGAAATGAAACTCCCCCTGAATCTATACAGTATAAAAATTTTGAGATGTTAAGGCAATTGATTGATGGATAAGTCAAAAACATACATCAGTTAAGACATGTGAATACATAAGTCAAAAACATACATGAGTTATGGCATGTGAATAATATAAGTAAAAAACATGCATCAATCATAGTGAGCTTGTCCTCAATATGTGCCATGCGACACTCCATCCGAGTCATCCGTGCACTCGTGTCATAAAAGTTCCCACGGTTTGCAACCTCCAAAATCTAAATTGCTTCAAGAAGATCTTTCATAGAAGGTCCTAGACTAGCAGAATAAGATGGCTCACCAAGCTCGAGGCTAATGGCAGTTGATGTAGGAGGGTTGTGGATAGGAGTGGGTGGCATAGAGATAGCTTGGGTATACCCGGCCTCTTCATCTGTAGAGTCATCATGGGTCGGAATAACATTTTAGGCCTCGAAGATTTTTGCCAAACTCCTTGCAGCTTTATACATTTCTTGAAGTGCAGAGTCCCTATGCAGATTCAGTCAATAGGCTTGAGGGGAACGTAAGTTTCATTGTCCAAAAGAACATCGAAGTGTCGAAAAATCCTAGTGAGAATCATACCATACGAAGGAGGAGTTGCTATTTTGGGATAAAAAATGTCCATATGATGCACCATGACATAAGGCATGTCAATGGGAAAATGATTCACAATGCACACACAATTTCAAACTCATAGTAGGAGACATGATCAAAAGACCCATTTTTCGGAAAAAAAACAATGACAGGTGGTAAAATGTAACAAGCAAATGAGTATGTCAAAATCTTTTCTTGAAGGCATATACTCATGAAAATTGGGATTGTGAGTAAGCACTCTAACAGTCATGATAGGTTCAAAATTTTTAGTGACCACGATTGGGATTCAAGAATTTGGATTTAGAAATTGTTTGCAGGAATGCCAAAAATCTCATGGAAAATAGAAGCATCAAACTCAATATCAACTTCCTTAACCTTAGATTGAATTCTAAAAGGATGGTCAAGAATGACAAGATTTGCATAGAAGAGACAAAATAATTGTTAACTTTGTGTAAACAATGGCACCTCACACCCAAGAGAGAGGGTGAATTGGGTGTTTTAAAACTTAAATTAAGATTTATAAATTTTTTACTTGAAAAGAGGTTTTAGTGCAATAAAACAGTAAATATGAAACAATATTTGCAAAACTTGAAAAATCTAAACTAAGAATAAAATCAATAGTACAAATGATTTATAGTGGCTCCACTATCTTAATTCATCACTACGAATTTTTAAATTTATTAAAATCTCTTACTTGAACTCAAGTAGCCCTCTAACAATCAGCTAAGTAGTATACAATCTCCTATTTGCACCACCTAGGCATTGAAGCAATATTGCTAGACAATGTACAAAAACAATTATAATGAGATGATCCGAGAGGTATAAACTCTCAGTTACAATGTTTCTCAAATGAAGATGCAAAGACTAAAACAAAATAATATAAATAGTATCTATAGCCTTTTGAGAGAAAAATGAAAGCATAAACACTAATGAGAAGAATTAATATAATTGTAAACTCTTATCACTTCATGTTCATTCATTAGCCTCTCTACTACATATAATTATAGCTTTCTCCCGAGCATTAAAGAAGACTAGCCGTTAAGAGTCGTTAGAGACAATTAGAGCCTACACAGACTAGTCATTAAAACATATCGGTGAAGAAAATGCTTGATAGTTTTACTAAATCAGTCGACAATTTTTTTGGGGGGAATTTGGAGCACACAATTGGTTTGGGCAAATGATTGACTTTTTTTTATAAAAATGGTTAACTTATTTGACAAACGGTTGACAGTTTGAAGCAACAAGTTGATAGTTTTAAGAGAAAGTCGATATTATACAGTCAATGTCGATAAAATTTGAAATTAAGTAAAAAAAATAGAGCATGAAATTTCTCTATCAACAGGTCTCAAGAATTGTCGACTGTCTTTGGCCAAAGGCCAGAAACGATCAATTGTTTCCTTAAGAAAGTCAATAGTTTTTACTCTTTTTAATAGCTCAGGCAATTGAAACACAAAATGGTCAACATATGGACTTGAAATGTTCAACAATTTTGCCTTGAATTTTAAAAAGATGTTAAAACAAATGTTAAAATAAATTTTTAACAAATCTCATATACTCATTTATTTGATTAATATATATTGAGTGGCAAAAAGATATTTTTCAAGAGATTACCACTAAGGAGTTTATATTATTTGACAAAATGATTTAAACAACATTCTTAGACAATAAATAGATTTTCCATTTTCAAGAATATATACTTTATTTTCATTTTGAAAATGAAAATAACATGAAAATATTTTTCATTATAAAAAATGAAGATTTTCATTATGAAAGAATTTTTCATCAAAGATATTCAACATGATGATTTTTATCAATAAGTAATCATGAAGCTTTTCATCATCAAAATAATATCAAAAGTAAAATAATTTTGATACATTTCATACAACAATTCATTTGATTCCAAAATAACTTTTCTTTGATATCATAATTTTGTTTTCCAAGATAAATTATTTCCCCACAAAGGATTTTATATTGAAAGAACATTTAGGATTTTTATCTTTTGGCATTAGTAGAATATATAAAGGCTAACAACAATTTTATCAAAAATATTTTAGATATTTTACAAATTAATCTCATTAATCATTTTCAAATTTCAAAAAAGTTTTTCATTATCAAAAGCAAAACAACATGCTAGTAGCATTGAATGATAAAGATAGATAAGAAAATTGAAATCTTAGGTCAACAAATAATTTGAGATGAAAGATTTGGAAATAATAAAGAAAATACTTAGAATGCAAATTTTAAGAAATGAGGAGACATGTAAATTTTATCTAAATAAAAAAGAATATATTGAGAAAGTTCTAATTAAATTCAATATGTAAAAGACTAAATCTATAAATACTCCATTGGCTACATATTTTAAGCTTTCATCTAGTTTGTCTTCACAATCAAATATTGAAATTGACAAAACGTTGAGGATTTCACACTCTAGTGCAGTGGGGTGTCTCAGGTATGCTATAGTATGTACATGCCTAGATCTAGCTCATGTAGTGAGCGTGGTTAATAAGTGCATGGTTAACCTCAGTAAAGAACTTTGAAAGGCAATCCAATGATTTTTTGTGATATTTGTGTGGTACTGCTAATGCATGTTTACAATTTAGAAAGACTAGAGATTGAGTCATATGTTTTGTTAATTATAATTTTGAAAGAGATATTGATGAAAGAAGATTACTTATTGGGTATGTTTTCACCATTTGTAATTGTGCTATCAGTTGGAAAGCTACCTTATAATCTATTATTGTCAAGTTTACTACTAAAGTTGAATATATGACAATTACTAAGGCTATTGAAACAGTCATTTGGTGAAAGGGTTGATTGGTGAAATCAACGAGAATCTTCAAAACAATTCAATTCATTGTGGTAGTCAAAGTGTCATTTTTCCATACTAAAGATTAAATGTTTCGCTAGAGAATTAAGCACATTGACATCTAGAGAACTAAGCACATTGATGTGAGATATCATTTTATTCAAAATATTATTACTTGTGGTAATGTTATTGTGAGAAAAATCAACACTTATGATAACCCTACAGATATGTTAACCAAGTCCTTGCCTATTATAAAGTTTAAGTATTGTGTGGATTTAGTTATTATTCATCATGAAAATTAGTTCTCCGTGATTTTACTAGGAGATAAAATTATGAATAATTTCATAATTAAATTTTGTGTCAAGGTAAAGTTTGTGATATATAACTACGATTTGAAATTCAAATTTGATTGTAATTAAGATATATCTACAATTGAATATTTATTTTTATGCCTCATCAAAATTTATCTTCTTCATGGCTCATCTTCAAATTAGAATATAGATTTATTCAATTTAATTATTTGTTTTCATATACATCCATAGATAAGTAATAGATTTATAAATAGATACCTAATATACTAAAATTATGATAGCAGCAATATCAGTATTATAGTAATAATATCATCATAGTAATATTTTGTTCTTTTTAACTATAATTTTTCTTAATTTAAATTTTTCACATAAATTTTTTATATTCATTTATATATTTGATAGTTTCATCTTAATTTATTTTCAATCCTAAATTTTTACATGACTTCAGAAGTTACTTCCTAAATTTCCTTTGTGTTGTACCTATTCGCTTTTTATTCATCGAAAAATAATTGCCTTTGACTTTGTTATTTTCTTAGAGATAAACACAAAAAATAAAAAAATAAGTATTTTTTTAAGAAGATATTTCGAGCCGAACAAACCGCAGTGGCCCACTTTGCTTCCCGTCGTTCCCACACGATTTTCTTGCCACTCCTGTCAATTCATGTTAATACTGCTAGCTTTAAAGAGATGAATTATTTATCTTGCAATGGTTAACAAGTCAAAATCCCATCCGACACGTCATATATATAAAATTAAAAAATTAATCAAAAGAATACCTACTCTTAGTTATAATGTTTTCAATTTTCTATTTAATTAATTTCAACGGTGGATAATTATCTACTGCCACTACATTTTATCTCTAATTGTTCATAAGATAAGTTACGTCAGATGATTAGTTGATTGCGTCACCTCATTTATTAAATTATTTAATATGATTTGTCATTTCAATAATTATTATTAATAATAATAACCACAAGTTTATAGTTGAAATTATACAATAAGTCGGATGAAAAAAATTAAAAATTTAGTTTAAAATTGAAAACAAAGTAAAAGTTAGATTTTCTTTTTAGTAATTTACTCTATTATGTATAATAAAATTGTATTAAGAAAAATAGCATGATAGACTTAATCAAACCATTTTTTATTTTTATTTTTAAAATTGCAAATAAAGTCAAATAAAAACCTAAAGGGTAAATTAGGTAAATTCGGCACTCCTAGATTTTGTGTAAATACAAGAATATCCCTAATTTTTCAAAAATTATATGAATGGACTTTATTAAAAAATTATATGAAATTATACCTAAAGTTAAATTTAGATTAAACGAGATATCTCTAAAATTTTATAAAATTGCATAGATTTATTAAAAAAATATTTAACCGAATTTTCTGGATATGAGAGTATATACTATAATTTATTGAAATCAAAATTATATAATTATTATAATGAAATTGTCTCTAAGTTAATGCTCGAGTTAACTGGTTCCAAATATGTAAAATCATTATCCTTGTAATAATACAAAATATTTTAATAATTTTTACAAAGATACTATTTAAAGACTAAATTTTGATATTCAAAATAATTTTATATATTAATATATTATATTATGTGTAATTTTAAACGTTAAAGTTGACTGTCTAAATAACATTTGTTCATAATGTTGTAGAAGAATTTTGTTAGGTTGCATTTGACTAGGTAGTTCGCGAGTATGGCCTGTCTTGAAGTGGGAGCAATGTATATAATCATTATCTTTGTAATAATAAAAAATATTTTAATAATTTTTACAAAAATACTATTTATAGACTTAATTTTAATATTTAAAATAATTTTATGTGTAAATATATTATTGATGATGGTTTTTGTGATCGACCAACCACGTGCCACCTGTAACATCCCGTTCGAGCGATAGGAAGGACTGGAACAACTTACCCTGATGGGCCTACATGAACTTCCCAGGGGGGTCACCCATCCCTGGATTACCCCAGGTCAAGCACGCTTAACTTGGGAGTTCTTTGCCAACATTCAGCCCAAAAGGTATCCAGCTGGTGTTATTTCCTTTCTTACACTATCCTCGATATATACTAACCTCTCTGGGCTCTCGGGGTATTACATTCTTCCCCCCTTAAGCACATGACGTCCTCGTCATGCGACCTTACAACTGGTCCCAGACCTTCTCCCCTTGGGGGCTGCCATCCTAGAAGCCTGCCAGAAGCCGCTCCTTGTACAGGCCCTCAAGCCCGGCGCCACTCCCCGCCCTCATCGGACCGCTTTCGCCAAGGGTCGGCTCTGATACCACCTGTAACATCCCGCTCGAGCGATAGGAAGGACTGGAACAACTTACCCTGATGGGCCTACATGAACTTCCCAGGGGGGTCACCCATCCCTGGATTACCCCAGGTCAAGCACGCTTAACTTGGGAGTTCTTTGCCAACATTCAGCCCAAAAGGTATCCAACTGGTGTTGTTTCCTTTCTTACACTATCCTCGATATATACTAACCTCTCTGGGCTCTCGGGGTATTACACCACCTCTGTAACTGGATCTCGAAAATAGAACCTTAGACTTAGCGATGTCGAACCTTGGGGATAGAACCTGTAAAACAACGGAGTGACGAGACTAAGATCCTCCGGGTAGACTCCGACGCTCAAATTAGTAGAGTAAATGAGTAGTTGAAATATAATAGCTGAAAAGCTTAGTCATACTTGATGAGGACCTTTGTTTTTTATAGGCGGATCTGTTATGGGGTACTCGAGATAAGCGGGCATGACCCCAGAGGACCCCGGTCAAGTTGGAACGAGTCTCGCAGTCTGGTCCAAATTTTTTGATCCCCGCACCAGATTGTTGACTTGCCATGTTTCGATCTCTCGGACAATTCACGTGACGAGAGAGACTATTAACGCATAAAGATATTCTTGTAATTTTAGTTCGTGCCACATCAATTATATTAGGTGTGATTTTAAGCTTTAAAATTTAGGCTCTAAATAACATTTGCCATAATGTTGTAGAAGAATTTTGTTGGGCAGCATTTGAGTAGGTAGTTGGCAAGTATGGCCGGTCTTGAAGTGGGAGCAATGTATATAATCATTATCTTTGTAATAATAAAAAATATTTTAATAATTTTTACAAAAATACTATTTATAGACTTAATTTTAATATTTAAAATAATTTTATGTGTAAATATATTATTGATGATGGTTTTTGTGATCGACCAACCACGTGCCACCCCTGTAACTGGATCTTGAAAATAGAACCTTAGACTTAGCGATGTCGAACCTTGGGGATAGAACCTGTAAAACAACGGAGTGACGAGACTAAGATCCTTCGGGTAGACTCCGACGCTCAAATTAGTAGAGTAAATGAGTAGTAGAAATATAATAGCTGAAAAGCTTAGTCATACTTGATGAGGACCTTTGTTTTTTATAGGCGGATCTGTTATGGGGTACTCGAGATAAGCGGGCATGACCCCAGAGGACCCCGGTCAAGTTGGAACGAGTCTCGCAGTCTGGTCCGAATTTTTTGATCCCCGCACCAGATTGTTGACTTGCCACGTTTCAATCTCTCGGACAATTCACGTGACGAGAGAGACTATTAACGCATAAGGATATTCTTGTAATTTTAGTTCGTGCCACATCAATTATATTAGGTGTGATTTTAAGCTTTAAAATTTAGGCTCTAAATAACATTTGCCATAATGTTGTAGAAGAATTTTGTTGGGCAGCATTTGAGTAGGTAGTTGGCAAGTATGGCTTGTCTTGAAGTGGGAGCAATGTATATAATCATTATTTTTGTAATAATAAAAAATATTTTAATGATTTTTACAAAATTACTATTTATAGACTTAATTTTAATATTTAAAATAATTTTATATGTAAATATATTATATTATGTGTGATTTTAAGCTTTAAAATTTAGGCTCTAAATAACATTTGCGATAATGTTGTAGCAGAATTTTGTTGGGTTGCGTTTGATTCGGTAGTCTGCAAGTATGGCTTCTCTCACAGCGGGAGCCATTGCGGACCTACTCCTGACGAAAGCGATAATTAATGGACAGTGACTATCGCAATACGCATTTCAATGCTTATACCTATCCGTAGTAATAATAAGTTCACTTCTCATTTCCTTGCACCATGTTAAGCCAATTCTATTTTTTTTATTTATGTATTTTTATTTTTTATATGATTCAAATTTTTTGCTATGAAATTTGTATTTTTAAATTAATTTAAATTTTATATTTTAATATTTTTTTCATTTAATAATTTAATTTTTTATTATTTTAATTATATTTTTAAATATATATTTTTAATTTAATTTAATCTATCTATTTTGAAGTAAATAAAACGTGATAGTGATAAGTATTTTATTATTTTATTTTATTTTTTTATATATAAATATATATAAATTAAATTAATTTAAAAATATAATTAAAATAATAAAAAATAAATAATTACATAAAAAAAAAATTATTAATATTTCTTAAACTACACAATATATATAAAATAATAAAAATATTTTTCGCGTCTCATTGTTTCACCTCATAATATTTTACATAAAATATTTCTTATGTAAAATGATAAAAAATACTCCTCACTATCTTAGGTGAGGAGTATTTTAGTCATGTGTCTTGTCATTTTACCTTATGGTCTTAAATAATTTTTTTTTATTATTTTACATATATTATGATTAATCCAAAAAATATTAATAACATTATTCAATTTGTAGGCCCATTCTCCAACTAATGCCAACAGCCATCAACCATTTAATATCTTATCATCACTATTATTATTAAATGATACTAATTCAGACGACTTTAATGAGTGGTCGCAATTTGCTGTGTCACCGGACGGGTAAAATAATCTTTAGGCGAGGATCATGTGCATTTAAAAACTGTTTGCAGGCATCTTTCTTGAGATTATTATTTGGTATCCCCTTATTTGTGATTTTAATTTTGATAAAAAAAATAAATTATAAATAAAAATTTTATCTTATTATGCAAAGTAAGAAATCGAATTCACGATCTATTGATACGAATTTTAAATTATCATAATTCAATCACTTGACTTGTATTGTGAGAGATTACATGCATTTTTCTAACTTCGATACAAATGAAGTGATTTTCAAACGGAGTTCACAATATGTAATAGTATATAACTATATGACACATTAATAAAATTATTACAAACACTAAACAAAAAATAATAATTACGACAATAACCTCAAGCTAGGGTTTTTGTCACTTTAATAGAGGTTCTATGGGTGTTAGGTTTTTAATTATTCGTGTCCATGACTAATATATAGACTATTATATATGACTAATATATAGACTATTATATATGTGTGTGTGACGTTTAAAAGTTCTTTAGATCAAGTTTTTTAATTTTTTTCTTTTTTTTCTAAGTATAATAATTAGAAGAGGAAGCCTAAATCCTGTATATATAATGGCTTGTCCTTTTATTAGTTATGTTAGTTTTTTTTTTTATTTCATCTACTGTCTCACAATTGTTTACATTTAAACTATCTTAGTAGTGACCCACTTAACTTATTTTTAATGGGTTTAGATCTAATCTCTTTATTTATGGTGTTATTTATTAATTTCTTTTTAATATATAATTATGCATTAACCATAGCATTTTCATTTGGACTATATTTGCTCATTCTTGTATACATTAATGCTTAATTACTTAACATTAATTCAATGTGAACTGTACAATAAAAATGATAAACATGATTAATCAAATAATTACTGCTATATTGTTTTAATAATATGTTTTACTAAAATTGTTTAAATCAATCAATTTCACTCTCTTCACACGATTGACAGCTACAGATATGAATGAAAGATCTGAGTTGGGAACAGTTGTTCTCAACCAAATGATCTTACCTGCCCGATATAACTTTGGGCAGCGTGACAATTTGTTTATTCATGACAGTGCCATTAGGTCAGAAGAAACGAACAAAGTTAATCCACTATTAAGTGAAAATTTAACTTCTTGTTAGCGTTATATCTAAAAGTCAATTATAAGATGATGTTTAAGGATGATTTTACATGTTAATTATTATTTTTAATTAATGACTTTGAAACGATATTTTTTATTTATCATGCATTGACTATATCTTATTTCTGCATATAAAGTTTATGGAAATAAATATCAAAATATTAATTCTCAATGGTTGAGAATTGAGACTGATTTTCTGAAATAATTTATTTATAAAAATATTCTTAATACTAGGATTATTAATTATTGCACATTAATAAATCATATGGACTAGTCCATGCTATTTGTTTTTTTTTTTTTTTGATAATTTAGATGTTCGGATTTTATCCGTCTAATTTTACTAATTTTAAAATAGACCAATCTTTTCCCCATGGTCCATATATCTAGAAGATAGATACAAGAGAGCCAAAGAATTTCAAATGTTATTGTCACCTTGTGTGTGGATAAATCTAGAAGTGGGATTAAATTCTTGAAGCCATAATCAGTGAGAAATAAGTTATGACTTCTTTTTATATTTAATTATTTAAGTTTTATATGCATCATATAAAAAAAGTTAAATTAAAGAATTATTATTTTTTTTTAAAATGTATTATTTAAAGCGGCGAGGGCCCAAGTGATTTTCTGCATCACAACTCGCCGTCTCTACCAAACATATAGTTTTGTCGTTTGCTGTGAAGGAAGCCGCGACCACCATGGCCCGCAAGTTGGTGCGCCAAGTACCCATCAAATCGGACGGCGATGTGTTCCATGAGATCCTCAAAGAAAGGCCGCATCACATCTCTAATATGTCCCCGGCTCACATCCAGGGCTGTGCTTTGCACGAAGGTGACTGGGGCAAAGTCGGCTCCGTCACCTTCTGGAGTTATACTCATGGTATTTATGCACGCTGGCTGGCGAATTCTTTAACTATTTTACAGCTTACCTATATCTAGAGAGTTTGTAACTTAATTTACTACACGGTCATTCAATTCATAGGATGCAACCCCTTTTTTTCGTGAGAGCTCTTTCCGTTTAATTGCACAAGATGGTAAGTATATTGGGTCGTTCATGGATGTGTACCCCCATACTCGCTTTTATAAGAAAGGAAAATTTAACCTGAACATTATATTAGACCGTATATATGTTGTTTCTTATTAGACTTTGTTTCATAGTATCATAAGCCCTATATGATTTATATGACCATGACACCACTAGGACACATAGTAATTAGATAATGAACGCAATACTACCAAATATCAATCTCTGCAACTCTTAAGAGTTCAATATATAACCCACCGTGTTAACTGAATTTCTATGTGTCGATACAATACAGATGGGAAAGAAAAGGTTGCAAAGGCGATGACAGAAGCAGTAGATGAGGCAAGCAAGTCGGTGACATACAAGGTGATTGAAGGAGATCTGATGCAGCTGTACAAGAGCTTCGTCATCACAGTCCACGGGGACACAAGGGGTATGAACAACTTGGTCACGTGGACCTTCCAGTACGAGAAGCTCAATGATGCCTGCGGAGATCCAAACTCACTCATGGACTTATGCGTTAACGTCACCAAAGATATTGAGGCTCACCATCTCAAGTGATCTACGATGTTGCTATTATGTATCTGTATACATAAAAGGTTCGAGAGTCCCCCTGTGGCATGAAATAAAAGCACCGTACGTGTGTGGTGGAATAATATCGATATATATAGTCGCTTGCTTCCTCAACCCATGATATGACATATGTATTTTATGTACTAGCAAAAATAACAGTAAAGCTACCCGTTTGGGTAATGTTGAGTCGTAAAACAATTTCTGGTTTGGGACTTAATCTGTATGGCTGAAGTTGTCCTTTCAAGTATTTAACTACCCAACCAAATCTTTAGCTCTCATTACTGCGAATCTTTTACTTATTGGGCCAATGCGCCACGCTTTGCTTCCACCAGAATGTCTTCCCACCGATGGGGTCAATTCAGGCTGATATAATTTTTAACATGTATTTAAATTAATATTAATATAAAATAATACCATAATCATAATTTTGAAGATATGATTGTTTATTTTGAAATGATAAAATCGAAATATGATCCTTTCAACTACGCGTAAGGCTTAACCCACCCCCATTATCTCTGTAATGCATTTTAGATAACATACCATTAAAATTGATTAGAGAGAGAAAAGAGAGAGAGGTTGGAGCACAATTAATTATTTTATCCTAAATGTTCTTGTCGTTTTTAATATATAATATTGATTTCGTTTTTAAATGCGTGAAAGTTTATGAGTTTAAATAACAAAACTTGAAATAAGGAATCTACCCATTGCATAATTACATGAATATTTATTTCTGTGTAACAATATATTATCCATATTGCCAGACCCGCTACCCATTCCGACTCGTACCCATAGGCATTATCCTTAAAAAATTGAACTGTCATTTCCACACAGCCCATATTAAATTTGAACGGATCAGCTGCTCCTTGGTGGGTCCATTTTCCAACAAATTGGTCAATTCATCGACAATCAATTTTTTTTTTTTTTTGGCCTTATCATCACTAGTATTTGATTCATAGAACAATAATGTTTAGCTGTGGGTCATTTTTGCTAAGATAAGTGTGGATCATGTCGTATGTTCTATTTTTTTTTTTAACTGTGTCTGTCAAGAAAATTTGTTTGAATGCAAGAGAATTAAGTTGCGTTCTCTTTATTTTTTTTCAAGTCATTTTTAATTTTTAATTTTTTAAAATAATGAAAATGCATTCTTTTTGCTGTTTTTAAAAATATATTTTTGAAAAAGAAAATTTATAAAAAAAACTCAAAACAATAAAAAAATTATTTTAAGTGTTTTTATTCAAAATAAACTTTAAACTCAAAACACACTTATTTATTTATTTATTTATTCATATTTTAGTATTATAATGAAAAAATATTACAAAATTCATTAATTTTAAAATATATATATATTTTTAATAATATATTAATATTAAATATTTCTAATTTACTGAATAATCAAATTTATTGAATAAAATATTATTAAAAAATTATTTTCAAAATTTTAAAGAGAACGCGTTTTCTAATTTTCTGTTTTGAGAAATAGTTTTTCAAAATAATAAAGAGAACGCGTTTTTAATTTTTTAAAAACAGACTCTCAAATTAAAAAATTCAAAATGAATTCAAAATTCAAAATTCAAAATTAAAAAATAAAGGAGAACGCAATTTTAACTTCCACTAAGAGTAAAATAAAAACATAAATCACAAGTAATTATCTCATTAAGTAAATTTAAATGTGTAAACACAAATTATCTCTGTAATTATATGTTACTATATTTAGATTTAATTTTATACTTTTATAAATAAACTTAAAATATTTTCATTACTTAGCTGTCAAAAAAATAATCAAAATAAAATAATTTGATCAAGATAATGGGTACTAAATTAAGATCTTGCCCGTGATTAAGTTGAGCAAGCTTGACAATTTTTTAATCGATCATTATGTAAAATAATAAACTAGTATATTCACGCATCTAAGAGGGGGCAACCGGAGAGGTGAGGCAGAAGCCAACAGAGTTTGCTATTTAAAGAGTTGAGGACCTAAGTGTTTGCCTCACACACTTGCCTTCACTTCCATCTTCACTGCCAGTACATTTAGCTAGGGTTTCAGGTTGCTGCAAAGGAAGCCGCCATGGCCAGTAAGATGGTGCGCCAAGTAGCTATCAAGTCGGACGGCGATGTGTTCCATGAGATCTTCAGAGATAGGCCTCACCATATCTCCAATATGGCTCCGGCTCACATCCAAGGCTGTGCTTTGCATGAAGGTGACTGGGGCAAAGTTGGCTCCATCGTCTTCTGGAATTATACTCACGGTACATGTGCTAACACCTCTGTGTAATCTATGGTTTTCTATCTACAAATTGCGTTCTAAGAGTATAGCTCAGTGCATGTCCTCTTAACAGTACGCCTCGGATTTTACTCTTCCTTAAAAAGAAACAGGTTATCTCCCAAACTCAGTTTGTAGTTTTCTTTTGGATTCTTCATGTTATTAGACGCTACGTTGTGCTTCATATATACTCTTATGAGATTTAAGCCTAAGCTAAGCCTCAGTGCAAGTCCCTCTGTTCGTAGGTCTTTTTGTGTACTCCAACCGGAAAAGGAAAAAGAAAAGAGTGTCCTAGGAGGGTATATATTTTCAATTCAAAAACTACACACCATCGATCATTCATTAAATAGATTTCTTTCATTATTATTATACAATTTTGGAAATAAATTTATTAAAATTGAATCGCCTTAAATTTTCTATACCGTCTTTCTTAAATTCTGCTTGAGGTGTTGATACAATTCTATCAATATTTGTGTGATATATATACATATAAGTACAGATGGGAAAGAGAAGGTTGCTAAGGAGGTGATAGAGGCAGTAGACGAGGCAAACAAGTCGGTGACATACAAGGTGATTGAAGGAGATCTGATGCAGCTGTACAAGAGCTTCGTCATCACAGTCCACGTGGACACAAGGGGCGTCAACAACTTGGTCACATGGACCTTCCAATACGAGAAGCTCAATAATAGCGTCGAAGATCCAAACTCACTCATGGACTTCTGCATTAGCGTCACCAAAGATATTGAGGCTCACCATCTCAAGTAATTAATGTATTTAAATGATGAGACCAAGACGCCCAATATATATAAATATATATATAAACAAAGGTTTGGGAGTACTGTTTGTGGAATAAAAGCATGCATGAGTTTGTGGTAAAGTGCGACGTCTGCCCCCAATTGATGAACCTTTCTGTTTTGCGAGAGGGTTAGATGATCAGGAGAAGAACCATATTTCACTTGTTTTTTCAATGCATAATAACACATGCATGTGATTAGTGCACTTGTGTAATTAATGTGAAGTTGAGCACGTGTATTTGTATAATTATTTTGACTTGTGTAATCGTAATCTACTCGTTTATATGTGAAGTTGAGTTGAGCCTTATGCACAATCTCTTATAATTTTATAGTAAAAACAATTTCAAGCCTTTACGTCGTCTAATAATTACGTTTATATATGAATTTTTATTGTATGTACAATCTCCTGCACTTGTCCATGTAATGCATTCCTTGATCACCATACAAAGTGAACTAGAGGAAAGGAACAAAATGATGGTAATAAATAAAAAAAGACCAAAGGCTTTGGAAATGGTTTCAAAAGCACATCTCTATACGAGGGAAACACTTAAAATACATTTGTTGTACGTATGAGTGGCTTATTCATTCAAAATTTAAGATTTAACTATGTCAAATTAATTTAATTAACTATGTAACACCCCGTTTCTCAAGCGCGTTATAACTCAAGACAATTATGCGATAATTTTTTTTTTCATACTACTAAAACTAAAACTAAATCATATCATTGCTCTTATACATCCCAAAATTTTCATTCATTTATCTCCGAGGAGAATCATCATAAATATTAAATGCGGAAGTAGAATCGAACCTAACATCATAACATTAATCATAAATCAATTCTTATATCACGGAAAAATAAATTTCTCAACATGACTTAATATATAAGATAAGTTCTCAACTAATATTAACCCTAAATAGGGTTTTACATCATCATTTCTCAAAATATTCAGAATTCGAAGTAGCAGAACTTAAATACATGAGCAACATAACATACATTCAACTGATCATACAACTCATCATGCACTTTGCTAAGTGCCATTACATGCCTCATTCATCCTCGTTTCTGTTACTATCTTCATCTGGAACGTTTGAATATTCCAGAGGCAAAGTCTAGATTAGATGATGAATCATCTAAGTAAGGATATAAAATATTTAATGCTCTCATGTATGTATGCAATGCACATAACATCATAACTTTCATGTTTGGGTCGACTGCACCTTAAGATTACTCGTCATTTTTCCAGTCTCCCTGCCAGACCGAGGTATATGGGTGCACCCTTGGCAAAGTAACGGAGCCAGTATCTAATCTCAAACCCATGCAACGTAAGACCGTGAATTTCATCATGCTCATATGCATATTTCATAAATTAAATATGTAAATGCAATACGTGACATACTCACATCAAGGCATGAAAAAATCATTTATGTAAAATCAGGTTTTGGATCAAACCACTTACAAACCAAGTATTTTCATAAAACAAAATTCAGTTGGAAAGTACCACTTACCTTGTAAAAAGATAATTTTGCCCTTAACATAATTTTGCCTCAAAATTCACGTCGGACTTCCAATCATACTCAATTATGAACCTTGACGTATCCTGGGCATCATAATTACTTAAGAAAATCAAATTTATAATTTTCTCTAATTTTTCTAATTTCTCCCATTTTCTTCTATTATTTCCTCTAGATTATGAAATAAATAGCTCCTCATAAAATTTTCTCAATTTCTCTTCACAATAATTCCTAAAACAATATTCCTAAACCCCATAAATCTCCTCATAATTTTTAGAATCCATATTCTATTTATTTCTCATTTTCTCTTTGATTTTCAAGCATCTATTGCCTCTAAAATTTATAATAAATACCAATCATGCATTTCTCTTCCAATTTCGTCATCAAAAATTCTAAAATATCATTCTCATATTTTTGAAATTTTTCAAGAAATTTTTTAAGATAACTCACCTTCCCGCGGAGCGATTCGGTATTCTTTTATACTGCGACGAAGCCTCGATTTATACATCCAACAACGCCTTCTACTACAAATTTTTACACAAACTACTAAACTCAGCCTATAGGATTTTTTTAGAAACTTTTTGGTATTTTTCTCCCTCTCTCTCTCTCTCTCTATTTTTTTTTCTTCCTCTTTTTCAAATCTCTTTCTCACTATCAAATCTTTCTTTCAACCTTTCTCCTTCTAATTTAAATTCTCAAACCTTTTAAATTTCCTCTATTTATAGGAGGTTAAATTAAGCTTAACATAATTGTAGTGACCCACTATCTTTAATTATTTTATCACATTTCTTAATTATTTTTTACTAAATCTCACTAAAAATCCTTAATTATTTATTCACACCTTACTTTGTCTCCCACATTTTTCAATTATTTCACCTATTATTTTTGATTATTTGTTCACACCTTACTTTGTCTCCCACATTTCTCAATTATTTCACTCATCATCTTTAATTATTTTGTCATCTTTCTTAATTATTTTCCACTAAATCTCACTCATAATCCTTAATTATTTGTCCACACCCTACTTTGTCTCTAACATTTATTAATTATTTCACTCATTATTTTTGATTATTTGTCCACACCTTAATTTGTCTCCCACATTTCTCAATTATTTCACCCATCATCTTTAATTATTTTGTCATCTTTCTTAATTATTTTCCACTAAATCTCACTCATAATATTTAATTATTTGTCCACACCCTACTTTGTCTCCAACATTTCTAAATTATTTCACCTACTATATTTAATTATTTTGTCACCTTAATTATTTTTCACTAAATCTTCTTCTAAATAGATTATTCTTTTATTTAATTCATTAATTTTAAACATATTTTCTTAGCTTACTAATTATCCCATTTACTTAGCCTTTCATTTTTTTCAACTTAGCCCGCTAACTCTAAGCCCATTTACTTAGTCTTTATTTTTTCAATTTAGCCCACTAACTCTAAACCCATTTACTTAGTCTTTATTTTTCCAACTAAGCCCACTAACTCTAAACCCATTAATTTTTTTTTTCAATTATAATATCTAATTGATGTTAAAAATATTTTAAATACAAAATTAATTATTATTATTCTCAAATTGCTAGGATATTACAAAGTAGCTTGTTAAAAAAATTAAATTAAAAATTAATCAAATATAAAAATATTTAATATCATGAAATAATGATAAATGGGTAATTAACCACTAAGATAGTTGTAATGTCCTGCTTCTCGGGCGCGTTATAATTTGGGACAATTCTAAGACAGTAATTTTTTTTTTCTTTAAAACTAATGTTAAACCACATCATTTCTCGAATTCGTCCCAGAATTCCCATTTATTTTTCTCGAAAGAGAATCATCATATACATCTATTGCGGAAGCAAGGATCGAACCTGATATCTTAACATTAATCATAAATTAGTTCTTACATCATCATTGCTCAAAACATTCAAATTTCAAAGTAACAGAATTTAAATACATGGGCTACATGACATACATTACATTTATCATGCAGTCTGCTAAGTGTCATTTCATGATTCATTCATCCTTGTATTTGTTACAATCTTCATCTGGAACGTTTGAATATTCTAGGGGCAAAACTCAAGTTAGATGATGAATCATCTAAGTAAGGGTACAGAAAACATATTTCGTGCATGAATGCAATGTTTTACTCATCGTAGGGGTTAACTGCACCCTTCATGCTACTCATTATTTTTGCGGCCATCTCTTTTGAAGTCGGGGTGTATGGGTGCACCCTTGGTAAAGTAGCAGTGCCAGTTCGTACTCCCTACAAACACAATGTGCGTGATCAACGATATCAACATGTACATATGCATTTTATAGCATGTCATGTATGCAGCCTACGTGATGGATACATATCAGAGCATGTCAATATGATGAAAGCATTCCCAAGGATCGGGTTTGAAACATAAATCACCAACAACCAACCATTTTTCATAAAACTAAATCCAGTTGAGAAGTACCACTTATCTCGATATTCTTGCCATACCTCGAAATTAATGTATCACCTCGATTTGCGTGTCAATCTCAAAATTTGCACAAGTCACTTCAACTTTAGTCTCAAAGCATCCTAATCATCATATTTATTTAAATAAATATTAAAACCTATTTTCCCATAATTTCTTGCATTTTCTTCTCTTTTTTTTCTCTAGTTCTTCCTATTTTTCCTCAATAAATCCAAACTAAATATTTCCTAAATATTTTCTCCAATATTTCACTACGAAAATTTATAAAATAATATTCTTAATTTTTTGAAATTTTCTAGAGAATTTTTACTTACCTTACTTAGCCTCTCAGGCTTCTTCGGTATGCGTGCCATATCCTCGAAACATATACTCGAACCATTTTCTTGACTAAAATCTCTCGAATATTACTAAATCTCCAAATCTTATTTTTTGAGATTTTTCTAGCATTTTTCTCTATTTTTTTCTATATTTTTTCTATTTCTTTTCTTTTCTTTTCTCCTATTCATCCTCTTCTCCATGCTTCTTCTTCTACACTTGCAACTGTCATTCTTCTTTTCCTTTTTCTTTTTCTTTCTTCTTCTTCTTTTCTTCTTCTCTTCCACTGCAACGCACTAGCACCTGTGCACGGCCTGTTTGGCCCTCCCGTCAGCCATCGTGGCCTGCCAACCCTGCCGCGAATCGCCTCCGACCACCCCCGCTCGCATTCGGCCTCCCTGCTGGCTGCTTCGCTAGCGCCACTGCCTCGACCAACTACTACCCCACTCCAGGTCAAGCTTGTGCATCGACCATGGCTGCCTACAAGCGTAGCAACTCGCGACCACAGCTCGCCTTGGCCTCCAGCCGGCCTTACCGCTTGCCACCAGCCTCTCTGGTCTCCGCCTTGGCCATCACTGGCCTTCTCCACACTGCCCCTGTTTGCCGAGCTTGCTGGAGCTCTCGCCCATGGTTGCCCCTCATTCCTTCTTCATTTCTGATGGTTGCTCCCTCTAATCCTTCTCCTATTTATAGTCGATTCACCATCACTCTCGTGCCTTGCCCATTCTTCCTTGGCGTGAAGAACACTCCGTTGACAGCCATCACGTTGCAGGGCATGGAATTGCAGGGAATGACCATAAATTTGCAGACCATGGGCAGTATCATTCACACACACACTTCATGCAACCTATATATTTATATATATATTTATATATAATTATATAACACACTATTAAATTAAGAAAATTACATATTAAACCCCAAATTTCATCCCTATTACACTTGTGCAATTCCCTAATTACAATTATGCCCTTAAACCTCAAATTAATTTGCATTACGATACCGAAAATCCAAAATTAATAAATCAAAACTTAGTCAAAAATTACGATTTGCCCCAGTATTCTTACCAGGCTGTCGTTTCATCCTGAAACCACTGAAGGGTTACTCATTACGCAAAACCGAAGCCCCTTTAGGGTTTCGTTGATTTTTCGGGAGTCTCTTTTAAAGATTTGGTTTTGCAACCTAAATGGCAGCTGCATTTTAGCTGTACCGAAAATCTTCTCTCTTTTGATTTTTTTCAATACCATAAATCCTATCTCGAAACGCTTGTCGATACCATATTATTTTCGTTAGATAATTTTACTCCGAGACATTCCCTACAGTCGATTCGGTACCTATAATTGCTATCAAACCATTTTTTTGGTATTCTAAACTTATCGAAATTACATGGCAATCTCATACAAACATGCATGGGGTATTACAATAACGTTTGTTAAAATAAAAAAGATAAAATTAGAATGTTTTTCGGAATAAGATATATATGGAATAATCAAAATAAGATTGATATTATTCTAATATTTTTATTAAACTATTTCTTAAATTTTTTAGAATGCATTAGAGACATATGGATCATTTTTTTTTTTATCTATAAGGTTCAAAATAAATTTATCTGAAGGGAGAGAGATAAATTTATCTAAATAATTCTAATTAAGAAGTCACATGACTTTTTTTTAAAAAGTTACTAAATAAATTTCAAAGATAATAAAAAAATATTTTTATGTAAAATACTTTTTCTAAGCTATATCTTAAGAAACATTACTATCTCATATCTTGTAATACCCTAAGTTGCATTTTATAAAATTAAGTTTATTAATTCAGTTTAAATGATTAGTTTATTTAGTTTAAGTATATTTATTTTATATAAAGCATGTAATTGAGTATGTAAAATATAAATATAAATATGTATATAAGTATGTATAGCTATATAAATAGAAATAAATATAAATATGTAATAAATTCGTATGTATGTATGTATAAATATGTAAAAAAAAAAAAAAATCAAGAAAAATCCAGAAAATCCGGAAGTTGCAGGCAGCGCCCATGGCTGCCTGCAACCGGGAATTAATAAGGTTAGTGGGGGTTTTTTATGGCGATTGATCAGTGGTATGGCCTTCCCGGCCACGTGGGCTTCGATTTGACATAAGCGGCGTGCTTTTTCGGCTATAAATAGCCCAGTTCGCACAAGCCAATCCATCCGAAAATTGCGAGGCTTAGATCAGTCGATTGGGAGAAGGTTTGAGAGATTGGAGAGTAGGGTTTTGATCTTCAAGTCGCGGGCATCGTTTCTGGAGGCCAACGAAGCAGCGAAGAGGGAGATCCAAGCCTCGCTGGAAAATCGCGACTTCGCCGGAGCCGAGAGTTCAAGCCTTAAATCGAGGTATCTTGAGTTATTTTTTTTCCAATTTTGATGCTGTATTTGGGTCCGGGAGGTCGAAAATAGGGGGGGGGGAGAGCTTCGTATTGAAGCTCGGAAGCTTGGAGGGGCCGCCGGAGAAGATGACCCAGCACGAGCACGTGGCTACACGCGCCTACGAGTAGGAAGACGGCGCGTGCAGCCCACGCGCCCGTCAGAAAATCTAAAAAAAAAAAAAAGAGTAAAATTTTGAAATTTTCTTTATTAAATTTGAAATATTGTTTATGATATACTGGTGAAGCAATTTTCTGGAAATGCCAAAATTATTAATTATTTAAGTAGATTTTTCTATTATGAAAATAAAGAAAAAATAGGATTTTAATTCAAAAAATTTCAAGAAAATTTCAGAATATTATAAGTATTATGTAAGAAATATTAGTGAAGAGAAATTTAATAAATTGAAAGATTAGGTAATTATTATGTAATAATTACATATTTAGCTATTATGAAATAAGGGAAACTAGGAATTAAAGTTAGAAAATTACAAGAAAAATTCCAGAATACTAAGAATATTATTTAAGGAATATTGGTAAAAAGAAAGTAAATTTTATGAAGCCTAGATAATTATTATGTAATTTAGAAAGAAATAAATCTTAGGAATAAAAGAAAAATGGAAGAAATTATGAAAAATTAGCGAATGGTATTCTAAAAATAAATCTATGTTGTAGGGGTCCTCGTGAGCAAGGAAATTAAAGGATAGCCGCTTGGCACGTAGATCGAGATAAATTAGCTGTAAGTATGCTGCCTGAATTTAATACAATAATAAATGTAAATGCTTTTATCATATTGGCATGCTATGATATGAAATCGTCACGTAGACTGCATCAATGGCATGACTATGAAATGCACACATGCATAACGATACTGTTGATCACATGCATATGAGGCCGTATGGAGTACGAACTGACACCGCTGGCCTATCGATGGTGCACCCATACACCCCGACTTCGAAAGAGGTGGCCGCTAAAAGGATATGCAGCATGAGGGGTGTAGTTGACGCCTACGATGAAGGACATTGCATACACTTATAGCATTGCATTTGGTATTCTTACTTAGATGATTCATCATCTAACATGGGTTTGCCCCTGGAACATTCAACGTTCCAGCCGGGACTTGCAGAGATGATTCAGAGAGTGGTGATGTGTAGTGACACGAGGCACCAAGATGCGAGTAAATGTACCATGTTATAATATGATTAGTGTAAGATTTATGTATTTTGTACCATCACCAAACGCTTTATGTATTAACTTGTATTAAATGACATGTACAATTATTAAATTATACATTACCATGAGCAGGTTCAATTCAGCTTCTGCTTGTATTTAATTTATAGTGTAAACATCTCGTCAAACACTAGATAAGGTCTTAGGGAATTTCGGGAATAATGTAACAAAAAAAAAAAAAATAAACCAAATTTCTTAAGATATAACACGTCCGAGAAGGCGGGCTGTTACATATCTCATATCTCATATCTCATGGAGATTGAAAGACAAAGCACATAACGTAAAAAGGCTTACTAGATGCAAGTTAATCAGAAAACTCTAAAATAATACATAAAACTCATCACATGTTATAATCCTATAAATAACCATGCATTTAGTGATTTCGTGGAATGGCATGAAAAACCTCCTCACTCCCATCCATATAGAGCACACATCACATGTCATAATTTTATAATCCTATATCTTCAATTATCTCTTATATTTTTTAATAAAATTATAATTATATCCTATGTGCATGCTTAAATTTTTTTTTATCAAAATTTCTTTAATCAAACTCTTGTTATAAATCTCTTCCATTTCATCCACTAGTATAATAAATATTCTTATTCTTTTATTGTTTAATATGCACGCTCATACTATCTTAATAGGAGTTCTTATTTTTTTTATTCATATACATAAACTCTCATTAATAACCATCATTCTAACTTTTATGCATGTAAGACTTGTTCTTACAGTCTTTATCTTTCCGTATTAGTTAACACATTTACCTTGAAATTTTTATCCAAGGATTCTCCTATTTTATACATGTTAACACTTACTTGTCCAACATTTTAAAAAATTCTCATCCTCATCCATATAATAAATCAAATGACAACCATACTCATATTTTTGTACTTAAATTTTTATGTTTTTTTTATATAGTCACTTAAACTTTTAATTATTTTGATTACACCTCTAAATCATACATTTTCAAGTCAATTGCAAACCTTGATAAGAGCATGTAACACATGGACGCTAAAATTAATGCCCAAATTAATTATCCCTCATGCAAGTGCAAAACTTCATTGTCAACCACCATCTCCACCATAGCTTCTTCCTTCAGTGACTCATGATGATTGGGATGCACAAGATGGAGAAAAAAATGAGTTAAGACCAAGGGGGTTTGCAGAGGGTGAGGGATTGGCGAAGATGGTGGATAGCAATGAGGCTGGGCAAGCAGTGTGGCAGGATAAGAAACAACTAGTGACATGGCAAGGGAAGTGGCTGATGAGTACAAAGGATGGAGGAAAAGGTGCAGGCCGATGGTTATAGTAGTAACTACAAGGTGTTGACAATGACTACAACTGTAAGAGGCTGATGGCAATGGCGTTGTGAGAGGCTGCTAGTGGTTGGCGATTTTCAAGGGTTGCAGAGGATAAAGGAATAATTTGGGTATTTTAGCGCGCATGTGTTGCACGCTCTTAGCAAGATATGCAATTTATTCGAAAATACATGTTTTAAGAGTGTAATCGAAAAAATAAAAAGTTCAAATAAGTATACGAAAATAATGTGAAAGTACAAAGACAAAAATATGGGTTTGACTATCAAATAACTACTATCATATTATTTCAATAATATTTTTATAAAATTTTTAAAGAAATCGTTTCTCGTTTCTTTACAATATCGATGATGAGTCTAAAAGATATTGCCCAAAGTTAAGTAGTTTGACTTCATCTCCCCACCCTTACCCCAACAAAGAAACATAATAATAATAATAATAAATTTTTTAATGGATTGTTAACTAAATGAAAAACTACTATATATATTCATGCTATTATTAAAAAATGGGTAGCTAGAACCCAATAATGGTAGGTATGTAAGGGTTGGGGGACCCAAGTGTTTTCCTCACAACTTGCCTTCACTTCCATCTTATCTAGTAATACATTTAGCTAGGGTTTGTTGGTCACTTCTATCTTATCTACCAATACATTTAGCTAGGGTTTGTTGGTGGTTGAAAAAGAAGCTAGCCATGGCCAGTAAGATGGTTCGTTGGGTAGCCATTAAGTTGGACGGCAATGTATTCCATGAGATCTTTAGAGATAGGCCTCATCACATGCCCACTATGTCCCCAGCTCACATCTAAGGCTACGCTATGCACGACGAAGATTGGGGCAAAGTTGGCTTTGTCATCTTTTGGAATTATACTCATGGTATATGTTGGAAAGATTAAAATGAAATCCTTTGTTTTCTCTCTTATGATTGATAATTAGTGAATAAAGGAGATAAGAGAAGTTAAAGGGATGAGGTTATAAAGTTGTTAAGAAATAAGAGAAGATTTCAAGATAAAAGGAATAAGGTAATTTGAAGAAGATAACTACTCTAGCAATTTAAATTTTCTAATTCAAATCTATAAATATGTTCTTATTTTTTAGGATATAATTGTTCTTTTTTTTTTTAAAAGATATTTAGATGGTTTCCTGTGTATATATATCCTATACTTACTGAAATATAAGGCAAGTTTTCCAAGTACTAAAGCTTATTTCATCTTTTGTTCATGGTATTAGAGCTGGATGTTCCACAAGCATAAAAACTTAATAGCAATTAGATCCACTACAAGAGTTTCGTTTTTTTTCGGTGATGAAAAGATCGTCGGAAAAAATAAAAAATCCTCGGTAAAAGTTTTACAAGCGGTATTAATAACCGCCAGAAATACCTCCGTCGGAAAAGTTTGGTGGCAATTGAAAACCATCGGAAAAAATTATTTACTGGCGGTTTATAAAAATCGCCAGTAATAATAGTTTTTTCCGGTGATTTTAAAAAATCGCCGGCAAAGGTTTTACTTTTACCGATGGTTTATAAATCGTCGGGAAAAGTATTTGCCGGCGAATTTTAGAAACCACTGGCAAAGGTCAACTGTGGGCAAAACTCCAAAAAACTGTCGAGAATTTTAAAAACAAGATTTTTAAAAATTATATAACAACAATCAATAACCTTAATAACAATCAATTATAATTATAACAAGAATCAAACTACCAAGTGCAACACACTATTATCAGAAAATGGACTGCAAAGTTGCCTAAAGTAACAGTACACACAGGACATAATCAAAATACAGAAGTAAAGTTACAACTTAAAAGGTAACTTGTTCACACAAGCAAGCATGGTCAAATGTAGTTTGGCGACCAAGCAATATGATCCTTCACATTTTTGCTTATGGAATGCTTTTCCTTTTATATTTGCAGCAAAAGGCTATTTGATCCATCTTGCAATCTATAAATTGGAACGACCATTGAACCTAGTGGGATAAAAATATGATAACTAAATTTCCAACTAAAAATTTACATTCTCCAGCTTCTTTATAGTTTTTGCTTATTCTTTTCCACTGTGTTAGCGTTAAACAGATACAAAAATTTGTATCAATTATCATAGAAAAATCTGGACAAACATAAAGAAGGACCACAGAATCGGGAACAAAAAGATTTAACATGGTTCCATAAGATGCCTTCTTCACGGGCGAACAAAGATAAAATTCACCATGTGAAAAAACAGGTTTACAACGGAAAAAAAAATTTCAACCCCAAAGCCCCAATATACCCAACCTCACACAACACCCTGATGATCCCATTATGCACCCAGTGCAAACCAGAGAGTATAATATGTATACATATATATATATATATATTACATGTATAAGCAGAGATTATACAGAAATTCCAAATCACCTAATAATTGGATTGGGTTAATAATTGGGGTCGGTATACAAATTCAAAACAAACTCAACACATCCTGTATTAGATATCAGTCACATAAAAACATCACGAGACTCTTTAACTTTCTGCATCTAGTCATAACATGAACCTAGTTAAGCAAATGAAAATCAAGCTGATTACTTGGTTCCATGAGCACCATTGCCAATACGTGCACTAGATTGAGGCCTTCAGTAAGCATTCACCTGCCAAAGTACCTGCTTCACACAATCAAACGAGTGGTTTTTAGCTTTATCACCCGGGCTATTTTTCAGATCAGAATTCGGATGCTACACTTCCTCACCATGGAAAAAATTAAAATAAAATAGTACTAATCTTTTGTCTATTTACTAAAATATTGCAGCTTTACCCGTGGGCTACACAATTTTAAAAACAAGATAAATTCATTGATAGTAGATCAGTGACATGATTGCTACAAAGATACAATATTTTTGCCGTGAGCTGCCTAACTGTGTTGTCTCTTCAGTCAATGCCATCATTTGATTTGTCAAATTTCACCTCCGAATTAGGTGGAAATGTAGGAAAGATAAATTAAACTAGAAGTCTAGAAATTATCTAGGCACAAAGTACAGCAAGATTTGTATTGAAACTCACCCAATAAACAATCAACAGAGACATCAAAGAGGGATAATTCAACTCGACATCAATTTCATGTAAAATCAATTAATTCAGGGGAGAAATACTACATAAATCGCGACAGAAAATTTCCAATTGAACCTCTTTGGAGAAGGAGGTGAGAGAGAGGGAGTACCTGAAAACGTCGAAAGAGAAGGAATTGCAGAAGATATGCGAAGCCTTCCGTCTGGCCAAGCTCGCCATTGCCATACTCACTCCGATTTCGAATTCAATTCGTCCAGAACCCAAAAAAATAATCAAAAAGCAAAAAATCACAGAAAGTGAAGCGTAATTGACCTTGCTAAGGAGGATCTCGTTGGTGTGAGGGCCGAAGCTCTTGAAGGTGTCGAGGAGCGTGACACTGACATCGATGTCATGCTTAAACTTACAGTTGCTATTATGGAGTAATAGGCAGTAGGCAGAAGCGATCGAGCGAGACGAGAGCGAGGGCGAGGGCGAGGGCGAGGCGAGCAAACGAGGGTGAGCGAGGGCGAGGGAGGCAGCGACTCAACGGCGAGAGTGACGGACAAAGACACAGCGAGGCATGAGCGAGAGAGGGTTAGGGTTTGTGCGCAGGGGGATTTTGGAAGAGAAGGAGGTGAGGGGAAGATTTGGGCAGGGGTGGGGGGAATTTTTGGGGTGTTATATAAATCATATCCCCGGCGGTTTCAAAACCGCCGGGGATGGGTCAACATAACCAGCGGTTTTAAAACCGTCAGATATGTATATGCCATAGTCGGCGGTTTTGCAAACTTCCTGGGATTGTGTTAAATCACCGGCGGTTTATAAAATCGCCGGGGATTATGGTATTTTCCCGACGGTTGTTTAAACTGTCGGGAAAATTTTGCCGGCAATACCCATTTTTCTTGTAGTGAGAGTCAACCAATGGAGAGCTCGATGTCAGATTCATCTATAATAGTATTCTCTAGGGTTTCGACTATTTCAAACCCTCAATTATCTCTTGTACACTCTTACTCTGAAAATCCTTCAATCCAAATCAAAATACATAAGTTAAATGGGACTACTTTCTAGGAATGGTACCAATCTATTTTACTGGTGATAGGCAAGATGGCTTACCTGACAAGCTGATAGTGATGCCTGAAGTGAACTCAACAACTTACAACACTTGGAGGCAGAGAACTTTATCATAATGCCTGAAGTGAACACAATAATCACACTATGATTAATTTCAACATAAGCAAAAGAAGACAAAAGAAACATAGGAATTAAAGAAGTTGCAAATAGTGAATGGCCTATGTTAATTTCATTCAATTTACTTGTCAATTACATCTGTCACCTCACCACCCCACATCCTCATAGGTGGTAGGATCAACTAACTTGTTATTATCCCAATATAAGAATAATTCTTGCATCTCTTCCATCGATAAACCATACTATCGATCCGGAGAATGAGATACTCTACCAGACATACGGGAAAGTTGTGGATCATCAATGTGACTTGGTTCACCTAGCTCAATAATCTGAGTTGGCATCTGTGGAATAGAAGATTCCTCTTCTGCCAAGTCTATTCTTTTTCCCATACCACTCTCTTAGATGAACTCTTCTTTCGAGAAGATAACATGTCTAGCAACCACAACTCTTATGTTAGTTGAAAAATAAACATAATACCCTAAACTATCTTTAGAACACCCCATAAAATGACCATTCCCAGACCTAGGATCCAACTTCTTTGTCCTTAATCTCTTTACATGAATAGGACAACCCCAAATCCTAGTATGCTTAACAGTCGGAGGCCTCCCAAATCCATATCTCATATGGAGTGGTTGAAACAACTTTAGTTAGAACACAATTTAATAAATAAATGGCTGAATAGACTAATATATCCTGAACTTAGGGTTAATTTTTAATTTTATCCAGTTTTGACCTTTACTTCAATTTGATCATCAAACTTTCACTTTTGTTTCAATTTTATCTCAATCCAGTAAGCATGTGTCCCATCTTACATGATAGCTAATGTGGAGTGATGACATGTCTAATAATGGACATGTCAGCAACATGGGTAAATTGGGCAAGATCTGGGTTTGAACTATGGGTAAATTGGGTCGAGCTAGGTCAGATTTGGGCCAAGTTTGATGTGATTGGAATGGCTATAATTTTCTCTTTGTCCTCTATCTTTTTGTTTTTTCTGAAACCTTGGGAAAATTTTTGGAACTGTGATCTAGGGATGGCGATGAGCGGTAGCAGATCGAAGAAGATGAAGAGAATCTTCTAGCAATTCGACCCTAATAGAAATGGTGGGTTGAATAGAGAGGAAATGGCAGCTCTCGTCATCGCTGTAAACCCTAAGGTCAAGTTCAGCCACGAGCAAATAAACACGATTCTCAACAAGGTTTTTTAGACCTATAGCTTGTTCATCGACTGCGAGAAGGGGCTGATGTTTGATGGGTTGTTGCGAACCTATGACGCAGGCGCCGACGATGTGGACTGTGACTTTGATGCGTTGGGACTTGAGCTAAAGGAGGAAAATGCGTCGAAAGAAGCGTCGTCATCCTCAATAGTTGATGAAAAGGTGTCGGAGCCGCACAAGAAGTAGAGGATGGCGGCATCACCCAATCATGGGATCGTGTTCAACGATACGTGGAAGATTATGGAAGATTTAGTGATTTTGATAAAGCGATTGTGGGCAAAGCAAGCCAAGGATGGGAAATTGAAGGCTGACAATTTGGATGTGTATTTGGATCTTGGATGGTCTAGAGAATTGGGGCCATCTTCGGACATTTTGGACAAGAGGGTTTTCTAAGAAGAATCTGGGCATGACTATGCTGTGTGAAATTGTAGAAGATAGAAAGAAAATTACAGCCATTCCAAGCACACCAGACCTGGCCCAAATCTGACCTAGCCCAACCCAATTTACCCATAGTTCTAACCCAGATCTTACCCAATTTACCCATGTTGTTGATGTGTCCATTATTGGACACGTCATCATGCCACATCAACTTCCACGTAAGCTGAGACACACACTTACTGGATCGAGGATAAAATTGAAACAAAAGTGAAAGTTTGATGACCAAATTGAAGCAAAAGTCAAAACTGGATAAAATTGAAAATTGACCCTAAGTTTAAGATATATTAGTCTATTCAATTTAAATAAATCATGAAAAAAAATGGCAAAACCCCACAATAAAACAAGCAAATCCGTGTAACTAAGCATAGACCTAACCATGTCTAACATAATCTAATTCCTACGTTCAGCCACACCATTCAACTATGGAGTATAAAGAGGTGTCAATTATGAAACAATACCACAAGTTTTAAGATAATCAATAAACTCAGTACTCAAGTATTCACCTCCTAGATTTGATTGAAGAATCTTGATACTCTTTCCTAATTGGTTTTCTACTTTTTCCTTGAACTCTTTGAACTTTTAAAAGACTTAAAACTTATACTTCATTAAATATAAATAATTATACCGTGATAAATCATCAGTAAAAGTCACAAAGTAGATATAACCACCCTAAACCACAACATTTATGGGCCCATATATATCGGAATGTATCAACCCTAACAATTCAATAGCCCTTTTCCCTTCCCCAACAAAAAGAAGACTTGGTCATTTTTCCAAAAATACATGACTCACAAGTTGGCCCGGTTTAGAACTTAAATCAGTAATAAACCCTTGTTAGCTAACTTCGTTAGCCGACTCTCGCCTATATGACCTAACTTGAGGTACCATAATTGTTTGGGATTATTAAGCTCAAGGGTAAATAAATACGATTTTGATTATAACAAAAATATTTTTATTATATAAATATATTTATTTCTCATAAAAAATTTATTTGAATTAAAAGTGAGTACAAAGAGTAAATTTATTTTGAATTAAAGATGGATTGTTTTTAGACATGTTTCTTTATTTTGATCATTTATGTCTCAAAGTTTATATTTGAATTTTCATTTCTTGATAAATACATTTCTTATTTATGCAAAAAGTATATTTATTTTGAATTAAAGGAGAATTGTTTTTAAACATATTTTCTCTTTCTCATACAAAAAATAAATTTATTTTGAATTAAAGAGAAATGGTTTTAAACATATTTTCTCTTACTCATATAAAAAGTAAATTTATTTTGAATTAAAAGAGAATTGTTTTTAGACATATTTTTTTATTTTAATCATTTATGTCTCAAAAGCTTACATTTGAAATTTTAAATTTTGAATTAAAGGATAATTAGTTTTAGACATATTTTCTCTTACTCATGCAAAAAGTAAATTTATTTTGAATTAAAGGAAAAATGCTTTTAGACATATTTTCTTATTTTAGTCATTTATATCTCAAAAGCTTATATTTGAATTTATAAATTTTGATTTCTCATGTACAAAGTAAATTTATTTTGAATTAAATTTGAGACATGTTTTCTTATTGTTTGAAAAAGTTTAAACATTTTTTGAATTTCAAATTTCATATTAACATTTTCTTTACTGGCTAGTGTGTTTGGAAGATGTATATATATAGGGTAAGTATGGAGGCTTAAGGTAGAACAAATCTAATAGAGCATTCAAACAAGAGTGAGAAGGTTCGAAGTGTTGGAAGTGTACTGGCTGGTGGAATTTTCAACCGTTGGTGACTTGTTTGTAATTGTCTCTAATTGTAAATTTGTTATTTTTACTCACTTGTTGTGTGAAGAGATTGTATTTACTAGTAGTGTGCTAGTGGTTCTTGCTTAGGTAAAGGATTGTATGTTGGTTCTAGCTTCAATTAAAAGATAGTGTTGATTCTCCCTAGTGGAATCTCAAGCTAAATCTTGACAGCCTCAAACTAAGTCTTGAGAGAGAGAATTAGGCTCTTTAGAGTCGAACCTCTATAAATTTCTTTTGTTCTGTGTGGTTATGTGATTTTACTAATTTCAATCCTACTACAATCACCACATATTAAGATTACAAATTTAAGAGTTTTCAAAAGAGCTAAAATTATTAATTTTTGAAAAACCCAATTCACCCCCATCTTATGTATTTTTTTGGGCAACAGGGATTAATTAGATTATCTCGAGAACACTTCTTTTTTATAGTGGTATTATAATTAGCAACCATTTGTTGATTATGTTCGCATGCATTTGTTTCCAAGAAATATAGACCGTTCACCAGTATAGCTTTGCCCACACACACATTACCATAATGTATGTAACAACAATTGTTAGCAAACAAGAATTCATAATTTTGTTGTGCAAGCTTAGGAATTAACAAAACATTTCTTATAACATTTGGAATACGTAAACAATCATACAAGACCAACACATGCTCAGAAGGTAAATGTACAAAAGTAGTCCCTATGGCTAATATAGCAACGCTTGTCCCATTGCCCACTTTGAGAACCATTTCACGCTTCCTCATCGCCTTACTTTGATTGAGATCCTGCACAGACAAACAAATATGAGATGTAGAACTAGAATCAATAATCTAAGAAGTAAGATACCGACCAATCGTAAGATCAGTCTCAACAATACACAAAAAAGAAGATATACATGAACCATTTGGGCACTTAACCTTTAAGCTCCTTATGTACTTAGGACGATTCCTCTTCCAGTGCCCCTTCTAGTAGCGAAAGTAACAAATACCCTTACCCATGACCTCTTTACCCTTAGACTCAGTTTGTCTTCCACCTTTCCTTATCCCGAGAACACTTCTCTTTCTCTTCCTAGATTTTGGTTTCTTCTGGGAAGAAGACGAGGCAACGACAAGAACATCTTCTCTGCCTCTACCTTTCATCTATGATTGGACTGTCATTAACATATTTAACAATTCCAGGAGGGTACACTCAACCTTATTTATATAGAAATAAGTTATGAACAAAGAAAAAGACTCTGGTAGTGATTGTAGGATCAAGTTGATACGTAGATGAGGATTCATGGGGAATTCCAAGATATCAACTAACCAATCCAATTTATCATATTCATAAGGTGGTCTCCCACATCAACCCCCTCAACTATTTGAGCCCGAAACAACATTTTTGATATCTCATATTGAGTTGTATTACGCTCACCATAGAGGTCATTGAGATTTTAAATCATGCTTGAACGACTCAAAAAGTTCTCGTGTTGTCGTTACAAATCGTTAGACATCGAGGCAAGTATGTAGTTTTAGGCTCTTAACTCATGATCCCTCAAATTCTCCCAAGTTACCCTCTCTTCCTCAGCCACTCCTTTAGGGATATCTATGGGTGAAGTATAAAACAAGACATCGCTTATCTTTCCATACTGAGAATTATTTTTAAGTTTCGAAACTAGTTAGGAAAATTTGGGCCAGTAAGCCTATTGGTTTCTAGAATACGAATCAACATATTTAAACCTGTCATTTTATCTGTAGAAAATAAATAGATATATTAGTTTGTATCTTTGTAAAAACTCCATTTAATTAAGGACTTTTATATTAAATGGGTACTTCCATTAACTTTTGTGAATCATGCACTTCCCAAGTAAAAACGCGATCCTTATGTAGGACCCATTAGCAGGTGCTCGAATTCTCTTTCATGTGAATACTCAACACATTTTAGTTTTTGGTTAGGTGAGACCCATTGAACACCATCCTATCTCATGGTTAATAGGAGAGATTAAACAATCTTTCATGAAATGCATCATTACATTTTAATTATTGGATACACCCAATCAAATTGGTGAACTCCTATGACAGTGAAAAATCACGACAAATCAGATTCACCACATAAATCTAATATTAGTTTGCACATGGAAAGATTTTAGGAGCTTATATCCTAGCGGTCTCATCATACACCATTCATTCCATCATACAACTATTGCATAATAAAATGAACAATAAATTATAAATAAACTAGAATGTCCATGGGGTTCAGAACAGAATAAATCCGAGCCTCTAAGGTTTAAACCATGCTTCACATCATATCCAACTTGACGTGACAAACTGCTTAACTTGATCCACTTCTTTCTTCTAAATCCATCAACTCTTTGATGTCTTCATCATCAACTCCTTGGTGTCGTCTTCATTTAAAATATTAGTAAAGCAAAGACTAAAAAAAGCTACTCAAGTTTTATGTCTCAGTACATTACCTAATGAATAAATTATTATAAACTGAAATAAATCAATTGAAACTCCTGTAACATTCATTCATCTACACCAAGCCCATGTTCATTCTGAACATACATTCTGCTTCCACAATTTCAATACATTTTAAAAATATTTATCTTGCATATGTCAAATTATACAACCAGGCATTCATACACGCATATCTAACACGCTATGTCAATTTTCAATGCAAATTACCACAAGCATCAACAACTAGGCGAGTAGAACATGTTGTCTAGGCGTTGCAATATGCATGAGTCGACTGCTACCTATCGAGAGTCAACTGGTGCACATCTACATGCAAAGTCGACTTCTGTTCTTCCAAGAGTTGACTGGTTCTTATAGGAGTCAACTATGTTCTTATGACAATTGATTCCTTGTTTCCGGCAATCCACTCTCCTAAACGTAGATGCCAGAATTAATCACTCTACATCCATTAAATGCTAACCAAATTGCAAAATTTGACACATATAATCACGTATATGCATTAAATACCAACTTGAGACTCTGATACCACTAATGAATTACATGTATGGTGGTGCCGGTAATTTTTTTTTTTTTTTTTACATGCATTAGATACACACAGCAAAAGTCACAAACAAACACCATACATAGCCAAGATATTTAAGCTACACGTTATTTTATCACATGAAATACAATAAATGAATACCTGAAATCCGATTTTAAGTAGGGGTACAAAAACTATTTCTGTATTGAGACCATTCCACCTCATGCTGTGGTAGTCCTAAATTGTCCACATCTAGCGTATTGTCCGGTACCATTCTAGTCACCTCTACCCGTGCTAGACCGAGGCTTTCGCATATCAGCACCTGTGTCTCAATTTCTACTTGACAATCACGCTCTGATTAATTTTAATAGAAGTAGAAGAAGATAGAAGAAATAGAGGAATTATAGAAGCTGCATGCAGTGAATGGCCTCTATTAATTTCCTTTAATTTACCGATCAATTACATCTATCCCATCACCATCCCACTTCCTTGATTTTACACCACATGCAACGCACCAAGAGAGGCTGAGGCAACACCGAGAGTTAACTCCCAGACATGGGGTAGTCGATTCTTGGTGCTCCAACAAGTCAAAATTTAACCTGCCCTGACATTAATGCTTAATGACATAACCAAGATACATCGGATGCACAATGTCAATACCTGACGTAACTCTATATGATGTGTGACTTTCTAAGTCCATTGTCCTAGCACAAAAACCCATTTTGGTACCGGCCAACACCTTGACCCATCACAAGAATCTCTCCATATTCCAGTGATGATCTGAGAGGTCCTGGATAGTGCCTAGCAATGGTCCAAGACAATATAAGTGACAGTGAAGTCTCACTTCAAGTGAACCTATTATAGTTGACGATTAATGTATGTTATAATTCTTCCATCACCTAATTAATGTCCTAACTAAGCAAGAGCCATGAAATGATAAACTCACAAACTCAGTAACTATATGTCTAATTATATCAGTATGAGTAAATGACACCTTAAGAAATACTTTTCCTAATAATTTATCTATCCTAGCTAAGAACTGTCTAAACACACTAACAGTAGATCACATAAGACGTTCACCTCATCAATTATGACAAGAGTGACAAATCTTATCCCCAACACCTGTCTCCATATACCAGCAATACAGAATCACATAGATGAACCTCTCCAGCTTGCAATTGGATGGTTTGATCCATTAGAAAACCCTACATATTGATACACAAAATAACTATGCTGGTTCAAGTCTAAAGATCAGCTACATTCTCACAACTAGACGACATGACCATTATCTACTATGCCATATGGTCAATCATCAACATCACATTCTATGCATTATTCTCCAACAACCATCCACAGGTTTACTAGAGACATCCCCATGTCTATCAATATCTCATACTGAACAAGGTAGTAAACACTATGTTAATCCATACTCGACTAATCAGAGTCCCCATCCGATTAATCTAAGGATCATGAATCATTTAAGAAGTCATGTCACCAAAGAATCATGTCACACAGTCTCAACATCTTAAGAATAACATTCTCAAATAGCAGATATAGGGACTCATTCATATAGCAAACTGGAGAGTTTACAAATGGTGATAAACTTGTCTTATATTAATATATACAAAAATACAACAAATGTATTAATTACTGGTAGAATGGAAGTTCTATGGCACACACCAAGAGGGGGTGAATTAGTTATATAAAAAAATGGCTTTCAAAACTTTAAACAATGTAAAATATTTTTCAATGAAAGATTGATATGTGAAACAAGTGAGGAATGGATAGGTGCTAAAAAGGAAATTAAATAACACAAGTACATAAGAACACCAAGATTTATAGTGGTTCGGTTTATCCAAGCCTAGTCCATTACCTTAGCTCACTAAGAATTTTAAACTCAATCTACTAAAACCCCCTACTTAAACCAAGTAGGTCCTCTAGTTCAAAGATTAGGAAAATACAATCTCCTATCAAATAAATAGGCCCTTAAGCTTTACAAGCTTGGAAAAATGAACGTAACAATAAAAAGAGGGTTCTAAGAGTTTGACCTCTTAATTACAAGTTCTCTCAATGAAAATACAAGGCTTGAATAAAGATAAATACAAGAGAAGCACAGCCTTTACGTACACTTTTATACTAGAGAAAAAAAAAACAATTAAAGTTCAATAACGTTTTTAACACTTGGTAGTTGAGTATTGAATGATCTAAGAGCCTTTGAATGATCCAACAACCACCTATTTATAGTTGATGGTGGATGCTTCCAAAAATCAAACATTTGCTTGGTGTTTGGTGTGCATTAAATTCTCCAAAACTATTCGTTACGTGATTTTGTGAAACAAACTGTCGACAAAAAATAAAGGTTAGTCGATAGATGCAAATAAGCTGTTGATAGATGCCTTTGCAAATATATTGTCTATCAACAGATGCTTGCCAAACTGTCGATAGTTTCAAGGCTTTTGAAAATCATGCTTTCTGACTATTGACAGAGTGCTAGAAGACTGTTGATAGTTTCAAGCATTTTTTCAATGCTGTCAACAAATAGGCTAGAATGCTCCAAATATGATTTCTTTTCATTTGAAATGATTATTTCTTGGAAATTCATTTTGATAAACATGAACTAGAAGATTAATTTCTAAAACCAATAGATTCAATGAATCACATATACTTTGAATTTGATCTTGATATTCATAAACTAAGAGATTGATTTTAAAAACATTTATTTTATTACAAAGATTCATATATACTTGGATAGTTTTGATAATTGATTATGATACGTTTAGAATAGCTTGCTTGGAATTTTTCATCATCAAAACCATAATCAATTACAAGAGTAAAAATATCTATCTATCAATCACAACCCCACTAAATGTCATCCAAATCTAGATTAGGGCACACATCACTAACAGGATCTATCACCCTAATTTCGGTGAGGCAAACATCCTATGTGGTCTACTATATTAATTAGTGTAACAGAAAAGTCCTTGGCCAAGGCAGTGTGATTAATCAAGAAAGTGTTTCCTGAGGTGTTATCTAGCCATACTGATGAGATCGGGCACATAGTTATTGAGTTTGTGAGTTTATCGTACCATGACTCTAGCTCACTTAAAGTTTAACGTCATTACCTTATATATTGTGCTGGGCCATTTCTAGGCACTTCCAAGGACCTTTTAGAATGTCACCAAAATATGGAGGGATTCTCGTGGTAGGTCGAGGTGATTCGACCGACGTCAAAAAGGGTTTTAGTGTTATTTAATTGTTGTTAGGTAGTGAACCTAGAAAGTCACATACCATATAGTGTGACATCTGGTATCAGCATTATGCATATGTTATGTCTTGAACATCATTAATAGTTAATTGTGGTTTTGGATACATTAAGTGTTAATGATGTGGTTCACTCAAAGTTAATGAATCAGTTGTAGTTTTTTCGTAAATAGTAGTTAAAGTCGATTGCTTCGTTCAGACAATCGACTGGCGAGGCAGTCGACTCCTTAAGCCTGCCAATTGACTCCTAGTGTCGCCTCAACCAAGTTAGTGCGTTACATGTGGAACGAAGTTGGAAGGGGATGGTGGCTGAAATTGGAAGCTTTTAGCTTCTTTAAGGAAAATGAATTAGGCAGAGGCTTAAGGGGTGAACTTTTCTTGGAAGTTTTTTCTTCCTATGTTATTCTTTTGCTTCTGCTTCTATAAAATTATAGACAGTGTAATTATTAAACCGATTAATTTTGAATTATCTGGAGGAGACAAACAGGTGCAAGTGAATTAACGTCCTTAGGCTAGCACGGGATGAGGACTACGACGTGGTACCAAATAGCTTGCTAGGTGTGGACGGATTAATTAAGCCCTCCATGCAGTGAGGAAGATTCAGTCTCAATATAGAAATAGTTTCTACACCCACCTAACATCGAGCTACATGTATGCTATTTATTGTATTTTATTTGATGAAATATTGTGTTATTTAAATATCCAAGTTTTGTTTGGTAAGTGTATTTATTACTTTTGCTACATATGTCTGATATGCAAAAATTTTAAATTTCACCTACACCACCATACATGTTTCCTAACATCACTTATATCCAATCTCCTGGCCCTTTCCTAACGGGCCCTTTCCTAATGCCAACTAGGGCCTTCTTCAACATCTCGCTTCTTTCTTTTTCGTTCCCCATCTTCATTTCCTCCTACAGTCCTTATTACTTTTATATGAGTATGTATTTATTTACCCTGATGAATAGGTCTGCAAGGACGTCGATGGGTCCAGATATAGGTATTCTTGTAGGGAAGTAAATCGTATCCCTTGTAACATAGCAGATACTGTCACTTTAACCAGTAAATCACGAACCTCAAGGGTGGCATTACAAAACCATCCACATACTGTCACAGGGTCACTTTACCTCCTTATCAAAGGCTAATGAGATATGTTGTGTCTTTCTTCCTTCAACCACTACAAAAAATCAGCATTTTAGCGACGGAAAATTTTTTAACGACGGATTTATTGACGGGTACTTTTTCGTCACTAAAAAAAGGGTCGCTAAAATTTAGCGACGGGTATTTTTTTGGTGACAGAATTAGCGACGGGGCTATACCCGTCGCTGATTAGCGACGGGGTTGACCCGTTACAAAATTTCAATTATTTTATTTAATTTTTTTTTATTTTTTAGCGACGGGTGTGAGCCCGTCGCTAAATTTAAATTTTTTTATTTAATTTTTTTTATTTTTTAGAGACGGGGCTGACCTCGTTGCTAAATTTAATTTTTTTTATTTAATTTTTAGTAACGGGTTGATCCTATCGCTAAATTTTATTTTTTTTATTTTTTTATTTTTTATTTTTTAGCGACGGGTTAAATCCCGTCGCTAAATTTTAATTTTTTTATTTAGTTTTTTTTTTATTTTTTACTAGTCACGAAATTTAATTTTATTTATTTATATTTTATTTTTTTAGCTACGGGGTTGACCCCGTCGCTAAATTTTAATTTTTTGTCTTGATTTTTTTAATTTTTAGTGAATTTTAATTTTTTTATTTAATTATTTATTTTTCAATCTCTCGTAACCAAGTTTCGCGCACGAATCAGTCGATCTGGAAGCCTTTTTGTTTATTACTATAGATAAAATATATTTATAATATTCTCTTCCAAATATTTTAGAATTATATTTATACACCAAAATTTTTTAAACTTATTTAATAATATTAATTTTCATATTAATGTTAGTAAAGGAAAATGAATATTAATTTTAATTTTATTTCATTATTAATTCAAATAAAAATTTATTAATTATTATATTAGCAATAAAAAATTATGTTTTTATTTTAATTTTAATTTATAATATATTTAAAAATTATTAATTTAATTTTTACTAATATTAATGTTAGTAAAAATTATTATGATATGTTTAAATGTAAAATTTTTAATTAAATTTTTAATTTTTACTTAATTTTTTTTATTTTTTCACCGACGGGTTGGCCCTCATTGCTAAATTTTAATTTTTTTTATTTATTTTTTTTATTTTTTAGCGACAGGGTAAAGCCTGTCACTAAATTTTAATTAATTAATTTTTAATTTTTTAGCGACGGGTTTTGCCTATCACTAAATTTTAATTAATTAATTAGTTATTTTTATTTTTTAGCGACAGGTAGGCCTGTCGCTAAATTTTAATTTTTTTATATTAATTTTTTTTATTTTTTAGCGACGGGGTTTTGCCTGTCGCTAAATTAAATTTTTTTATTTATTTTTTTTAATTTTTAACGACTAGAGTGACCCTATTGCTAAATTTAAATTTTTTATTTAATTTTTTTTTATTTTTAGCGACGGGAGTGACCCCGTCGCTAAATTTAAATTTTTTATTTAATTTTTTTTTATTTTTAGCGATGGGGTTACACCCGTCGCTAAAAAATATTAATGAATAAATAAAAATTTAAAATTTAGCGACGAGGTCTAAAAAAAATAATTAAAGAAAAAATTCAAATTTGCTAAAAAATAAAATAAATTTAAAATTTAGCGACGGGTCAACTCCGTCGCTAAAAAAAATAAAAATTTAAAATTTAGCGATGGAGTTAACCCCGTCACTAAAAAAAAATAATAATTAAATAAAACATTCAAATTTGTTAAAAAATAAAAGAAATTAAATAAAAAAATTAAAATTTAGCAACGGTGTCAACCAGTCACAAAAAAAAAATAAAAAAATTAAATAAAAAATTAAAATTTAGCGACGGGATTTCTGTCACGAATTTTGTCACTAAATTTAGTGACGGGTATTCCGTCGCTAATTCCGTCATTAAATTAAAAAATATTAAAAAAAATTAGCGACTGAAATTTCGTCACTATCCGTCACTAATTAGCAACAGAATAATTCTGTCTCTAAATTCCGTCGCTAAATATGATTTTTCTTATAGTGAACTATTAATAACGAATGTTTTAATAAATTCCACCCTTTGCTACCCAAATGAGAAGATGGACGCTTCGGGTAAACTATTAAACCAAGCTCGAGCATGTCTAACAAGGGTTAAGGGGAAAACCCATCACATTATCTCATCATCCCAACCATGGAGCATCATCAAAGATTCATAGTTTTGCACATAGTCGTCCTTTCCTGAGTAAGGGGTTATTTGGGGCATCTTGAATTTCTTTGGCAAGATTTTTCAATTACATCTACCACAAATGACAGTCTCCTCTAGGATTGCTCCTTTGAAACCGGTAACAACTTCTTCTGTTGAAGCACCTTCTCAATCATTTTCTTCATATCAGTTGTCTCTCGAGCATTGAAGGTCGAAGGGTTGTCTTTCGCCTCATTATTTCATTTTGTTACTGGTTTTGGAGAGTTATGACCTCCCTCTGTGGGGGTGTTGGCCATAGTTTCTGAGTATTTCCCCTTCTGAAGGCTTTGCCTACTTGCCTTTTAACGATTAACCCCTCATTGATTTCCTCATGGAGGATAAGCTTGGGTGAGAGCCCTTTGTGTTGAAGACATTGGTTAATTGTTTCGAAAGGGGGCGGATTGAGATTGAGTCTCAAGAGTGGCCTCCTGATAAGATTTGTTTCCTGGTACGTACCTCCTTATGAGCCCCATGTGACAACCATTTCTGGTATAAACTTCCTCAAGGTGGTGGGCATCGCACCACAAGTCACCCAACTTTGCAACATTCCTACTATTTTAAGAAAGGCCTGCATCCCCTCGGCATGCTGTTGTGGTAGGGCTTTGTAATTAGCTCGGGGAACCATAGATGCAGCCTATTCACTTGAGCCAGTGTGACTGGGAAAATAGTGATTAGTGGTTAATTTTGTAAAAATTTTGTTATAATTATACCCTTCTTTCGATCTTAAATATGGTTTAAATTAGATATTAATATATATTTTATGGTTATATGTAAATTTAAATTGAAAGATGAATGAAATGAAGTTCTAAAGTAAATAATAATAATATATAAAATTATATATAATACATATATATCATTATATGCATGCATGTAATATATATATAATATAATCTAATATATATATGTGCCATGTGTAATACATATATATAATATATAATTTATTAATAACATTAAATTATTTTTATTTTTTTTAGGCATGAAGAATTCAAGCCCATGAAGACTTAAAGTCCATGAAGAATTCAAGTCCATGAAGAAATCAAAAGCCATGGAGAAATCAAGTCCATGAAGAAATCAAACCCATGAAAAATTAAAGTCCATGAAGAATTCAAGCCCATGAAGAATTAAGGCCCAATTTGAGCAACCCATGGAAAATATTATTTGGAGAAGGCCCAAGGATTATTTTTAATCCTAATGAAGATTAAAAACCAATTTATAGAAATCTATTTTTATTTTTTATGTGAGAGCTTTATTAGGTGTGTTTTTTAGCTAAAATCCATTTAACTATTAGGTGGATATTATAGCTAAAATCCATTTAACTTTATGAGTGCTTTATTAGGTATGTATTTTAGCTAAAATCCATTTAATATTAGGTGTGTATTATAGCTAAAATCCATTTAACTTTAAGTGTGTGAGTGCCCATTAGATATAATTATGTCTAATTGAATAATTGAAATTGTGTGGTTTGTATTGCATCTTGTGGCCTATAAATAGCTCACTTGATTGCATTTGTAAGTGTAATTATTATTCTTGAATAAAAGTTTAGTTGTTTCCTTATAATTCTCTCTTTGAGAATTGTTCTTGTTCTTTCTCATTTTCTTTAGTACTTTCTCTTATAATCTTACTTTTTTTTCTTTCTTCTTTTAAATTCTTATGTCATTTATTATTACTTTATTATTCACCGCCTAAATGGCCGGTTAATTTGTGCCTTTAAATTTCTGTAATTTTAATTCTTGTCATTTAATTATTCACCGCCTAAATGGCCGGTTAGTTTATGCCTTTAAATTTCTGCAATTTTAATTCTTATCATTTAATTATCCACCGCCTAAATGGCCGGTTAGTTTATGCTTTTAAATTTCTTGTCATTTAAATTCTGTTATTTAAATTACGTCATTTAAATTTCTGTCAATTAACTTTCAAATAAAAATGAGTAGTTAAATCTAATCTTGGGTTAAGGCAAGGACAGTGTCCAATGCCAATGATTCCCAAAGAAAGCTGCGCTTTAAATAAGTAACATTAATTTAAATTTCAGTATGAGTGTGTATTAATTATTAAAAAATCACTAGGTTTGGATTGGAGCGTAAGCCTAACTTAGAGCTTTCATGCCATGTATGAGAGTTACTAGAACTGGAAACGCTATCATACCCAAACCCGGATGATTAATTTAGTTGTTTTGTATATTAATTGTAATTGGATTTATGGTAGTTGCTTAAATTAGAATCCCGCATATCATGTATGGGGATTGCTTAACCTAGAACTATCATCATCTCTAATTGCATTTAATAACAAACCCTCATATCTGAAATTAAATTAATGTTGCTAATCTTATATGCTAAAATTTGGGAATCAACGGGTTGGTACTGAAATTGTCTTAACTCAAGCACTATCCAAATTCATATTTTTACGTTTAATGTTTATTTCAATTTTTGCCTTACTTTATTTTCTAGTATCTGTTGTCTAAAAACAAAACCATAAAAAATCTTGTTGTCAATTTGTCCAAATGCGTGTGCGTGTGTGTGACATTCTTTTTCTTTTGCCATAAATAAATCTCTCAGTGGACGACCTAGATTCATCCAGAAAATATAAATTTAAATTTGGACTACAACTGCACTCGTACACTGGCGAGTATAAACCTCTCACTAAAATAAAAAAAATATAAAAGTTTTATTATGATTTGTTTTTATTGTGTTTTAATTGCAGGGTGAGAGTGCAGTCAAATAGGGTCCCAGAAAGGCATATGAGGTGTTGAAAGGCGAAACTTGGAACTAAATCTCTAATGGATGGATGTAATACCCCATGTTCGTATGAGGATGCCATGTAATTTCGATAAGTTTAGAACACTGAAAAATTGGTTTGATAGCAGTTATAAGTACCGAATTGACTGTAGGGAGTGCCTCGAAGTGAAATTGTCTAAGAAAAATGACATGGTCTCGACGAGTATTTCGAGATAGAATTTATGGTATCAAAAGAAATCGGATCGGGAACAGTTTTCGGTATAGCTAAAATACAACTGCCATTTAGGTTGAAAAATCGAATCATTGTAGGAGGCTCCCAAAAAGTTAACAGAACTCTAGAGGGGCTCCGGTTTTGCGTAACGAGCAACCCTTTAGTGGTTTTAGGATAAAACGACAGCCCGATAAGGACACTGGGGCGAAATCGTCCAAATCGAGTAATTTTAAAGTTATTAATTTCGTGTTTTCGGTATCGTAATGTCAATTAATTCAGTGTTTGAGGATATTATTATAATTAAAGAATTTTTTCAATGAAATTAAGAGGAAAATTGAGACTTATGTGTAATTTCTTTAGTAATAAATTAGTATAATATATAATTATATATATATATGCATGTAAAGGCACGCAATGGCCACGCCCCTGCAAATCCCCATACCTTGCAACTCCCAACCTCCATGCTCTGCAAACGTCTGGCAGCAAATTGAGTATGCTATATGGAATAGGGAATGGTTGGGCACTAAGGTGAGAAAGCTGTTGAACGCCTATAAATAGAGAACGTGGGGAAGTAGAAAGCATGGCAGTAAGCCATGGGAGCTTCGGCCGAGAGCTTCGGCAAGCAAATGAGGGAGGTCGAGAGCAGGGAGAAGGGAGAGAGAGCAAGATCGAGAGAGATCATAAGAGAGTGAGCGGTGGCCGAAGAAAGCAGCAAGCGCGGCTATGGCAGCCGCAACAGCGAGCTGGGCGGCCATGGCCGCAGCCAACCAGCGAGCAGTGAGCAGCGAAGAGCAGCCAGCAACTTTGGTGGCTGCCGTGGCAAGCTTCCAGCCAGCGAAGGCGACCCGTGGGGTGGCCGGGTGGTGGCGGCAGCCGCAAAGTCAGGTGGGGAAGTTGGAACCGTGGCCATAGCAGCCGCGAAGCTGCGTTGCAGCAGCTGGGCCGCAACGTAACCGGCGTCGATGGGGCGTACGACGGCCTCCGGATGGGCCGAGGGAGGCCAATGTGGGCGGCCGAGGCGGCGGCAGGGCCGACAGCGACGTGATGCGGCGGCTGGGCGGAGCTCGCCATGCATCCATGGCGGAAGAAAAAGAAACAGAGGAGGGAGAAGAAGAAGGGAAGAAGAAGAAGAAGAGGAGGAGAATGAGAAGGAAGAAAAAGAAGAAAAGAAGAAAAAAAAAAAAAAAGAAGAAGAAGAAGAGAAGTGGGAGTTGCAGGCGGGAGGATGAAGAAGAAGGTGGAGAAGAAGAAGAGAAATAAAAGAAAAAGAAATAGAAAAGAAAAAGAAAAGAAAAGAAAATGGAAAAAAAATAGGAAAAATAGAGAAAATGAGGAAAAAATTTCTGAAAAATAGGAAATTATGTTTCGGTGATATCTCGGAGATTTTGGTGAGAAAAACGGCCCGAGCACGCGTTTCAAGGATATGGCACGCATACCGAGGAAGTCAGATATGCTAAGCTAAGGTAAGTAAAATTTCCTAGAAAATTTCAGAAATTCAAGAATATTATTTTATGAATTGTCGTAGAAGAATGTTTGAGAAAATATTTTAGAAATATTTAGTTTGGATTTATTGGGGAAAATTAGGAAAAAATAGAAAAACAAATTAAAGAAAATGCCAGAAATTATGAAAAAATAGATTTTAATATTTATTTAAATAATTATGGTAGTTATGATACTTTGAGGCTGAAGTTGAAGAGATTCGTGCAAATTTTGAGATTGGCACGCAAATCGAGGCAAGGCACGGATATCGAGGTAGCTCGATAAGCTTGAGAAGGTAAGTAATACTCCCCAATTAAAGTTAGTTTATGGAAAATGCTTGGTTAGTAAGTGGTACTTCCTCGAAAATGTTTTCATCATATTGACATGCCCTGATATGTATCAATCACGTAGACTGCATACATGACTATGAAATGCATAAATACACGTTGATATCATTGATCACGCACATTTGTGGCCGTAGGGAGTACGAACTAGCACTGCTATTTTACCAAGGGAGCACCCATACACCTCGGTCTCGAAAGAGGGGGCCGCAAAAATGGTAGGCAACATGAGGGGTGTAGTTGACACCTACGATGAAAGACATTGCATACACACATGACATAACATTATGTACCCTTACTTAGATGATTTATCATCTAACTTGGGCTTTGCCCTTGGAATATTCAAACGTTCCAGGTGGAGATTGTAGCAGATACAAGGATAAATGAGGCATAAAATGGCACTTAGCAGAGTGCATGAAGAATGAAATGTATGTTACGTAGCCCCTATTTTTGAGTTCTGCTATTTTAAATTCTGAACGTTTTAAGGAATGTTGAATTTATTTATGATTAATGTTAAGATATCAGGTTTCGATCATTGCTTCCGCATTTGATGTGTATAGTGATTCTCTTTCGATATAAAGAGATGGGAATTCTGGGACGGATTCGAGGTATGATGTGATTTAGAATTAAGTTTGGAAAGAAGAATTTTATTGTCCCGGAATTGTCCTAAGTTATAACGCGCCCAGGAAAGCGGGGCGTTACAGTTGGTATCAGAGCTTAAGTTTATTGAAAGCCTTATGTGACTCTGATGTAGTTACTGTCAGAGTTAAACCCTATTTGGAAATTAGGGGAAAGCAAATTGGAGACTTAAGAAGGTTCGATATTGATAGAACCAATTAGTAGGAACCCCAAGTGGAAGCTTAGGGAAAAGAAACAAGGGTTCGTAAGACGAAATCCCTATTTAGAAGATTCAGGGATTGTCGGTTAAAGGCTTAGAGGTTACTGGATTTGAGTGTTGAGTAGTGGAAGTGCATGTCTAGGCAAGTTCTGGCTATGGAAATACTTGGTATTTAAGTGTGTCCATTTGTGACCCACCTCTCTTTCCTGGGAACTTACTTGGTGTACTATTCACATATAGACATTATTCCAGTATACAATTACTATTCTTGGTGAATAGTAAAAGCCTAATGGAAGCTAGTACAATAACTTAGCTATTGAAGTTAGGATCAGATGATAGGATTCAGGTGTAAGGTTGACTCGATAATCATGATTATGGATCTGAGAGATCTATAGACTGTTGATTTGAGGTCATTAGTCAGAATTCGTACAATGAAAGATAAGATAACTGATGGCTATCAAGGATGATTAATCAAGAATGATTAGTCTGATGTGACATGGCTTAGTTAAAGAGTTAGGATCAAATGATAAGTATTTTTGAGGATCATTTAGTGTCTCGGTAATGAGATGTAAAGATCAGGGATCCAACGAATTGGGTCAAATAAGAGGCCGAAAATGGCCAAGTGATGGCATATGAGTTACATCGATTGATAAGCTAGCGGTGGTACAACCACTGTAGAGACAGGATAAGGAACCCCGGTGGCATGACGGCACTACTGGTTCGGTGTTCGCAGTGACAGATCTGGATCTAGGGACCCACGTGCAGATGGTTTGCAATAAGGTACGGGAAGCACCGTCGATCGAAGCATCATAGCAGACTGCCTGGAAGACGATCAGATGCTAAAAATTTGGGACAGCCCAGTATGGTCTGTATCTTGTATGGGTCTAAGTCCCAATGGTCTAGGGTGCGAGGTGTGCCACTAGCTAAGGTTGAAAGAGGCCAAAAGCCTAGGGAATTAACCCGAATTGAAATGGATTGAGTATAGACTTAGTGTTTTATTTAAAGAATTGTATCAGGGTTCGCGGTCATCTTGGGAGTAGGTGACATGACGAACAATGCGAGGCACGAGAGATAGAACACATCGGTATTTAGTAGGGCAATAGGATCATGAGATGGTAGACTCGGTTCAAAGTAGAGTTCGGGTACCGAAAAATGAAAGAGTTGCTTGATAGATCATATCGACCCTAAAGGAATGATAAGGAAACCTAGTCAACGAAAGTTGAGACCATGGTTTAGTGTTCCAAATAGACTTATGGAATCAGGTAAAGTTGTCGGTGGTCGACCCGACAAAGAGAACTCGGAAGTGCCATGATAAATAGTGGATTGAGAGCCATAAGTGTAGGGAAATAGAGTTCTCGGAAGATTATTGGAACCAGATATTATGATCTGATTCGAGTTTTTTTGGAGATAAATCGATTTGGGACTCTTGAAGAATTGCTAAAAAAAAAAAATGATTGAGGATCTAAGGATTCATGAGGAAACTTTAGAGTTGTTAGGAGAAATCCGACAAGAATTGGAGTATCGTATGTGACGAAAGTACCTACTTACCCTAGCTAGCAATATAGTTACAGATTGTCGTCTTAAAGATTGTGAAAATCGTGGACATGATGGAGAGAATCAAGTAATAACGGATGTGCCAGGATAACGGGTCACAGTAGGAAAAGTTGTAGACCTAGATCGATTAGAAACCCGAGATTTTCAATTTTGGAGAATGAAACCCTTGTATGACTAAACGGTTAGTTTAAGTAGCCTGGTAGGCAAATTGGGAGATGTATAATCACTAAAGTTATGTTAGCAAGTTATGATTACAAGGAGCCTATTGATCTATTGTACAAGCACTTGCTGTCAGTGAAAAGCCATAAGAAAAATGGAAAATATCATGAGGTATTCTTGGAAGATTTAATAGGATTATTTCTTAATGATGAAATTGCCAATAAACAGCTTGAGGTTATTAGATGCTTAGCTATAGGTAGTTTGATTGAGGATATAAATTATCGAGGTTTGAAAAAGGTGATAATTAAGAATCGATATTTTTACCTTGAACTTGATGAATTATTAAACAGCAGCAAGAGACTATGATATTTTCTAAGGTTAATGCGCGATCGAGGAGTAAAGTAGACCTTTGCGATATTAAGGTTACGAGTGACGCTCTTCATTATGATGCTTGAGGGTAAATGGTCCCGAGATTTTGGTTGGATGATAATGATGTCATAAATTGTGTGGACTAAGAGGCTAAAGTAATACGAATAAAGTTAATAGCACTATTACCAAGACAAGTAGACAATAGAGTCGATGAGCAAGTCTAGAGGTTGCGAGTTGGTAAGTGAACTTGTGCTACGGTTGATTGGCAGTTAAGAGAGCCGATGGTTAGATGCAAAGAAAGTAATCAGATGATTTAGATGACATGAAATGTTATTACTCGAGGATTAATTCAAGCAAATTTGAGGATCAAATGATTAATTTGATGATATAAAATGTTATTTGAGGATCACTTCGAAAAGTACGAGGAGTTATTCAAGTTATAAGTATACGGACGAATAGATATTAGTTTGGAAACTAAGTAACAAATGAGCAAGCAATACAAGGATATTGATATTGCTAGATTTGGAAGACATCATTAGATTTCGATTGATATTAAGAATTAAGTTGCGAAAGGAAGATTTGGAAACATGTATAAATTTCTTGATAAGATAGTATACGACATGATTAGAAAATGATTGTGGTCAATTTTCAGAAACTTGAGGTAATATCGGGAGATGAACACCTACAAGAATGAGGAAATAACAAAAATCTCGAATAGATTAGCACAAGTAAAGATTAAGCAATGACTAAGTTTAAGATGACCCAAGGTAAGACATAGCTAGGATATGTGATGATGTATATTTTTGATGTTTTTTGGATCCAAGGGTACGTGAAATAGTTTGATGACATAAAAAATATTTCTTTAAGGATCAATTCAATAAAAGTCAAGATGTATCGAGATCAGGAACTGTTATGCTAAGGTTGGAAGATTATCAAAGCATGATTGACTAGTTCAAGAGAATTAACGTCGTGAAAAATTGGTAATAGAGAAGTGACAAGAATAAGGATATCGATTAGATGACTCAGTGAAAAGCAAATTGAAAATTGAGCATGTGGATATGAGAGCCGTGGGCTCATTATAATGATGTGGGTACCATCTTGGATGGGAGTTTAGGTTAAGGCTCATGGCCCAAGAACCGAGTTATGCAGTTATGATTTGAAAGGTATGCATGGTTGACAGGTATACTTGTCTAGGGATTGATAAGTGTGGTCAGCCCAAGAGTTCTAATTTTGAGGTTTAGAATGTGGCAAAATTCGAGGACGAAATTTTTGTAAGGAGGGGAGAATGTAATACCCCATGTTCGTATGAGGATGCCATGTAATTTCGATAAGTTTAGAACACCGAAAAATTAGTTTGATAACAGTTATAAGTACCGAATTGACTGTAGAGAGTGCCTCGAAGTGAAATTATCTAAGAAAAATGACATGGTCTCGACGAGCATTTTGAGATAGAATTTATGGTATCAAAAGAAATCAGATCGGGAACAGTTTTTGGTATAGCTAAAATACAGCTGCCATTTAGATTGAAAAACCGAATCATTGTAGGAGGCTCCCGAAAAGTTAACAGAACCCTAGGGGGGCTCCGGTTTTACGTAACAAGCAACCCTTCAGTGGTTTCAGGATAAAACAACAGCCCGATAAGGACACTGGGGCGAAATCGTCCGAATCGAGTAATTTTAAAGTTATTAATTTCGTGTTTTCGGTATCGTAATGTCAATTAATTCAGTGTTTGATGATATTATTATAATTAAAGAATTTTTTCAATGAAATTAAGAAGAAAATTGAGACTTATGTGTAATTTCTTTAGTAATAAATTAGTATAATATATAATTATATATATATATGCGTGTAAAGGCACGCAATGGCCACGCCCCCTGCAAATCCCCATACCTTGCAACTCCCAACCTCCATGCTTTGCAAATGTCTGGCAGCAAATTGAGTATGCTATACGCAACAGGGAATGGTTGGGCACTGAGGTGAGAGAGCTGTTGAACGCCTATAAATAGAGAACGTGAGGAAGTAGAAAGCATGGCAGTAAGCCATGGGAACTTCGGCCGAGAGCTTCGGCAAGCAAATGAGGGAGGTCGAGAGCAGGGAGAAGGGAGAGAGAGCAAGATCGAGAGAGATCAGAAGAGAGTGAGCGGTGGCCGAAGAAAGCAGCAAGCTCGGCTATGGCAGCCGCAACAGCGAGCTGGGCGGCCATGGCCGCAGCCAGCCAGCGAGCAGTGAGCGGCGAAAAGCAGCCAACAACTTCGGTGGCTGCCGTGGCAAGCTTCGAGCCAACGAAGGCGACCCGTGAGGTGGCCGGGTGGTGGCGGCAGCCGCAAAGTCAGGTGGGGAAGCTGGAACCGCGGCCATGGCAACCGCGAAGCTGCGTTGTAGCAGCTGGGCCGCAACGCAGCCGGCGTCGATGGGTCGTACGGCGGCCTCCGGATGGGCCGAGGGAGGCCGATGTGGGCGGCCGAGGCGACGGCAGGGCCGGCAACGAGGTGATGCGGCGACTGGGCGGAGCTCGCCATGCGTCCATGGCAGAAGAAAAAGAAACAGAGGAGGGAGAAGAAGAAGGGAAGAATAAGAAGAAGAGGAGAAGGAGAAGGAAGAAGAAGAAGAAGAAAAGAAGAAAAAAGAGAAGAAAAAGAAAAAAAAAAAAAGAAGAAGAAGAAGAAGAAGAGAAGTGGGAGTTGCAGGCGGGAGGAGGAAGAAGAAGGTGGAGAAGAAGAAGAGAAATAAAAGAAAAAAAAAGAAAGAAAAAGAAATAGAAAAGAAAAGAAAATGGAAAAAAATAGAGAAAATGAGGAACAAAATTTCTGAAAAATAGGAAATTATGTTTCGGTGATATCCCAGAGATTTTGGTGAGAAAAACGGCCCGAGCATGCGTTTCAAGGATATGGCACGTATACCGAAGAAGTCAGAGATGCTAAGCTAAGGTAAGTAAAATTTTCTAGAAAATTTCAGAAATTCAAAAATATTATTTTATGAATTGTTGTAGAAGAATATTTGAGAAAATATTTTAGAAATATTTAGTTTGGATTTATGGGGAAAATTAGGAAAAAATAGAAAAAAAAATTAAAGAAAATGAAAGAAATTATGAAAAAATAGGTTTTAATGTTTATTTAAATAATTATGGTAATTAGGATACTTTAAGGCTGAAGTTGAAGAGATTCGTGCAAATTTTGAGATTGGCACGCAAATCGAGGTAAGGCACGAATATCGAGGTAGCCCGATAAGCTTGAGAAAGTAAGTAATACTCCCCAATTAAAGTTAGTTTTATGAAAAATGCTTGGTTACTAAGTGGTACTTCCTCAAAAATGTTTTCATCATATTGACATGCCCTGATATGTATCCATCACGTAGACTACATACATGACTATGAAATGCATAAATACACGTTGATATCATTGATCACGCGCATTTGTGGCTGTAGGGAGTACGAACTGGCACTGCTACTTTACCAAGGGTGCACCCATACACCTCTGTCTCGAAAGAAGGGGCCACAAAAATGGTAGGCAGCATGAGAGGTGCAGTTGACACCTACGATGAAAGACATTGCATATACACATGACATAACATTATGTACCCTTACTTAGATGATTTATCATCTAACTTGGGCTTTGCCCCTGGAATATTCAAACGTTCCAGGTGGAGATTGTAGCAAATACAAGGATAAATGAGGCATAAAATGGCACTTAGTAGAGTGCAGGAAGAATGAAATGTATGTTACGTAGCCCCTATTTTTGAGTTCTGCTACTTTAGATTCTGAACGTTTTGAGGAATGTTTAATTTATTTATGATTAATGTTAAGATATCAGGTTTCGATCATTGCTTCCGCATTTGATGTGTATAGTGATTCTCTTTCGATATAAAGAGATGGGAATTTTGGGACGGATTCAAGGTATGATGTGATTTAGAATTAAGTTTGAAAAGAAGAATTTTATTGTCCCGAAATTGTTCTAAGTTATAACGCGCCCGGGAAAGCGAGGCGTTACAATGTAGGTGCCTTAGGAATGGCGGTTGTTAATGAGTAAGGGATGGATGGCCCTCATGGGTAGACTAATGGGTGAGTGGTAGCTGGCTTTCACGAGAACACTAGTGATGATCTTTAACATGAGAGAGAATCTATCGGCTACTTCAAGTTTATGCTATGACGAGTGAGTACTTCTTGCCCTTTTGTTGGTTTCCCACTGACAGTATCAATTGTTGTTGCTAAACTATAACAACGAATTTATGCATTTCGGTTTCGAATTTGAAATTTTTACATTCATACAGTTATTGTGAATAAAGTTTGGCAGGTGTATAATCTGATTGCTAAGGGACTAGCAATGTTTAAGTTGGGGGGTATGATTAGTGGTTAATTTTATAAAAATTTTGTTATAATTATACCCTTCTTTTGATCTTAAAAATAGTTTAAATTATATATTAATATATATTTTATGGTTATATGCAAGTTTAAATTGAAAAATGAATGAAATGAAATTTTAAAGTAAAATTTAATAATAATAATAATAATATATAAAATTATATATAATACATATACATCATTATATGCATGCATGTAATATATATATATATAATATAATATAATATATATATGTGCCATGTGTAATACATATATATAATATATAATTTATTAATAACATTAAATTATTTTTATTTTTTTTTTTTAGGCATGAAGAATTCAAGTCCATGAAGAAATCAAACCCATGGAAAAATCAAGCCCATGAAGAAATCAAGTCCATGAAAAATTAAAATCCATGAAGAATTCAAGCCCATGAAGAATTAAGGCCCAATTTGAGCAACCCATGGAAGATATTATTTGGAGAAGGCCCAAGGATTATTTTTAATCCTAATGAAGATTAAAAACTAATTTATAGAAATCTATTTTTATTTTTTATGTGAGAGCTTTATTAGATGTGTTTTTTAGCTAAAATCCATTTAACTATTAGGTGGATATTATAGCTAAAATCCATTTAACTCTATGAATGTTTTATTAGGTATGTATTTTAGCTAAAATCCATTTAATATTAGGTGTGTATTATAGCTAAAATCCATTTAACTTTAAGTGTGTGAGTGCCCATTAGATATAATTATGTCTAGTTGAATAATTGAAATTGTGTGGTTTGTATTGCATCTTGTGGCCTATAAATAGATTACTTGATTGCATTTGTAAGTGTGATTATTATTCTTGAATCAAAGTTTAGTTGTTTCCTTATAATTCTCTCTTTGAGAATTGTTCTTGTTCTTTCCCCTTTTCTTTAGTATTCTCTCTTGTGATCTTACTTCATTCCTTTCTTCTTTTAAATTCTTATGTCATTTATTATTACTTTATTATTCACCGCCTAAATGGCCGGTTAATTTATGCCTTTAAATTTCTGCAATTTTAATTCTTGTCATTTAATTATTCACCGCCTAAATTGACGGTTAGTTTATGCCTTTAAATTTCTGCAATTTTAATTCTGTTATTTAAATATCCACCGCCTAAATGGCCGGTTAGTTTATGCCTTTAAAATTTCTTGTCATTTAAATTCTGTTATTTAAATTACGTCGTTTAAATTCATGTCAATTAACTTTTAAATGGAAATGAGTAGCTAAATCTAATCTTGGGTTAAGGCAAGGACAGTGTCCAACGCCAATGATTCCCAAAGAAAGCTGCGCTTTAAATAAGTAAAATTAATTTAAATTTCAGTATGAGTGTATCTTAATTATTGAGAAATCACTAGGTTTGGATTAGAGCGTAAGCCTAACTTAGAGTTTTCATGCCATGTATGAGAGTTACTAGAACTGGAAACGCTATCATACCCAAACCCGGATGATTAATTTAGTTGTTTTGTGTATTAATTGCAATTGAATTTATGGTGGTTGCTTAAATTAGAATCCCGCATATCATGTATGGGGATTGCTTAACCTAGAACTATCATCATCTCTAATTGCATTTAATAACAAACCCTCATATCTGAAATTAAATTAATGTTGCTAATCTTTTATGCTAAAATTTGGGAATCAACGGGTTGGCACTGAAATTGTCTTAACTCAAGTACTATCCAATTTTATATTCTCACTTAAAGTATTTATTTCAATTACTGCCTTAATTTATTTCCTAGTATCTGTTGTTTAAAAAACCATAAAAAACCTTGTTGCCAATTTATCCAAATGCGTGTGTGCTTGTGTGACATTCTTTTTATTTTGCCATAAATAAATCTCTCAGTGGACGACCTGGACTCATTCAGAAAATATAAATTTATATTTGGACTACAACTGCACTCGTACACTGACGAGTATAAACCTCTCACCTAAACAAAGAAAAAAATATAAAATTTTTATTGTATTTTGTTTTGTGTTTTAATTGCAGGGTAGGAGTGCAGCCAAATTTTGGCGCCGTTGCCGGGGAGATTGAGGCAAAAACAAAAAGGAAAAAAAAATATAAGAAGAAGCATCTCCTGATAAATTCGGTAACTCTGTTTCTTTTTACTTTATTTTTATTTGTGCATAGTGTATGATACTTAGGTTAGTTAAAACTGTAGAAAATCAGTCACTCATGTCTCAACACAATGAGAACATGCCACTTCCACAGAACATGTCTGCACGTAGTAGTGACCACGGTGACCCTGATCCCATTGATTAGGAGATGATCAGACCCCTTAGGGAGTATCTTCATCCTCCTAGGCAGACAACCCCCTCATGCATTATTCTTCCCATCAATCATCATAGGTTTAACTTCAAACTTGGCACAATCCAATTGTTGCCAACTTTTCATGGCATGGATTCTGAAAATCCATATACTCATATGAAAGAATTTGAGGAAGTATGTAGCACTTGCATGGACCATACAGCAAATGAGGATGTCATAAGATTAAAACTCTTTCCATTCTCACTGAAAGATAAGGCAAAAATATGGTTAAGCACTCTCCTACCTAGATCTATAAGAACTTGGAGAGAAATGCAAACAACTTTCTTAAAAAAATACTTCTCTGCCAACAGAACTGCTACTCTTCAAAGACAAATCATGAACTTTGGCTGTAAACCAAATGAGAATTTTGCGCAAGCGTGGGAAAGGTTTAAAGACCTTCTTCACACTTGTCCGCACCATGCTTTTGAGCAATGGAGAGTGGTCAGTTTCTTTCATGATTCACTCACTCCCCAATTGAAAATGCTAGTTTCTACAATGTGCAATGGAGAATTCTATGAGAAGACTCCAGAAGAAGCTTTCCACTTCTTTGACACATTAGCTGAGAATACAAGGAACTGGGAAGTTGGTCCAACATCTGCTCTTGATTCAAGAGAAAATCCACAACCTAGAGGGAGATACCAACTGAGTGAGAGTGACGATTTAAATGCAAGACTAACTGCTTTAACAAAGAAAGTTGAAAACATGCAACCCAAAAAGGTGCAATCTGTTAATCAAGTGGAAGTAAAGTGTGCTGTGTGTGATGCAACAGATCATTCAACTGAAGAATGTCCTACCCTACTTGCTTTCAAGGAGGTATTGTATGGGCAAACTAATAACAATCATTCACACAACTTTGAGGGGAGATAAAATCAAAATCAGAGTGGAGCCTATTATGGGAATAATCAGAACTGCAATTCATACCATCCCAATAATAGAAATCACCCCAATTTTTCTTGGAGAAATGATTCTGGAAATCATTCTCAACCTCCATTCCCTACACAACAACATACCTTCCAACAAAATCAAGGTTCTTCATCCAATACTTACCAACCTCCTCATAGGAGATCTTTGGAAGATACCTTGCACCAGTTCATCCAAAGTCAAACAGGTATCAATAATCAGGTTGCTCAGCTTGTCAAAAATTAAGACCAAACAAACAGAGCCATAGAAGACATTAGGAGCCAGTTGACCAAGATAACACAAACATTGAGTGTGAGAGAACCCGGGAGGTTTCCATCCCAAACTAATCCTAACCCAACTAGGCAAACCAACCAGGTAGAAGCTTCAAATAGTGAAACCAACACTCATGAACAAGTGCAAGCAGTGACTGCCCTAAGAAGTGGAAGAATAATTGAGAAACCAACTGATCCTAGGATAAACCAACATGTTGATGAAGAAAAAGAACCAAAAGATCATGAATCCACCGTGGAAAAAAATGAAAAAAAATGAGGAAAATGAGAAAAATGAAAAAAATTAAAAAAATGAGAAAAATGAAAAACAAAAAGAAGATGAGAAAGAAATTCAATACAGGCCCAAACCACCTTTTCCACAAAGGTTGAATCATTTGAAAAAAGAGTAACAAAATGCAGATATATATGAAGTGTTTAAGCAAGTGAGAATCAACATCCCGCTGTTGGATGCAATCAAACAAACACCTTCATATGCAAAGTTTTTGAAAGATCTGTGCACTGTCAAAAGGAAAACAAATGTGCATAAAAAGGCATTCTTGACTGAACAAGTCAGCGCCATTCTCCAATTGAAAACTCCTCCCAAATACAAAGATCCAGGCTGTCCAACCATTACATGCATCATAGGAAGTCAAAAGGTTGATCGGGCACTCTTGGATTTAGGAGCTAGTGTCAATTTGTTGCCATACAGTGTGTATCAACAGTTGGGATTAGGTGAGCTTAAACCCACTAGAGTGACCCTTCAGCTGGCTGATCGATCAGTCAAAGTTCCACGAGGAATTGTGGAGGATGTTCTGGTACAAATCGATAAGTTCTACTTTCCAGTGGACTTCATCGTTTTGGACACCCAGCCGCATCAGGGGCCTCAACCTCCTGTGCCAGTCATCTTAGGTCGACCATTCCTTGCCACATCAAATGCCATCATCAACTGTAGGAATGGTGTGTTAAAGCTATCTTTTGGGAACATGACTGTAGAAATGAATATCTTCAGGGTAGCCAAACATCAGGACACTGAGAGTGAAGTGGAGGAGGTAGACTTGATCCAAACACTGACCAATGACTGTTTTGAAGAGTTCATGAGAAGACCCAAAGAAGGAAATCAAGATCTCGAAGAAATAAAAGAAGTGGAAGTCATAAGCAAAGAAAGTGAGAAGCCTACATGGATGCCTGGTTTAGAGCCATTAAGGAACTTGGACAGTAAGCTCATGGCTCCTGATAGCCATCAGTCCACGCCTGAGAGAAAGCCATTGCCCAGTGATTTAAAGTATGTCTTTCTAGGAGAAGGGGAAGCATTCCCAGTGGTGATCTCTTCAAGTTTGACACCTCAGCAAGAGCAACAACTGATAGAAGTTCTAAAAGCACACAGGAAGTCATTAGGATGGACCATTTCAGATTTGCAAGGTATTAGCCCTTTGATCTGTACTCATAAGATATTCTTGGAAGAAGGAGCAAAACCAGTTAGGCAAATGCAAAGGAGATTAAATCCCAACATGAAAGAAGTTGTCAGAAAAGAAGTGCTTAAGCTATTGGATGCTGAAATAATTTACCCAATCTCTGATTCTAAGTGGGTAAGTCCAACACAGGTAGTACCCAAAAAGTCTGGAGTCACTGTTGTAAAAAATGAGAACAATGAACTGATTCCCACGCGCATCCAGACAGGATGGCGTATGTGCATTGATTATAGAAAGCTCAATTCTGTGACAAGGAAAGATCATTTTTCTTTGCCTTTCTTGGATCAAGTTCTGGAGAGAATAGCAGGCCAAGCCTACTATTGTTTCTTAGATGGCTACTCAGGGTACAATCAGATAGAAATTGCACTAGAAGATCAAGAGAAGACAACTTTCACATGTCCATTTGGGACATTTGCATACAGGCGCATGCCATTTGGGTTATGCAATGCTCCAGCCACCTTTCAAAGGTGTATGATGAGCATTTTCAGTGAAATGGTTGAGCAGATTGTTGAAGTATTTATGGATGACTTTTCTGTTTATGGAAGTAACTTTGAGGCCTGTTTGGAGAATCTGAAAAAGGTTTTAGCAAGATGTGAGGAAACAAATCTGATACTCAATTGGGAAAAATGTCACTTCATGGTGAAACAGGGCATAGTCTTGGGGCACATCGTTTCATCTAGGGGGATGGAGGTAAACAGGTCAAAAATTGAAACAATTCAAAAACTCCCCATCCCTAGGAATGTGAAAGACATCAAAAGTTTTTTGGGACATGCAGGGTTTTATAGGAGATTCATTGCTTCCTTTAGCACCATAACAAGACCCTTGTGCCATTTGTTGTCTCAAGATGTTCCGTTTGAATGGAGTCCTGCCTGTCAAAATGCTTTTGATAAATTGAAAGATGCACTCATTTCAGCACCTATCATTCAGTCCCCTGATTGGTCCCTCCCATTTGAACTTATGTGCGATGCTAGTGATTACGCGGTAGGAGCTGTGTTAGGGCAGAGGAAGGATAAGAAACCTCATGTGATATATTATGCTAGCAAAACTCTTAATGAGGCACAAAAGAATTACACCACTACAGAGAAAGAGTTACTAGCAGTTGTCTTTGCCCTGGACAAGTTTCTATCTTACCTCGTAGGGTCACTAGTGATCATTTTTACTGATCACGCTGCTCTGAAGTATTTGTTCACAAAGCAAGATGCAAAACCCCGTCTGCTCCGATGGATCTTACTCCTGCAAGAGTTCAACATTGAAATCAGAGACAAGAAGGGAGTAGAAAATGTGGTGGCTGACCATTTGTCAAGGATTCCAAGTCAAGATCTCACACAATTTGATGAACCAATTCATGACAATTTCCCTGATGAGCAACTGTTTAAAGTGAATGTTATTCGTGCATCATATGTTGTCCCTTGGTATGCCGACATTGCGAACTACCTGGCAACTGGTCTGATCCCAGACCATTGGAGTAAGCAAGATAGGCATAAATTCTTTAGAAAAGTCAGAACCTTCTTTTGGGATGAGCCCTACCTCTTCAAGTATTGTCCTGACCAAATCATCCGTAGATGCATACCCGATCATGAGCAACAAAGTGTCATCAATTTCAGTCATACTCTTGCATGTGGAGGCCATTTTTCTGTCAAGAAAACAGTTGCAAAAATTTTTCAGAGTGGATTTTATTAGCCGACACTGTTCAAGGATGTGTACAAGTTCTGTTCAAATTGCGATCGATGTCAAAGGTTAGGAAGTTTGTCAAGGAGAAACATGATGCCATTACATCCGATCCAAGTGTTAGAAGTTTTTGACTGTTGGGGTATGGATTTTATGGGCCCATTTGTCAATTCATTTGGTCATGAATATATCTTACTTGCTGTTGACTATGTGTCCAAATGGGTAGAAGCAATCCCGGCCAGAACAAATGACCATAGGACTGTCGTGAAATTTTTGAAAGAAAACATATTCAGTCGATTTGGGATGCCATGAGCAATCATCAGTGATGGGGGTTCTCATTTTTGTAATAAAGTTGTGGCAGGATTAATGAAAAAATATGGTGTACTGCATAAGGTTGCAACACCATACCATCCCCAAACCAATGGTCAAGCCGAGCTAGCCAATAGGGAGATTAAGCGCATATTGGAAAAGACTGTTGCTGCTAATCGTAAAGATTGGTCCTTAAGACTAGTAGACGCTCTTTGGGCGTACAGGACAGCTTACAAAACAATTTTGGGAATGTCTCCCTATAGGCTAGTATATGGTAAATCTTGTCATCTGCCGGTGGAAATTGAGCATAAAGCATATTGGGCAATTCATAAGATCAACAAGAGTCTAACTGAAGCAGGCTTATCCAGGAAGCTCCAATTGAATGAACTTGAGGAAATTCGGAATGAAGCATTTGAAAATGCACGATTGGCCAAGGTTTGCATGAAAGAGTTACATGATCGGCACATCATTCGAAAAAGCTTTCAGGTAGGGCAACGGGTACTCTTGTATGATTCTCGATTGCATCTATTCCCAGGAAAATTGAAGTCTCGATGGGTCGGCCCCTTTGTAATCAAGTCCATCTCAGGATATGGGGCATTTGAGATAGAAAATCAGGAGTCAGGACAGCTTCTAACAGTCAATGGTCATAGGTTGAAACCATACCAGGGTAGTGTTGAGGAGAATGAAGGAGTTGTGGATTTGGATGATCCATTATCATCTGATGAGTAGGGAAAGTTTCCTATCGTCTGGGAATCTGACGTTAAAAGACTACCTTTCCATTTAGGTTAAATGGATGTTTATAGATCTGAAAAAAAAATTAAAAAAAAATTAAAAAAAAATAAAAAATTAAATAAAAAAAAGAGAAAAAAATAAAATAAAATAAAATTAAAATAAAATAATAAAGAATTATATATATAAATTGTTCATTTTCTGCATTACTTAATTAACTTTGATTCAAATAGTGTTTCTCTGTGTGCAGTCTAAATAAATTTTTTTTGCATACGAGTTCATGCATTGAAGACCACCAGGTATGCCTATCTTCTATCCTTTTATTGTCGATTGAGGACAATACGCAATTTAAGTTGGGGGGTAAGGTGTACTTGATTTTATTGGTGTTTGAAACTGATTGTGCAAATAATTTTGTTAGACTCGATAATATTGTCTTGTGTGGTATGTATGATTTTATTGGGCCCCTAAAACAAAATTAAAAAAAAAATCAAAAAAAAATAATTAATAATAATAATAAGAATAAGAATAAAAAAATAAAATAATAATAAAAAAAATTTGAATTAAGAGAGACAGAATTGACACTAGTGATAGCTATCTTTTCTTGGGCAATGCAATCACACTGCCCTATAAAGGATAAGGCACACTGCCAAATGTTGAAAAATGAGGCACCAAGCGTTGAAAAAGAGACGCCAAGCATGACCCTGTAATTATGGCATGCCTCAAGCCGAGTGTAAAATAGTGATGGTCATTGCTCTATAAGAGACTCCATATCTGTATAAGGCAAGCCGCCCTTCTTGAGCTCAGTCTTCTCTCCTTTGTGTTATTCTCCGATCAGGTACTCTCATTCCTTTTGTAAAGTTTATAGTTCTTTACTTTCTTCTTAGTATAGTTAAAAAAAAAAAAAAAATGGATCTTTATCTCTCAAAAATTCACAAGTACTATCCATCTCTCCCGCAAAATGATTTGAAAAAAATTTATGTTGCTAGGTGTGAAAGACTTAGGTTGTTGATGCTTAATAACATCCCTGAAGATATTCGTTGGCTGATCGAAGCAAAAGTTCGATTAGCTGGTGAAACTTCACCTAGTTTTAAGCATTTTTCAGGCTTAGGGAAGAGTAGTTTTGCAAAGAAAAGAAGAGCGAAAAGAGTGAATGGTTGTTACAAATGTGCTCGATGGACCTGTAACACACGATGCAAATCTGTGGGGTTTACGTCCATAAATCGAGAAGATAAAATTAGTTTCATAAAGGATGGACTGAGTAAGGAGTCTCTGGATGATATCCGATTGACTCTTGAGACGCATCCATGTGGAATAGTGCAAAGAGAACTTCTTGCTTTATGGACCCAGTTCAGAAGTGACCACCAACGCTATAGTCTTGGAAATCTGACTAAAAACGACCCTGTTTGCCAATCTATAAGAAAATTGGATGGGAAGCTTATCCCCACTTCATAGAAAGTGTTTAAGCCGTTTCTGGACGTAAAACCAGAGGAAGATGTGAGCCACAATCACAACTACTTATACATACGCATGATTTTTGTTTGTATTTATTTCTTGTTGAATTGTTGTATAGCTACTTTTGATCGCCAAACTTCTTTTCAGGACATACAAAAGGAACAAACATGGAAGGCCAGTTAGTTCGTCGAATCAATACCATATGTGTACTTTGTGGCTCTCAACTTGGGAGCGATATTTGTTACGCACTTGCAGCGAGCGAACTTGGTAAAAAATTAGGAGAGAAAAAAATTAATTTGGTATATGGAGGGGGAAGTCGTGGATTGAATGGTTATGTTTCACAAGCTGTACATCTTGGAAATTCATCTGTGGTAGGTATAATGCCAATCCCTTTAGCTGAACCACATATTTCCGGGATTACACGCGGTCAACTTATAGAAACGACTTCTATGTTTGAGTGCATGGCTTGTAAGATTTATCAGTCAGATGCCTTCATTGCTTTACCAAGAGGTTTTGGAACACTTGAAGAAATCTTTTGTATAATCTCCTGGGCCAAGAGTAATCTCCATACCAAACCTATTGGACTTTTAAATGTTAACCATTTTTTCGATGGGTTACTCTCTTTTCTTGATCAGGCTGTGGACCAATAGTTCATTTCTCGTTCAGCAAGAAAGATTCTCATTTCTGCATCCACCATTGATAAGCTGCTAGAGAAATTACATGCTTATGTTCCACAGTACGATCCTCATGAGCCTCGGATAGACTGGTCTAAGGCAATTAGTAATAAGCGCCAAAGGGGTCCGATTAATTTAGATTTATCACTGTGAGAAATGCTCTTTATTAAGATGGCTGAGTAAGGAGTACTTTTTGTACTCTTGAGACGCATCTAGTTATTGTACAACTTGCAGAATTTTTCTTGGTTGTGTTCTTTAAAAAAAAAAAAACAAAACAAAACAAAACAAAACAAAACTGTGGAATGTTGTTAGCAAAGTCTTTGATAAGATGGCTGAGTAAGGAGTACTTTTTGTACTCTTGAGACGCATTTTGCTTATCTTATGACTTGCATGAAATTTTTATTTTGGTGTGAAAATATAAATATATATATATGGTGTGCTCATTTGTTGTTTAAGTTTTAGCAGTTCACAGCAAATCTATGGACTTGTGGAGTTACAGGTATTCCTAACAACCCTAATTTATTACTGCAATTCAAGTTGGGGGTGTAAGGTCTAGTCATGAATCATCTGGTTTATATTTAACTGTGAGTTTGTAATTACTAGTTTGTAGTCTTGTGGGAATTGATTATCTTTATCTGCTCTTATAAAAAAAAAAATTATTATGTGTTTTAAATAATGTTATTCCTAAAGCTTTAAAGTTATGCACTGATAGCCGGTTAAGTTTGCAATACGAAACATGAATGCATTGATTTCTCATTTGAAAACGTTTATGCATGAGAATAAGTAATTTACATTCATCAGGGATTCAAAATTTAGAAATTGGTTATCGGTCATAAAGTCAAAGGTAACAGTAATTAGCTGATTAGTACATTGTATGATCCCTCAACAGAAGTGGAGACTATTACCCAAGCAAGTGTTTGAGCCTAATAACCGTTAATTCTGAGTGAAATAACACTTACTCTAAATATGCTCTCTTGTTTATCTTATCTTTTCAATGGCTTCAAAATATCAATTCGCTTTGAATGTCTAGTATGATAGCGGATGAATTTGACTGGTTTCAAACTATGAATTAGATGACTGAGAAGCATGATAGGGGGATCAATTTCTTTCATTTTGAGCCTATTTTTTTCTTTAAATCAACCTCTTGTTAGCCCATTTGAGCCATTTGTAGTACAACTTCTTTCGTTACCCTTGTTTAACCCATAACCATATGAATTTTATCCAACCTGGTGTGATTTTGGGAATTAGTCTGTTTATCTATTTTCATATTTAAAAAAAGAAAAAAAAAAGAAGAAAAAAAAGAGAAAAAAAAAAGAAGAAAAAAAAAAGTGAAAAAAGGGGGCAAATTCTCTTAGTTATTCAGCATAACTGTTTCAAAATAAATGCTAAAAAAAAAAAAAATCCCGACACACCCTTTGCACACTCTACCTTTTCTTTGACAACCCGTATTAACCTTATAGCCCCATTACAACCCAGTCTGGTCCTTTTTTATGCTATAAATCATGTGATCTCAGAATTCGAGTTTGGAGTAGGGAATCATGTTTAAATTCAAAAGTTACTCGTCTAGAGCATTATTCCAATCATGAAGCTATGTCAATTTCCCTGTTCTTTCATGAAAATACGTTCCTTGTATTTGGGATGGCACCGAGTTTTGAACTTGTTCTGCATTTACTCTTATAACGGTGCACCCCCTTGTGTGTACACTTGAGGAATCCTTTTTATTGGAGAGAAAATCCATAGTAAGATTTGAAGTCAAAACTTCGAGGGAGTAAGTCTGTGTGTTGGTTATCCTAATTTTCATTCCTGAGATTGTATGACCTTTAACCAAAAATCTGATTTAGAATGCTAAATTATTTATTTAATTTTATGCATTTCGGTTTCGAATTTGAAATTTTTACATTCATACAGTTATTGTGAATAAAGTTTGGCAGGTGTATAATCTGATTGCTAAGGGACTAGCAATGTTTAAGTTGGGGGTATGATTAGTGGTTAATTTTATAAAAATTTTGTTATAATTATACCCTTCTTTTGATCTTAAAAATAGTTTAAATTATATATTAATATATATTTTATGGTTATATGCAAGTTTAAATTGAAAAATGAATGAAATGAAATTTTAAAGTAAAATTTAATAATAATAATAATAATAATAATATATAAAATTATATATAATACATATACATCATTATATGCATGCATGTAATATATATATATATATAATATAATATATATATATGTGCCATGTGTAATACATATATATAATATATAATTTATTAATAACATTAAATTATTTTTATTTTTTTTTTTAGGCATGAAGAATTCAAGCCCATGAAGACTTAAAGTCCATGAAGAATTCAAGTCCATGAAGAAATCAAACCCATGGAAAAATCAAGCCCATGAAGAAATCAAGCCCATAAAAAATTAAAATCCATGAAGAATTCAAGCCCATAAAGAATTAAGGCCCAATTTGAGCAACCCATGGAAGATATTATTTGGAGAAGGCCCAAGGATTATTTTTAATCCTAATGAAGATTAAAAACCAATTTATAGAAATCTATTTTTATTTTTTATGTGAGAGCTTTATTAGATGTGTTTTTTAGCTAAAATCCATTTAACTATTAGGTGGATATTATAGCTAAAATCCATTTAACTCTATGAATGCTTTATTAGGTATGTATTTTAGCTAAAATCCATTTAATATTAGGTGTGTATTATAGCTAAAATCCATTTAACTTTAAGTGTGTGAGTGCCCATTAGATATAATTATGTCTAGTTGAATAATTGAAATTGTGTGGTTTGTATTGCATCTTGTGGCCTATAAATAGATCACTTGATTGCATTTGTAAGTGTGATTATTATTCTTGAATCAAAGTTTAGTTGTTTCCTTATAATTCTCTCTTTGAGAATTGTTCTTGTTCTTTCCCATTTTCTTTAGTATTCTCTCTTGTGATCCTACTTCCTTCCTTTCTTCTTTTAAATTCTTATGTCATTTATTATTACTTTATTATTCACCGCCTAAATGGCCGGTTAATTTGTGCCTTTAAATTTCTGCAATTTTAATTCTTGTCATTTAATTATTCACCGCCTAAATGGACGGTTAGTTTATGCCTTTAAATTTCTGCAATTTTAATTCTGTTATTTAAATATCCACCGCCTAAATGGCCGGTTAGTTTATGCCTTTAAAATTTCTTGTCATTTAAATTCTGTTATTTAAATTACGTCGTTTAAATTCATGTCAATTAACTTTTAAATGGAAATGAGTAGCTAAATCTAATCTTGGGTTAAGGCAAGGACAGTGTCCAACGCCAATGATTCCCAAAAAAAGCTGCGCTTTAAATAAGTAACATTAATTTAAATTTCAGTATAAGTGTATCTTAATTATTGAGAAATCACTAGGTTTGGATTGGAGCGTAAGCCTAACTTAGAGCTTTCATGCCATGTATGAGAGTTACTAGAACTGGAAACGCTATCATACCCAAACCCGGATGATTAATTTAGTTGTTTTGTGTATTAATTGCAATTAAATTTATGGTGGTTGCTTAAATTAGAATCCCGCATATCATGTATGGGGATTGCTTAACCTAGAACTATCATCATCTCTAATTGCATTTAATAACAAACCCTCATATCTGAAATTAAATTAATGTTGCTAATCTTTTATGCTAAAATTTGGGAATCAATGGGTTGGCACTGAAATTGTCTTAACTCAAGTACTATCCAATTTTATATTCTCACTTAAAGTATTTATTTCAATTACTATCTTAATTTATTTCCTAGTATCTGTTGTTTAAAAAACCATAAAAAATCTTGTTGCCAATTTATCCAAATGCGTGTGTGCTTGTGTGACATTCTTTTTATTTTGCCATAAATAAATCTCTCAGTGGACGATCTGGACTCATTCAGAAAATATAAATTTAAATTTGGACTACAACTGCACTCGTATACTGACGAGTATAAACCTCTCACCTAAACAAAGAAAAAAATATAAAATTTTTATTGTGTTTTGTTTTGTATTTTAATTAAAGGATGGGAGTGCAGCCAAGGACCCTTCACCTAGCCATGCCTCCCCCGAGTAACCCTTGCTCGAGGGTGCAATGGACGGCCACCCCCTAGTGAACCCCTCGAGGGCCCGAGATGGCTGCTCGAGCAGCCACATGGTGCAACCTTCTTTTTCTGATTCTTTCGCTTATTTTTCATTGATCTATTCTTGAACTGTACAATATAAATGATAAACATGATTAATAAAATAATTAATGTCATATTATTTTAATAATGTGTTTTACTAAAATTGTTTAAATCAATCAATTTCACTCTCATCACACGATTGACAGCTACAGAGATGGATAAAAGGTCTGAGTTGGCAACCAGTGGTTCTCAACCAAACGATCTTGCTCGCCGGAGATAACTCTGGGCAGCTTGATAATTTATTTATTCATGACAAAGGCATTAGGTCAGAAGAAACGAACAAAGCAAATTAAGGGGACAAATTTTTAACCCACCATTAACTAAGTGAAAATTTAACTTTTTGTTAGCGTTATATCTAAAAGTCAACTATAAGATAATGTTTAAGGATGATTTTATATGTTAATTATTATTTTTAATTAATGAATTATAACTTTGAAACGATATTATTTATTTTATCATGCATTGACTATATCTTATTTATGCATATAAAGTTTATATATAGAAATAAATAACAAAGTTTGTGTATAGATTATCATGTTTTGACAACACAAATTCATGTGTAGGGTTTGATAATATCCTATATGATGATGCTACTCTAGAAATCATTGCCAAGGTAGCATGAATATTAGAAAAAGGTTTATAATTTCACAAAAAGAAGTTAATTGAATTTATACTAATTTGTGGTCATGATATATGAAAAGGTTTGAGAGTGAATTAAAAAAAATTAATAAATATTACTAAAGTGATTAGTGATTTTTCTACTATTGGTTTAATTAATGTAAACCTAAAAGGTCACACACAAAAAGGTTAAAATTTTAATTTAAAACAAAAGGAGAACTTATTACAATTATAATAATTATTAAATATAATTAATTCTTTTTATAATTACCAAAATTATAATTATTATAAATGAATGATTATTGTCAGCGCTCTAATTCTGATTTTGTTCTCTCTTACGTTTGTACAGACAGAGATAGATACAAGAGAGTCAGAATTTCATATGGATATATTTAGAAGTGGGATTAAATTCTTGAAGCCACATTCAGTGAGAAATAAATAAGTTATGACTTCTTTTTACATTTAATTATTTAAGTTTTATATGCACCATATAATTAAATTAAGAATTAATTTTTTTAAATTTGTTATTTAAAGCAGCGAGGGCCCAAGCGGTTTTCTTCATCACAACTTTGCCCTCTCTACCAAAACATATAGTTTTTGTTGTTTGCTGCGAAGGAAGCCGCGGCCTCCATGGCCTGCAAGTTGGTGCGCCAAGTACCCATCAAATCGGACGGCGATGTGTTCCACGAGATCCTCAGAGAAGGGCCGCATCATACATCTCTAATATGTCCTCGGCTACTGGGGCAAAGTCGGCTCCATCACCTTCTGGAGTTATACTCATGGTATATATGCACGCTGGCTAACGAACTCTTAACTATTTTACACTTCTGGAGTTATATATACTTATGGTGGTTGAGAGCTTGTAACTTAATTTACTACACGGTCAGGTCATTCAATTCATGGGATGCAACCCCTTTTTTTTTGTGAGAGCTCTTTCCGTTTAATTGCACAAGATGGTAAGTATATTGGGTCGTTCATGGATCCAATATGCATCCCATACTCGCTTTTATAAGAAAGGAAAATTTAATCTGAACATTATATTAGGCCGTATGTTGTTTCTTTTTAGAATTTGTTTGATAGTATCATAAACCCTATATGATTTATATGACCACCACACCACTAAGACACATAAGATAATGAATGCAATACTACCAAATATCAATCTCTGCAACTCTTAAGAGTTTAATATATAGCCCACCGTGTTAACTGAATTTCAGTGAGTCGATACAATACAGGCGGGAAAGAGAAGGTTGCAAAGGCGGTGATAGAAGCAGTAGATGAGACAAACAAGTCGGTAACATACAAGGTGATTGAAGGAGATCTGATGCAGCTGTACAAGAACTCAGCGAGATCCGAGCAATGATCTCCGTTCTCCGACATCTTGGCCACCGTTGCTGGCCACCATATTATCAACGTATACCTCGATATTCTAGCCTATTTGATTAGCGAACACTTTATTTATCAACCGTTGTGGACCGTACTGATCCGTTGGGCCAGCCCATCACTTGGCACCTAGCCCGATCCCGTACCCGCTTTTATAAGAAAGGAAAATTTATTCTGAACATTAGTCACGTGGACCTTCCAATACGTACGAGAAGCTCAATGATAGCATCGAAGATCCAAACTCACTCATGGACTTCTGCATTAGCGTCACCAAAAATACTGAGGCTCACCATCTCAAGTGATGTACGATGTTGCCTTATAATATGTATATATATACATAAAGGTTTGAGAGTCCCTCTGTGGCATGAAATAAAAGTAGCGTGTGTAGTGGAATATCAGATATATATATATATATGTATTTTATCTACTAGCACAAATAACAGTAAATTAAGCTACCCGTTTGTCTTTCCAAGTATTTGATTACCCAACCAAATTTGGGGTGAAATACCCTTTAACCTACCCCCAAATCCCACTCCAAATTTTGGGCGGTGAATTGTATTACCTTAAATTTGGGATAATGTGCTTATCCATATTTTTCTCATTCCAGTATAAGTTTAATAAATTTTAATTTCTTTTGCATTCTTTTTTATATACTTTTACATCTTTTTATTTCTTTATTATTAGTATTAATAATATTTAAATAATATTAATCAATTGTAATCAATTAATGAATAATAATTACTAAATACACTAAATTAAAAATTACAAAATAAAAGTTACAGACACGATAATTAAAAATCAGCCGAATGAACACTACGACATCATAAATTTTAAAAATTAAAGTTTTGAAGATTTAAATATTACATAAAAAATAATAATTTAATAATTCAATAGACCACTTTCGAAACAATTTTCAAAATTAAAATTTCTTACATGTTCAACATTACGTTCGTGTAGTGAAGGTTTTATGTTATATGTAATAATTTTTTTTTTTTAATTTTGTCATGTTCAATGTAAGGTTTTGTTAATTGAGATTGTAAATGTAATGCTTTTATAAAAAATATTATTAATAATTGAAATTTTTTAGTTAATTACGTAATTTTTAGGTAGCAATTTTAAGTTGATATATAATAAGTAAATAATTTTAGAAATAAAATAAATGTTTATAATAACAAAAATAAAGAAAAAAAATACTATTCCTTTACCCCAAATTTAGGGTAAAGGGTTGGAGAGAATTTTATGCTTACCCAAATTTGGGGGCAAAGGGTTACTAGTAGGCTCATGAATTTAAGAGGGGGCAACCGGAGAGGTGAAGCAAAAGCCAACAAAGTTTTCTATTTAAAGGGTTGAGGGACTAAGTGTTTGCCTCACGCACTTACTTTCACTTCCGTCTTCACTACCAGTACATTTAGCTAGGGTTTCAGATTGCTGCAAAGCAAGCCGCCATGGCCAGCAAGATGGCACGCCAAGTAGCTATCAAGTCAGGCGGCGACGTGTTCCATGAGATCTTCAGAGATAGGCCTCACCATATCTCCAATATGGCCCCGGCTCACATCCAGGGTTGTGCTTTGCATGAAGGTGAATGGGGCAAAGTTGGCTCCATCATCTTCTGGAACTATACTCACGGTACATGTGTTAACATCTCTGTGTAATCTATGGTTTTCTGTTTACAAATTGCGTTCTAAGAGCATAGCTCAGTGCATGTCCTCTTAGCAATACGCATCGGATTTTACTCCTCCTTAAAAACAAACAGGTTATCTTCCAAGCCCAGTTTGTAGTTTTCTTTTGGTTTGTTCATGTTTTTAGATGCTATACGTTGTGCTTCCTATATACTCTTAGGAGATTTAAGCTTGAGCTAAGCCTCAGTGCAAGTCCCTCTCTTGGTAGGTCTTTGTGTGTATTCCAACCGAAAAAGGAAAAAGAAAAGGGTGTCCTAGGAGGGTATATATTTTCCGTTCAGAAACTACGTACACCGTCGATCATTTATTAAATGAATTTCTTTTATTATTATTATAATAAAATTTTGGAAATAAATTTATTAAAATTGAATCGCGTTAAATTTTCTATATCATCTCTTTTAATTTCTTTATGAGGTGTTGATACAATTCTATCAATATTTGTGTGATATATATATATATACACACACATACAGACCGGAAAGAGAAGATTGTTAAGAACGTGATAGGGAAAGGGAAGGTGTTGAAACAAATACATGCATATATATATAGGTATATAAGTCAGTGAGCTGCCAACATTGAAGTTCAAATATACTGATGCCTCTCGATTTATTCTTTTTAAATGAAAACTAAACCTAAGACAAGTTGCGTGTAGTGATTGCCTGGACACATGAACAGATTGTTGCCTTTATTCTCGTTTTATAGAAATGATCATGAGTCAAAGCACTCTTTGGTTAGAAACTTACTATTGTTGTAATTAGTTGGAGGTTTTATTTTACTTTTAGTTGTTGCAATTCATTTTTTTTCTTCCCCTGCTGCTGTTCCTTTACTGCTCAGAATTGAAACCTAAATGCCTTTATAGTTTTACAGTTCATGGAATTGACCTTAATTTGATCATCACCATGTTCACTTGAACTTTGAACTGTCCTCGGTTCGTCAGCTTTAGTGAGTTTAGCTGTTCCAAAGTTTTTAAATGCATTTGGCTGATGAGTTAAAAGGAATTGAGCTTAGGAAACAAATTTTCAAACCAAAAATCCCTTCTAAAACATTTGTTATTTTTACCATGGTGGAGGATATGAGAAGGTGTACCTTGTCGTACTAGATAAAATATATTTTGTGTAAGCTTCCATACTTCCTTTTCCTCGTCTTTAAACTTCTAGTGTGTCCCCCCCCCCCCCCCCACGTCTCTCATTTTATGTTTTTTCATCATGTTTAGCTTCGTCCTAACATGACACATGTTTCAACTAGGTTGTTCTAGATGTTGTCCTTGTTAAGGTACTTGTTTTGAAATTGGTGACTTTTCCCTCAGTTTAGGCAAGACAAGTTCCTGGTCTGTTACTGTTTACCACACCACATGCCTTTTCACTAGAAATCATCAAGAGAGATATACTTGGAATCATCTAGGACAATAGTATGCTAACAAATTTGAGTGTCTATTCTTATACTGACAAATGAATTATTATTCTTAATCTTCATATTTATATCTAAAATTTATTTTATAGGCAATCCTAAAGCATAATGCCATGTTTTACTTATTTGTCTGCATAATTATTTGGCATCTTAAGTTGTTTTAGATTTGCATGAGAAAAAGTTTGCAAGAATCTGTATTACAAAAAAAAATCTCTGGGCCTTTTGCTTTAAGTATCCTAAATTTAAGAGTAGTGAATGGTACACATTAGGAGTTTCACTTAGGGTTTGTTATTCTGTATTTAGAACTTTCAGCTACTTTGCCAGCTTAAAAAATGGATGTTTATTATTTCAAGTTAATCATCTGTCTTTTTCCTTGGTAGTTGATAAGTATCATTATTATCTACAGGTAAAGGAATTCCCTGCTCATACTACTAGTGTTAATTATCTTTTCTTTGACATAGGAGGTGAATGTGTTGGAAGCTATTCAGACAATGGATTTGTTATAAGAAACAACATTTACACTGATGAGAGGATAAAATTTGAATATAATCATCCAATAAAGGCAATTGCTTTAGATCCAGATTATGCAAAAAAAATCTTCCTGAGGATTTGAAGAATTGGATTGGCTATCGTGACCAGGTTTTTTCTAGATGCCTAGTTTGTCTCTCATCTAGAAGGATTCAATTAAAAATTCTTTCTAAATTTTTTAGTTCCTGACTTGATAAATTTATTTGGTCTCTACGTTCTACACTCTGGTGAAGGCCCAGTTCATGCAATGAAGTGGCAAACAAATCTCATTGTATATTTTTGAATAGTATATACAATTGTCAAAGTGTTATTTTTAGTTGAAGATATTTTTTGGTGTAATTTGTTGGTAATTAACACTTATATACATACATACTACTTTTGGTGTATAAATGCTAATGGATAATGATTACTTTGGTGTTATTTGAATGGCATGTTTAATTTTGAGTTTTATTCCAATTTGATATGGATAATGATATATAGGTTTGGTGGTTTATATCAAAATAGGATTTTTTGTCACTAGGAATCATACCGTCATTAATTGTTCACATTATTAACGAGAGGAAATATTGTCGTTATTGATTTGTGTTTTGATAACTAAAAAGTTATTTTTAATGACAGGAATCATACGGTCGCTAATTGTTTAAATTATTAACGACGGGAAATATTATCGTTATTAGGTTATAATTTGGTAGTTAATAATTGTTTTTAACGACGGGAATTATATGGTCACTAATACAATTAACGACGGATTTATCATTCCCGTCGTTAAAGACTTTTATCCTCGAAGGCAATAACGACGACCGACGACAGGAAAATTCCCGTCGTTAATACTTTTTAACGACCGAAAATCAACTTTCAACGACCGATTTTCCCGTCGTTAAAACTCGTTTTCCTTGTAGTGTCATTTATTAAATGAATTTCTTTTATTATTATTATTATTATTATTATTATTATAAAATTTTGGAAATAAATTTATTGAAATTGAATCGCGTTAAATTTTCTATATCGTCTCTTTTAATTTCTTTTGGAGGTGTTGATACAATTCTATCAATATTGGTGTGATATATATACACACACATACAGACGGGAAAGGGAAGGTTGTTAAGAACGTGATAGAGGCAGTAGACGAGGCAAACAAGTCGGTGACATTCAAGGTGATTGAAGGAGATCTGATGCAGCTGTACAAGAGCTTCTCCGCCACAGTTCACGTGGACACAAGTGGCGTCGACAACCTCGTCACATGGACCTTCCAATACGAGAAGCTCAATGATGGTGTCGAAGATCCAAACACACTCATGGACTTCTGCATTAACGTCACCAAAGATATTGAGGCTCACCATCTCAAGTAATTAAATGATAATTAAGACCATGATGATGCCTAATATATAAATAAATAAATAAAGGTTTGGGAGTACTGTTTGTGGAATAAAAGCACGCATGAGTTTGTGGTAGAGTGAGTCTGCCCCCAATTAATGAACTTTTCTGTTTTGAATGTATAATTATAATTTCACTTGTGTAATCGTAATCTACTTGTTTGTATGATGTTGAGTTGAGCCTTATGCACAATCTCCTATAATTTTATAATAAAAACAATTTCAAGCCTTTACGTCGTCTAACAATTACAATCTCCTGTAAATGTACTTGTTCATGTAATACGTTCCTTGTTCATGTACTTGTTCAGGAAAGGAACAAAATTATGGTAATAAATAAAAATAGACCAAAGGCTGTGGAAATGGTTTCAAAAGCACATCTCTATATAAGGGAAATACTTAAAATACATTTGTTGTACGTATGAGTGGCTCATTCATTCAAAAATTAAGATTTAACTATGTGGAATTAATTTAATTAAGTAGTTTGTTAATTAAAACTTAATTAAATCTAAAGATATTTATTTAATACTGTAAAAGAAAAATAACTGAGTAATTAACCACTAAGGTAACGTTTGTTAAAATTTATCTAGATAAGAAATTACGTAACTTATTTTTTTAAAATTACTAGATAAATTTAATAAGTAAAATAAAAAATACTTTTATTTATAATACTTTTTATATTTCACTTTTTCAACTCATTTCCAAATTAAAAAATACCCCTAAATATATCTCATCAAAAACAAAGTGAAAGACAAAGCACATAACCTAAAAGGCATACTACTTGCAAGTCAATAAGAAAACACCAAAATAATACATAAATCACATCACATGTCATAAAGTTATAATCTTATTAATAAGCATGCATTTAGTGATGATGTGTGGAAGGGTAGAAAAACCTCCGCACTCCCATCCGTATAAAATTATTACAGTTGTACAAGAATAATATGCAAGCGATAATGGAGAAATCAAAACAAGAAGATAAAGAGCTTAGTGCAAGTGAGGTATGTGATCAAGTCCTTAACACTCGGCCAGGTTATGTTAATGGACTAGGCTATGGTCCCAAGCCAAGTGCATCTATATTCACAAACCAAACAGTTATTAGAAGACCACGAGAGGAGAATAACAATTTAAATAGTGCATTAGAAGTTGAAATTGCCATAAGTGAAAAAACATGTGCACAATTGGCAAAAAATGATTTATTATTCAAAGAAAACTACTTGGAGACAAGTATGATGACTTCGTTGAGGATGAAGGATAAGATTCTTAAAGTTTATATGTTATGTTTGCCCAATTAGAAACTTAAAGTCATTTATTTCAATTTTTTTTTTTTTTTTTTTTTGCATAAGGTTGATAAAGATGCAAGTACTTCATAAGAGTTGAATGGAATTCGTGCATTAAGTGAGTATACTTTTGGCAAATAATGTTATGCATCGATGTTGATATTGTTATCTGTGTTAATGACTTGAACATTGAGACGTTGAAATGGCCATTGATGTGTTTCAATAACTTGAACATTTGTAAATATTAATGTATTTATATTTTTCTTTTCTTTTTTTTTTTGTGCCTTTTTGTTTAAATTTCAATGGAATTCATGTTTATATTAATATAGGTTAAATATAATGATGAAAACACATAATCGTTGCAAAATAGATAGGGATATTGCCAAATTTGTACTAAAATAAATTACCTACTATTCAAAAAAAACATAACTAAAAGGTATTTCATGCCACACAAAAAGGAAACGTAGTAAAAAGATTTATTAGTAACATTTGCTACATTTTTTACTGAAACTTACCTAAACATATATATTCATTTCATGATAATTTTGAAAACGTAACTAAAAGTTTTAGCCAATTTTAGCTGTAATTTTCTCTAGTTATGGACAACAAAAAAAAAACGTAACTAAATATTAATGTAATGCGACTGAGTTTTTGCTACATTTTTTGTGACATTTCAAAAATATAGCTAAAAGTTCGTGACAATTTTGAAAACGTAGCTAAAATTTTTGCTGTGGTCCAAAACATTATAGCTAAAAGTTATAACTACGTTTCCAAAATCGCAGCGAAAAGATTATGTAAGGCAAAACGTCACTAATGATTTTTTGCGATGAGGCTTTTCTTACATTTTTTGTGACGTTTTAGAAACATAGCTAAAATCTTTTAATAACGTTTCTTAAACTTTTGGCTACGAAAATTTTCTTAGCAAAAACTAATATTTCCTGTAGTGTATTATGTTATGCATACTTAAGATTTTTTTACCAAATAAGTATTGTTATTGTTTTATTTTTTCATACGCACATACTATGGAGTTCTTTTTTTTTTTTTTTTATTCATATACATAAACTCTCATTGCTAAGCATCATTCCAACTTTTATCTAAAACTTATTCTTATAGTCTTATCTTTCCTTACTAATTAACACATTTACCTTGACATTTTTATCTCAACAGATCTCCTATTTTATACATGTTAACACTTATTTGTCCAACAATTTAAAAAAGTCTCGCCCTCATCGATATCAATCAAATGATAGCCAAACCTATATTTTTATCTTTTGTATTTTTATGTTTTTGTGTGTGATCATTTAAACTTTTCATTGTTTTAATTACACTTCTAAACCATGTATTTTTAAGTCAATTACATACCTTGCTAAGAGCATGCAATACACGCATGCTAAAATGCCCAAATTATTCCTTATGCACGTGCAAACCCTCATTATCAACCACCATCTCTACCATAGCTTTTTCCTTCAATGGCTGGTGATGATTGGGATGCACAAGATGGAGAAGAAAATAGGTTAAGACAGAGAGGTTTGCAAGGGGTAAGGGATTGGCAGAGATGGTGGCTGGGAACAAGGGTAGGTAGGTAGTGTGGCAGGGTCAGAAGTAGCCAGTGATAAGGCAATGGAAGTGGCTGGCGGTAAGTACAGAGGATGGAGGAAAACGTATAGGTCGATGGTTATAGCAGAAGATGGAGATTGTTGTCAGATATTATAGAGGGCAATCGATGGTAAAAAGACGTCAACGATGGCAGAAGGTGTATAAAGCTCGTCATCGGTGGTGGGAAAGGCCAAAGTGGCAAAGAAGTTGTCGGTTGGGAAAAACGAACTAATCAAATGAACGGTCAGTTGCTACAATTGAAGACAAAAATGGACAATTAGAGGCACCACTGACTAAAAATTAAGACTATGATTGAAGAGGACTTAAGCAAAAGGTCTCATCAACAGAAGAAAACCGATGGTCGGCTGCGATGATCAGAGAAGGCACAAGAACAGTCGCAATGATTGGAAATAACTTATGCAATCAACAATGATTGCGAGGGGCTAACAATGACCGCAAGTGCAAGGGCTGATAGTGACAACAATTGCGAGGGGCTGACGATTGTCGGTGATCTTCAAGGGTTACAGAGGAATGATCAGTGATAATTTGTGCATTTCAATGCGCATGTGTTGCACGCTCCTAGCAAGGTATGCAATTGACTCGAAAATGCATATTTCAATAGTATAATTAAAATAACGAAAAGTTCAAGCAGTCATACGAAAATAACGTAAAACCTTACAGACAAAAATATGAATTTGACTATCAAACAACTACTATTGTAATACCCTAAGTCACATTAAATAAATTAAATTAATTTAGTCTATATGATATTAAGTTTATGTAATTGATTTGGTTTAATTATGGCTTAAGTATGTATGTGAGATATAAATAAATGTATAAATATGTAAATAAAAAATAGTAAGATTAAATTTAAGATTAAAAGAAATCATTTTATGTAAATGTAAGTATATACGTAAATATGTATATCGTGTATATATATATGTAAAAAAAAAAATCAAGAAAAATCCGAAAAATCTGGAAGTTGCAGGCAGCGTGCATGGCCGCCTGCAACCGGGAATAAATAAGGCTGGGGGGGTTTTTAATGGTGATTGATCGGAGGTATGGTCTTCTCGGCCACGTGGGCTTCGATTTGACATGAGCAGCGTGCTTTTTCGGCTATAAATAGCCCAGTTCGCACAAGCCAACCCAATCCGAAAATTGCAAAGCTTAGATCGGTCGATTGGGAGAGGGTTTGAGAGATTTGAGAGAAAGGTTCTGATTTTCAAGTCGTGGGCTTCGTTTCTGGAGAGTTTGGAGGCCAACGAAGCAGCGAAGAGGGAGATCCGAGCGTCGCCGAAAAATCGCGACTTCGCCGGAGCTGAGAGTTCAAGCTTTAAATCGAGGTATTTCGAGTTATTTTTCTCCAATTTTGATGCTGTATTTGGGTTCTGGAGGTCGAAAATAGGGGGGGAGAGCTTCGTATTGAAGCTCGGAAGCTCGGAGGGGCCGCCGGCGCGTGGCAGCACGGGCGCGTGGCTGCACGCGCCCGCGAGTAGGGAGATGGCGCGTGCAGCCCACACGCCCGTCAGAAAAATAGAAAAAAAAAAAGAAAAAAAAAGAAAAGGAAAGAAATAAAGAAAAAATAGAAATAGAAGAAAGAAAATGTTGTAAAAAGTTTTATTAAATCAGAAATTTTATGTATGCCATATTTTGTGAAAAATATTTCTAGAAATGCTAAATTTATTAATTATTAAATGGAATTTTCTATTATGGAAATAGAGAAAAATAAGATTTTTAATTCCGAAAATTCCAAGAAAATTTCAGGATATTAGAAGTATTATGTAAGAAATATTAGTGAAGAGAAAGTTAATAAATTGAAAGATTAGGTAATTATTATGTAATAATTACATATTTAGCTATTATGAAATAAGGGAAAATAGGAATGAAAGTTAGAAAATTACAAGAAAAATTCCATAATACTAAGAATATTATTTAAGGAATATTGGTAATTAAAAAGAAAGTAAATTTTTATGAAGCCTAGATAATTATTATGTAATTTTGGAAGAAATAAAGCTTAGGAATAAAAGAAAAAGGAAGAAATTATGAAAAATTAGCAATTGGTATTCTAAAAATAAATCTATGTTGTAGGGGTCCTCGTGAGCAAGGAAATTAAGGGATAGCCGCTTGGCACGTAGATCGAGACAAATTAGCAGTAAGTATGCTACTTGAATTTAATACAGTTATAAATGTAAATGCTTTTATCATATTGGCATGCTATGATATAAAACCATCATGTAGACTGCATCAATGGCATGACTATGAAGTGCATACATGCACAATGATACTGTTGATCACATGCATATGAGGCCGTAGGGAGTACGAACTGACACCGCTGGCCTATCAAGGGTGCACCCATACACCCCGGTTTCGAAGAGGTGGCCGCTAAAATGATAGACAGCATGAGGGGTGTAGTTGACACTTACGATGAAAGACATTGCATACACTCATAGCATTGCATTTGGTATTCTTACTTAGATGATTCATCATCTAACATGGGTTCGCCCCTGGAACATTCAACGTTCCAGCCGGGACTTGCAGAGATGATTCAGAGAGTGGTGATGTGTAGTGGCACGAGGTATCAAGATACGAATAAATGTACCATGTTATAATATGATTAGTTTAAGATTTATGTATATTGTTCCATCATCAAACGCTTTATGTATTAACTTGTATTAAATGCCATGTACGATTATTAAATTATGCATGAGCAGGTTCGATTCAGCTTCCGCTTTACATTTATTTCTAGTCTAGATATCTCATCCAACACTAGATACGGTCTTAGGGAATTTTAAAATAATGTTCAAAAAAAAAAAATTTTAACCAAATTCCTAAGGCATAACACGCCCTTATGAAGTGGGCTGTTACAACTATCATATTATTTTAATAATATTTTTAAATTTTTTTAAAAAAATCATTTCTCGTTTCTTTACAATATCAATGACTTAGACTCTAAAAGATATCATTAACTTTTACATCTTTTTATTTCTTTATTATTAGTATTAATAATAGTTAAATAATATTAATCAATTGTAATCAATTAATGAATAATTAATAACTATCAAATGCACTAAATTAAAAATTACTAAATAAAAATTATAGACACGATAATTAGAAATGAACCGAATGAACACTACGAAATCATAAATCTTAAAAATTAAAGTTTTAAAGATTTAAATATTACATAAATAAAGACAATAATTTAATAATCACGTAGATAATTTCCGGATCAATTCTAAAATTAAATTTTCTTGCATGTTCAACTTTACATTCGTGTAGTAAAGGTTTTTATGTTATATGTAATAGTTTTTTTTTTTAATTTTATCATGTTCAGTGTAATATTTTGTTAATTGAGATAGTAAATGTAATGCTTTTATAAAAAATATTATTAATAATTAAAAAAATTAGTTAATTACATAATTTTTAGGTAGTAATTTAAGTTGATATATAATAAGTAAGTAAATAATTTTAGGAATAAAATAAATATTTATAATAACAAAAATAAAAAAATACTATTCCTTTAGCCCAAATTTAGGGTAAAGGGTTTGAGAGAATTTTATGCTTACCCTTAATCTGGGGTAAGTTTTACCCCAAATTTGGGACAAAGGGCTACCAGCATACTCATGCATTTAAGAGGGGGCAACCGGAGAAGTGAAGCAAAAGCCAACATAGTTTTCTATTTAAAGGGTTGAGGGCCTAAGTGTTTGCATCACAACCTTACCTTCACTACCAGTACATTTAGCTAGGGTTTCAGATTGCTGCAAAGCAAGTCAAGATGGCCAGCAAGTTGGTGCGCCAAGTATCTATCAAGTCGAGCGGCGACGTGTTCCATGAGATCTTCAGAGATAGGCCTCACCATATCTCCAATATGTCCCCAGCTCACATCCAGGGCTGTGCTTTGCATGAAGGCGAATGGGGCAAAGTTGGCTCCATCGTCTTCTGGAATTATACTCACGGTACACGTCTTAACACCTGTGTGTAATCTATGATTTTCTATTTACAAATTGCATTCTAAGAGCATAGCTCAGTGCATGTCCTCTTAATAGTACGCCTCGGATTTTACTCCTCCTTAGAAACAAACAGGTTATCTCCCAAACCCAGTTTGTAGTTTTCTTTTGGTTTGTGCATGTTATTAGATGCTACGTTGTGCTTCATACTCTTTAGGAGATTTAAGCCTGAGCTAAGCCTCAGTGTAAGTACCTCTGGTGGTAGGTCTTCGTGTGTATTCCAACCGAAAAAGGAAAAAGAAAAATAGTGTCCTAGGAGGAGGGTATATATATTTCCGTTCAAAAACTACACCGTCGATAATTTATTAAATAAATTTCTTTCATTATTATTATAAAATTTTGGAAACAAATTTATTAAAATTGAATCGCGTTAAATTTTCTATATCGTCTCTCTTAATTTCTGCTTGAGGTGTTGATACAATTCTATCAATATTTGTGTGATATATATATATAAGTACAGATGGGAAAGAGAAGGTTGCTAAGGAGGTGATAGAGGCAGTAGACGAGGCAAACAAGTCGGTGACATACAAGGTGATTGAAGGAGATCTGATGCAGCTGTACAAGAGCTTCTCCATCACAGTTCACGTGGACACAAGTGGCGTCGACAACCTCGTCACATGGACCTTCCAATATGAGAAGCTCAATGATGGTGTCGAAGATCCAAACACATTCATGGACTTCTGCATTACCGTCACCAAAGCGATTGAGGCTCACCATCTCAAGTAATTAAATGATAATTAAGACCATGACGATGCCTAATATATAAATAAATAAATAAAGGTTTGGGAGTAGTGTTCGTGGAATAAAATTAAGCACGCATGAGTGTGTGGTAAAGTGCGTCTGCCCCCAATTAATGAACTTTTCTGTTTTGCATGTATAATTATTTCACTTGTGTAATCATAATCTACGTACTTGTTTGTGTGATGTTGAGTTGAGCCTTATGCACAATCTCTTATAATAATTTTATAATATTAAAAACAATTTCAAGCCTTTACGTCGTCTAACGATTACGTTTACTTATGAATTTTTATTCTATGTACAATCTCCTGTAAATGTACTTGTTCGTGTAATACGTTCAAAAATTAACTATTAGGGTTAACTATCAACCTCATATGGAGATGTGGTTTCCAAAAGCACATCTCCATATGAGGGAAATACATACATACGTATAAGTGGCTCATTCATTCAAAAATTAAGATTTAACTATCTCGAATTAATTTAATTAAGTAGTTTGTTAAATAAAAATAAATTAAATTAAAAATTAATCAAATCTAAAAATATTTAATTCTGTTAAAAAAAGATAACTGAGTAATTAACTATTAGGGAGCGTTTGATAGGGGTGAAAAATGAGGGTGAAATTCATTTTTCACCTAAATTTTAGGAAATTTTATCAAATAATTTTTTTTTTTTCATAAAATTCGAATTCCATTTTAGTTCAAAAAGTAAAAATTTTCCTTGAAATCAAAAAACTGAAATTCCTAAATGGTGGGGTGAAAATTAAAATTCCATCCCACTTTCCACCCTCCAATCAAACGCACTCTTAAGGTAGCATTTGTTAAAATGTATTAAGATAAAGTTAGAATACTTTTCAAACCAATATAAAATGGTCAAGATAAAGTTAAAAAGCATTTTTAAATATTTATTAAATTATTTGTTAAATTTTTTAAAATGCATTGGGAACATATGTGTTATTTTTTCTAATTTACAAAGTCCAAGATAAATTTATCTGAAAAAATGAGTGATAAATTTATTTAAATAATTTTAAATAAAAAATTATACAACTTTTTTTTCAAGAATTATTAAATAAATATAATAAAAAATATTTTTATTTATAATACTTTTTATATTCTATTTTTTTATAATACATTTTTTATTAACAAATACCCCTAAATATATGTCATCTGAAAGTAGAGCGAAAGACAAAGCACATAAATCACATCACATGTCATAACGTTTAGTGATGATGTGGAAGGGTATGAAAAACCTCCTCACTCCCATCCGTATAGAGCCCACATCACATGTCACAACTTTATAATTCTATAACTTTAATTATCTCTTATATTTTTTTATAAAATTATTATTATATCCTATTATATTATGCATGCTTAAATTTTTTTTATCAAAATTTCTTTAATCAAACCATTGTTATAAATCTCTTCCATTTCATCCACAAGTATAATAAGTATTCTTTTCTTTTCTTTTTTTTATTCACATACATAAATTCTCATTGCAATTTGCTAAGCATCATTTCCAACTTTTATGTAAAACTTATTCTTATAGTCTTATGTTTCCTTATTAGTTAACACTTTTACCTTGACATTTCTATCTCAACAGTTCACTTATTTTATACATGTTAACACTTATTTATCCAACATTCTAAAAAAATCTCGTCCTCCTCCATATAATCAATCAAATGACAGCCGTACCAATACTTTTACCTTTTATATTTTTTTTTTGTAATTGTTCAAACTTTTTATTATTTTAATTACTCTCCTAAATTATATATTTTTTAGTCAATTACACACCTCACTAAAAACATACAATACACACGTGCTAAAATGTCCAAATTATTTCTTATGCATGTGCAAACCCTCGTTTTCAACCACCACCTCTGCAACAGCTTTTTTCTTTAATGGTCAATGATGATTGGGACGAACAAGATGGAGAAGAAAATGGGTTAGGATGAGAAAGGTTTGCAAGGTGTGAGGGATTGACGAAGACGGTGGCTGGTAACAAGGTTGGGTAGGTAGTGTGGTAGAATAAGAAGTAGTCAGTGACAAAGCAATGGACTAGACTAGCAGCAAGTATAGAGGGATGGAAGAAAAGGTATAGGCTAATGGTTATAGCAGAAGATGAAGATGGTTGTCAACTATTATAGAGGGCAATCGACGGTAAAAAGACGTCAACAGTGGTAGAAGATGTAAAGCTTATCGTCGGCAGTGGGAAAGGCCAAAGAGGCAAAGGAGCTGTTGATTGAGAAAAACGAACCGATTAAACAAGCGATCGTTTGCTACAACTAAAGACAAAGATGGACGGTCAGAAACACCACTGACTAGAAAGACTATGATTGGAGAAGACTTAAGCAAAAGGTCTCATCAATAGAAAAAGACCAACGGTCGATCGTGATGATCAGAAAAGGCTTGAGAACAACTGCAATGATTGGAAACAGAAATTGATACAATCAACCGTGATTGTGAGGGGCTAACAACAACTGCAACTGCATGGGCTAATGGCGATGGTGACTACAATGGGCTACCAGTGGTCGGTAATTTTCAAGGGATGCAGATGAATAAGGGATGATTTGTGCATTTTAGCACACGTGTTGCACACTCCTACCGAAATATGCAATTGTCTCGAAAATGTATAATTCAATAGCATAATTAAGATAATAAAAATTTCAAATAATCATATGAAAATAACATGAAAGTTTAAGAACAAAAATATGAATTTGACTATCAAATAACTATTATCATATCATTTTAATAATATTTTTATAAAATTTAAAAAAAATAAAGAAAAGCATTTCTCGTTTCTTTACAATATCAATGACTTAGAGTCTACAAGATATTGCCCAAATTGAGCAGTTTGACTTCATCTCCCCACCCCTACCCTAACAAAGAAACATAATAATAATAAAAGTCGAGCAGTTTGACTTCAACTCCCTACCCCTACCCTAACAAAGAAACATAATAATAAAGTAGCTTAACAATTTTTGAATCGATCGTTAACTAAATGAAAAACTACAATATACATGTGATTATTAAAAAATGGGCAGCTAGAACCCAATAATGTTGGGTATTTGAAGGGTTGGGGACCCAAAGTGTTTTCGTCGCAACTTGCCTTCACTTCCATCTTATCTACCAATATATTTAGCTAGGGTTTGTTGGTGGCTGAAACAAAAAAAAGTTGGCCATGGCCAGTAAGAAGATTTGTTGAGTAGCCATTAAGCCGGACGGTGATGTATTCCATGAGATCTTTGGAGATAGGCTTCATCACATGCCCAATATGTACCCAGCTCACATCCAAGGCTGCGCTTTGCATATGTGTGCGCGCACCATTTAATTTCTTCATTGATCATTCTCAAATCTTTACTTCTTTCTTCTTTTTCATCTAGTTATGCATCAATTACCCAAATATTGAGTAACTGACACAAAGTGTCAATTTTTATAAAAAAAATAAATAAATAAATAAAATTATCTTTTATTTCAGTTATGAAATATTTTAAATGTCGCTTGTATATAAGAATAAAGAGTTATTAGAAATATTTATTCTAAATTGTAAAAAATAAAATGAAAATAGTTAACCTTTTTAAAAAATATATAGTAAATTTTTATTTTGAGATTAAAAATTTGAAAAAATTGAAAGACATCATTCACAAAGCATTATAGACTCAATTTTAGTAATAGAATGAATAAATCTAAAATTTCAAATAAAAAATAAAAAAAGTAAAATAAAAGAACCTTTTATTTTCTAGGCAAAAAACACATAGACTAGTGTTTGGCAGTGAATCAAACAATCCAGCAATATCAATAAATTGCATGGCCTAGCTTCCATGACCTAGCTTCTAGCAATAACAATCTCATTGAAATAGGCCCACCTTCCATGGCCTAGCTTTGACATTTAAAGCCAAATAAATTGCAACCACCGAATCAGAAGGATATGCCCAGCTAGATTTAGAGAAAACATCCAAAGCAAATTTAATACCCATCAACTCAGCAAAATTTGAATCACAATCCTCCAATGGACAAGAGAAAACAGCTAAAATAACACCATCAGAATTGCGAAGAACCGTGCCCCACCAGGCTAACCTCTAGCCAACCCCTTTGGTTAGATAATCTTATCCATTTGTCTCCCTACAAACATTAACAAAAGATACCGAACCAATCAACCTTCTAGCATCATCAATCTTATTCAAATAGGCCCACCTTCCATGGCCTAGCTTTGACATTTAAAACCCAAAAAACTGCAACCACCGAATCAGAAGGATATGCCTACAGGCCTAGCTAGATTTGGAGAAAGCATCCAAAGCAAATTTCAAACCCACCAGCTCAGCAAAATTTGAATCACAACCCTCCAAGGGACTAGAGAAAATAGCTAAAATAACACAATCAGAATTGCGAAGGACCGTGCCGCACCAAGCTCACCTCTAGCCAACCCATCAACATTAAATTTAAGACCAAACCCAGCGTGGGCAGACCAATCTTTGCGAAAATTTCCCAGAATAGCAATAACACAAATAAGGGTTTATCCACAAAAGCAAATCAGAAATGAAGCATTTCCCAGCTCCTTCATCTTAACAACAAAAACCAGCTCATAAATTGACCATGGTTTACCTTCAACAACAACGTCATTTCTTGCCTTCCACAATGACAAAACATGTGTCACGACAAAGCAAGAAGTTTTAGCATTAGGATGTAGTTTTCTATTAATATCTTTTCACTTTTTCTTTGACTAAAACCAGTCGATATAAGGGTTTTAGATCAATCTCCTGCAGCTTGAAGCATTTAATATTTGTGTGATATATGTCAATGGAAAAGAGAAGGTTGTTAAAGACGTGTTAGAAGCAATAGATGAGGCAAAGTCCATGACATTCAAGGTGATTGAAGGAGATCTGATGCAGCTGTACAAGAGCTTCACGTTCACAGTTAGCGTGGACTCAAGAGGCACAAACAACTTGGTCGCATGGACATTTGATTAGGAGAAGCTGAATGAAAGTGTCGAGGATAAGCTCAGTCATGGACCTTTGCATTAACATCACCAAAGATATTGAGGCAAACCATCTCAAGTAAAACATATATATATATATATATATAACACAAAGCCTAATATAAAGGTTTGAGAGTATTGTTTGTGGAATAAAAGTTCAAGTTACTGCACAAGAATCCTCATGTTCACTTGCTTCCTCGATGCATAATAACATACGCATTCACTTGTGTGATCTTACTTTGGGCCAGTTCCTCCAAAAATGACAGTATAGCTTCCTTGACGCATACGCATAATAACATATGTATCTGCTTGTGTAATTTTAATCCAAAAATGATAGTACATGTGTCTGTCTAATGTTGAGTCCTACATACAATTCCCTATAATTCTATGGATATTTTTAACAATAAAATCACAAAGTTCTATTCCATTAGATGGATTTGATCACATAAATTTTAGGGCAAATTGCCAAATCGATCCTCCTACTTTTAAGAGGGCCAATTAAACCATCATACTTTATAGCTAGGGGCTCTATTAGCCCTTCACACAGACAGCATTTAAATGGCATCCACCGCTGTTTATAGTTCATCAAGCGCTAAATCTAAGTTCCAAATCAAACCCTAACCTCCAAATTGCACTCAAATCAAAATCAAATCATACCATTATGGGTCTGCTATCTAGAAAAATGGATGAGAAGCCGTGATAGTTTGTCCAACGAGAACCACATAGCACAGAATTGAATTCAAACCAAGAGAAGTAGAATATTAATGAAGTAGTGGTGTGTAGTGAAGATGTAAATTTGTTAGTCCAAGAAATGGAGACCATCTGAGGGCAGAAGAACAAGTAAGACTATGGTTCTGGTTCTGCTCTGGCCATCAGGTGGGACAAGATTCTTAAAAGAATGGTTCTCAGAATGTGGTTTGTCAAAGCTAATGATTCCATTTGCCATATTATACCACTGCTTTTCAGGAAATGCAGTTACAGAGGTGAATGATCGTAGTTCTGTTTCCATTTTTTTATGTGCACTGTTTTTGGGTTTGGTTGAATAACTTGAATTGTCTCAGTTTGGGTTTTGGTGTTTGTTTGAATTGATCGGTTCAGGATCTTGATTGATCTCACCAGACAGAATTTGATTGATCTGGCACAACTTAATGTTTGGGTTATTGTGTTTATGTCTTATTAACTTAAATATGACTAACCAAACTTGTTTCTGATTTGGCATTAAGGATTCAATTTGGAGCTTTGATTTAGCTTCGTTAAAATAAACAGCATTGGATGCCATTCAGGCACCATCTCTCTGAAGGACTAATGTGGTCCTCAGTTTAAAACTAGGAAGGCTTAGTTTGCCCTCCTAAAAGAGGACCAACTTGACACGTCACCCTAAATTTTTACTCTCCACACATCTCCATAGCCATATCTTCTATTCTTCTATATTTAGTGAGAATTTTATTAAAGATGCATAAAACAACACCCAACAAAGACCAAACACCAATCCAAGACACCTGCACAGGCCACTGATCAAAAACCAAGCAAAACGCATCAAACTAACAAGTCACAACACCTTAAAATAACATCATTATCTGATGCCATGTTTAAATGTTTTTCATCAAACTCGTGACCATCCTTTATCTCTTCTTTGAGAAACATATTCCACCTTTTTTGTTTACACCTTTAAACAATGGGAAGCACTTTTAATTGTGACTTCTGTGTAAGTAAAAGATCTCCTTAAAGCACACTTCTCTTTTAGATAATTCAAGTTGGTAAATCTAAAACCAATTTACTTGCTTCTTCAAACTAGGCACCAAGATGTTTTCGCTTCTATGCATACTTCATGCATAAAACTAATGCTAAATTTATGAGTAGAAATATTCCTATCTAATTTCAGTATTCAGCAAAAAAAACAAAACAAAAAATCTTACCTAAGCTTTTGAATAAAATTTTTAAACCAACAAATTTAAGCACCACACATATCCCCAACAAGATGTTATGCACCTAGTTAAGACTTCAAGTAATAATCAATTCAAGCAGCGTCTAGAGGATTCATGCATGATAGACTTGGACTTTGTGGGGTTTCCTTTTTACCTGGACAAATAATAGGAACAGTATTTACAGAATTAAGGAAAGGTTGGACTTAGAGGAGATCCTATCCAGCTACCATGGTTAAATACTCGGCAGCCCTGGAGTCTAATCCATAGTTGCTAGGATTGCGGTATGATAGGGATCACAAGACAGGGTCAGGGTTGGGGTACATGCCTTGGTATAAAAAAGCCTGCTGATGTTTATCCTCTTTGTCAATGTTGTGGTCACTAGTTCTTCAATGTATTAGTTAATATTAATTCAATATAACTGTAATAATTGAAAAATAGAAAAAGAAACTCATTGGAAAGCAACAAAAACAAAACATTAAGAACACCAATAACCAACAAAACATTAAAAAGCATTGGAAAACAACCCTTCTCACTTGTAGAATACACTTCCCCCTTACCTACCTAATACAAGAAAGAAAATACAGCCCCTTGCACAAAGGAAGAAGCCAAACAAAAGATTGCAAGAACTGAATAGTTGTCAAAGGTGGGTCACCTGCCTTCAGCCACACTATCGGTGAAAACAAGTCATTGGAGACATAGTTCTGAAAGGCGATAAGCGCATCGAGGGACAAAGGATCCTGGAGCCTAAGGTGTGAGGCACGCCTTTGCGAAGTGAGGCGCACCTTTTAAAAAAAAAACTCAAAATCTTGTAAAATCATAAACAATTATTAAATTATTAATAATAACACATGCATATCATTCATGATTCATCATCTTCAAATTCTAAACTAACATCAAAGTTGATTCATTAATTCATCATGTAAATTCTAAACTAGAAACATCATCAAAGTTCAAACTCAAAGTCTTAAACTCAAACTCAAACAAGTATCAATCATCATGCAAAATTCTAAACAAACATATAAACACTACAAGTCCACAATCAATAAACACTACAAGTCCACAAGTAAGAAAATGTTTTCATTTTGAAAAATGCCATTTTTCTAAGTCTAGAAGATTAGCACATTATAAAGAGACATATAAGAAAATGTTTTCATTTTGAAAAACTATCTCTCGATATATTAATAGCTAATATTCATTGTTGTTAAAATGATTTTTAATGAATTTTTCAAGAAAAAGTAGGTATGTATTTTGGGGGTGGTAAAATCGCTAATTCTCGTGTTTGTACAAAAATCAAAATTCTATTTTTTTATTTTTATGGATTTTGATTTTTAGGTATTTTTATTGAATCCAAATAGGGGGTACTTTCTTATTTACATTTATGTATTAAAGTAAATGGAAGGTAATATATAAATTAAAGAAAATGTGGACATTTACTTAAACTAAAAAAATGTAAATATGTTGTGATGTATACATGCTGAAATCGAGATGAGGGGATCAAGGCTGGAACCGAGAATAGCAGTTGGTTTCGATGGGCAGTTGCTTGCTTGACAGTTGGTTTCATGAGGCGCACCTCATGAAACCAATCAAATGACACTCCTAAACTATTTGTCCAACATTCTAAAAAAATGTTGTCCTCGTCCATATAATCAATCAAATGACAGCCATACCCATACTTTTACCTTTTATATTTTTATATTTTTTTTTTGTGATCGTTCAAACTTTACGTTGTTTTAATTACACTCCTAAATTATATATTTTTTAGTCAATTACACACCTCACTAAGAACATACAATACAAGCAAGCTAAAATGTTCAAATTATTCCTTATATGCATGTGCAAACCCTCGTTATCAACCACCATCTCTGCAATAGCTTCTTTCTTTAATGGTCAGTGATGATTGGGATGAACAAGATGGAGAAGAAAATGGGTTAGGACAAGAAAGGTTTGCAAGGTGTGAGGGATTAGCGAAGATGGTGGTTGGCAACAAGCTGGGTAGGTAGTGTGGCAGGACAGGAAGTAGTCAATGACAAAGCAATGGACGAGACTAGCAGCAAGTATCGAGGGATGGAAGAAAACGTATAGGCCAATGGTTATAGCAGAAGATGAAGATGGTTGTCAACTATTATAGAGGACAATCGAGGGTAAAAAGACGTCAACAGTGGCAAAAGGTGTAAAGCTTATCGTCGGCAATGGGAAAGGTTGAAGAGGCAAATGAGCTATCGATTGAGAAAAACGAACCGGTCAAATGAGCGGTCGTTTGTTGCAACTAAAGACAAAGATGGACAGTCATAAGCACCACTGACTAGAAAGACTATGATTGGAGAAGACTTAAGCAAAAGGTCTCATCAATAGAAAAAGACCAACGGTCGATCGTGATGATTAGAAAAGGCACGGAAACAACTACAATGATTGGAAATGGCAACTAATGCAATCAACAGTGATTGTGAGGGGCTAACAACAACTGCAACTGTAAGGGCTAATGGTGACGGTGACTACAAGGGGCTAACAGTGGTCAGTAATTTTCAAGGGATGCAGAGGAATAAGGGATGATTTGTGCATTTCAGCACACATGTGTTGCACGCTCCTACCGAGATATGCAATTAAGTTGAAAATGCATAATTCAATAGTATAATTAAAATAATAAAAAATTCAAATAATCATATATGAAAATAACGTGAAAGTTTAAGAACAAAAATTTGAATTTGACTATCAAATAACTATTATCATACTATTTTAATAATATTTTTATAAAATTTAAAAAAAAAAAAGGGGGCATTTCTCGTTTCTTTACGATATCAATGACTTAGAGTCTATAAGATATTGCCCAAAGTTGAGCAGTTTGACTTCATCACCCTACCCCTAACCCTACCCCTACCCTAACAAAGAAACATAATAATAAAGTAGCTTAACAATTTTTGAATCGATCGTTAACTAAATGAAAAACTACTATATACATGTGATTATTAAAAAATGGGCAGCTAGAACCCAATAATGTTGGGTATTTAAAGGGTTGGGGACCCAAGTGTTTTCCTCACAACTTGCCTTCACTTCCATCTTATCTACCAATATATTTAGCTAGGGTTTGTTGGTGGCTGAAAGAAAAAAAGTTGGCCATGGCCGGTAAGAAGATTTGTTGAGTAGCCATTAAGCCGGACGGTGATGTATTCCATGAGATCTTTGGAGATAGGCATCATCACATGCCCAATATGTACGCAACTCACATCCAAGGCTGCGCTTTGCATATGTGTGTGTGCACACGCGCTCGCGCGCATCATTTAATTTCTTCATTGATCATTTTCACATCTTTACTGCTTTCTTCTTTTTCATCTAGTTATGCATCAATTACCCAAATATTGAGTAACTGACACAAAGTGTCAATTTTTATAAATAAATAAATAAAATTATATTTAATTTTAGTTATGAAATATTTTAAGTGTCGCTTGATAAAGTATATAAGAATAAAGAGTTATTAGAAATATTTATTCTGAATTGTAAAAAATAAAATGAAAATAGTTAACCTTTTTAAAAAATATATAGTAAATTTTTATTTTGAGATTAAAAATTTGAAAAAATTGAAAGACATCATTCACAAAGCATTATAGACTCAATTTTAGTAATAGAATGAGTAAATCTAAAATTTCAAATAAAAAATAAAAAAGTAAAATAAAAGAACCTTCTATTTTCTAGGCCAAAAAGACATAGACTAGTGTTTGGCAGTGAATCAAACAATCCAGCAATATCAATAAATTGCATGGCCTAGCTTCTAGCAATAACAATCTCATTAAAATAGGCCCAGCTTCCATGGCCTAGCTTTGACATTTAAACCCAAACAAACTGCAACAACCGAATCAGAAGGATATGCCTAGCTAGATTTAGAGAAAACATCCAAAGCAAATTTAATACCCATCAACTCAGCAAAATTTGAATCACAATCCTCCAAGGGACAAGAGAAAACAGCTAAAATAACACCATCAGAATTGCGAAGAACCGTGCCGCACCAGGCTAACCTCTAGCCAACCCCTTTGGTTAGATAATCTTATCCATTTGTCTACCTACAAACATTAACAAAAGATACCGAACCAATCAACCTTCTAGCATCATCAATCTTATTCAAATAGGCCCACCTTCCATGGCCTAGCTTTGACATTTAAAACCCAAGAAACTGCAACCACCGAATCAGAAGGATATGCCTACAGGCCTAGCTAGATTTGGAGAAAGCATCCAAAGCAAATTTCAAACCCACCAGCTCAGCAAAATTTGAATCACAACCCTCCAAGGGACTAGAGAAAATAGCTAAAATAACACCATCAGAATTGCAAAGAACTGTGCCACAGCACCAAGCTCACCTCTAGCCAACCCATCAACATTAAATTTAAGACCAAACCCAGCGTGGGCAGACCAACAACATCTTTGCGAAAATTTCCCAGAATAGCAATAACACAAATAAGGGTTTATCCACAAAAGCAAATCAGAAATCAAGCATTTCCCAGCTCCTTCATCTTAAAAAAAACAAGCTCATAAATTGACCATGGTTTACCTTCAAAAACGTCATTTCTTGCCTTCCACAATGACAAAACATGTGTCACGACAAAGCAAGAAGTTTTATGCATTAGGATGTAGTTTTCTATTAATATCTTTTCACTTTTTCTTTGACTAAAACCAGTCGATATAAGGGTTTTAGATCAATCTCCTGCAGCTTGAAGCATTTAATATTTGTGTGATATGTCAATGGAAAAGAGAAGGTTGTTAAAGACGTGTTAGAAGCAATAGATGAGGCAAAGTCCATGACATTCAAGGTGATTGAAGAAGATCTGATGCAGCTGTACAAGAGCTTCACGTTCACAGTTAGCGTGGACTCAAGAGGCACAAACAACTTGGTCGCATGGACATTTGATTAGGAGAAGCTGAATGAAAGTGTCGAGGATAAGCTCAGTCATGGACCTTTGCATTAACATCACCAAAGATATTGAGGCACACCATCTCAAGTAAAACATATATATATATATATAAAACACAAAGCCTAATATAAAGGTTTGAGAGTGTTGTTTGTGGAATAAAAGTACGAGTTAGTGCACAAGAATCCTCATGTTCACTTGCTTCCTCAATGCATAATAACATACGCATTCACTTGTGTAATCTTACTTTGGGCCAGTTCCTCCAAAAATGACAGTAAAGCTTCCTTGACGCATACGCGTAATAACGTATGTATTTGCTTGTGTAATTTTAATCCAAAAATGATAGTACATGTGTCTGTCTAATGTTGAGTCCTACATACAATTCCCTATAATTCTATGGATATTTTTAACAATAAAATCACAAAGTTCTATTCCATTAGATGGATTTGATCACATAAATTTTAGGGCAAATTGCCAAATCGACCCTCCTACTTTTAAGAGGGCCAATTAAACCATCATACTTTATAGCTAGGGGCTCTATTAGCCCTTCACACAGACAGCATTTAAATGGCATCCACCGCTGTTTATAGTTCATCAAGCGCTAAATCTAAGTTCCAAATCAAACCCTAACCTCCAAATTGCACTCAAATCAAAATCAAATCATACCATTATGGGTCTGCTATCTAGAAAAATGGATGAGAAGCCGTGATAGTTTGTCCAACGAGAACCACATAGCACAGAATTGAATTCAAACCAAGAGAAGTAGAATATTAATGAAGTAGTGGTGTGTAGTGAAGATGTAAATTTGTTAGTCCAAGAAATGGAGACCATCTGAGGGCAGAAGAACAAGTAAGACTATGGTTCTGGTTCTGCTCTGGCCATCAGGTGGGACAAGATTCTTAAAAGAATGGTTCTCAGAATGTGGTTTGTCAAAGCTAATGATTCCATTTGCCATATTATACCACTGCTTTTCAGGAAATGCAGTTACAGAGGTGAATGATCGTAGTTCTGTTTCCATTTTTTTATGTGCACTGTTTTTGGGTTTGGTTGAATAACTTGAATTGTTTCAGTTGGGTTTTGGTGTTTGTTTGAATTGATCGGTTCAGGATCTTGATTGAACTCACCAGACAAAGAATTTGATTGATCTGGCACAACTTAATGTTTGGGTTATCGTGTTTATGTCTTATTAACTTAGATATGACTAACCAAACTTGTTTTTGATTTGGCATTAAGGATTCAATTTGGAGCTTTGATTTAGCTTCGTTAAAATAAACAGCATTGGATGCCATTCAGGCACCATCTCTCTGAAGGACTAGTGTGGTCCTCAGTTTAAAACTAGGAAGGCTTAGTTTGCCCTCCTAAAAGAGGACCAACTTGACACGTCACCCTAAATTTTTACTCTCCACACATCTCCATAGCCATATCTTCTATTCTTTTATATTTAGTGAGAATTTTATTAAAGATGCATAAAACAACACCCAACAAAGACCAAACACCAATCCAAGACACCTGCACAGGCCACTGATCAAAAACCAAGCAAAACGCATCAAACTAACAAGTCACAACACCTTAAAAAGACATCATTGTCTGATGCCATGTTTAAATGTTTTTCATCAAACTCGTGACCATCCTTTATCTCTTCTTTGAGAAACATATTCCACCTCTTTTGTTTACACCTTTAAACAATGGGAAGCACTTTTAATTGTGACTTCTGTGTAAGTAAAAGATCTCCTTAAAGCACACTTCTCTTTTAGATAATTCAAGTTGGTAAATCTAAAACCAATTTACTTGCTTCTTCAAACTAGGCACCATGATGTTTTCGCTTCTATGCATACTTCATGCATAAAACTAATGCTAAATTTATGAGTAGAAATATTCCTATCTAATTTCAGTATTCAGCAAAAAAAACAAAACAAAAAATCTTACCTACGCTTTTGAATAAAATTTTTAAACCAACAAATTTAAGCACCACACATATCTCCAACAAGATGTTATGCACCTAGTTAAGACTTCAAGTAATAATCAATTCAAGCAGCTTCTAGAGGATTCATGCATGATAGACTTGGACTTTGTGGGGTTTCCTTTTTACCTGGACAAATAATAGGAACAGTATTTACAGAATTAAGGAAAGGTTGGACTTAGAGGAGATCCTATCCAGCTACCATGGTTAAATACTCGGCAGCCCTGGAGTCTAATCCATAGTTGCTAGGATTGCGGTACAATAGGGATCACAAGACAGGGTCAGGGTTGGGGTACATGCCTTGGTATAAAAAAGCCTGCTGATGTTTATCCTCTTTGTCAATGTTGTGGTCACTGAGTTCTTCAATGTATTAGTTAATATTAATTCAATATAAATGTAATAATTGAAAAATAGAAAAAGAAACAACAGCAAGAATTGCAAAAGAAACTCATTGGAAAACAACAAAAACAAAACATTAAGAACACCAATAACCAACAAAACATTAAAAAGCATTGGAAAACAACCCTTCTCACTTGTAGAATACACTTCCCCCTTACCTACCTAATACAAGAAAGAAAATACAGCCCCTTGCACAAAGCGAGAAGCCAAACAAAAGATTGCAAGAACTGAATAGTTGTCAAAGGTGGGTCACCTGCCTTCAGCCACACTATCGGTGAAAGCAGGTCATTGGAGACATAGTTCTGAAAGGCAATAGGCACATCGAGGCACAAAGGGTCCTGGAGCCTAAGGCACGAGGCACACCTTTTAGAAAAAAAACTCAAAATCTTGTAAAATCATAAACAACTATCAAATTATTAATAATAACACATGCATATCATTCATGATTCATCATCTTCAAATTCTAAACTAACAACTTCAAAGTTGATTCATTCATCATGTAAATTCTAAACTAGAAATATCATCAAAGTTCAAACTCAATGTAACATCCTAATAATTTAGGAGTAGTTAAAAAGTATTAAATTTTGCATTTGGAGTAATTTTTTGATTTATTGGGATTGAATAATTTAGTGGATAGTTGATAATTATTAATTATTGCGTATAAGGTGATTAATTATGGATTTAAAGAAAATATTAAATTGTTTGTATTAAAAAGAAATTAAGGGTAATTAATTAATTTATTTGGGAGTATTTATGGAAATAGTAAAATAAATTAATTTAGTAGAATTTATGGAAACTTGGGATGTTAGTGGAATAAGTGAAAATGGAAATTCGGGTGTGTGTATTATTGGAAATTGGGGGTGCTGAAATGGGATTTGCGGAAGTGGCCGAGATTCATTATAAAATTAATGTGTTGTGTTTATATGTTGAAGATGCGGCTGGATCAGGCAGTTGGCGCGTGCAAAGGGTGAGAGGCGGACGCGGGTTTGAGCCTTGGGGGAAGCCTATGCGCGTGGGGAAGAAGAAATAATTTTGGGCAGAAGAGGGCGGCCAAAACGGCGCCAGTGCTGGCCCATTGTGCGGCCACGTGGCGCGCGCTGGTGCGCCCGCGTTGCTGCCCTCACGCCCTCTATTTTTGCACGAATTTTAAGGCCAAATTGGCCAAGTTTTTTAGCCAATTTCTGCCACTATTTAAGGCTTAAATTGAAGATCAATTAGAGGAGAAACAGAGAGCAAAATTGGAGAAGAAGAGGGCGCGAAGCAGCGGTGAAGAAGGGAGAAAAGAGGAAGAAAATTCAGAAAATTAATTTTATTCCGTGTAATTGAAGGTTTGAAGGGGGAGGTAGGTTAATTAGCTTATATTAAACATTTTCTACGGATTAAATCTTATTTTTAGACTGTATTTTGGTTTATTTTAGTGTTATTATTATTTTGCAGTGCGTGAGCATTTGAGACCAAAAATCTGCAAAACAAGGCAAGCCCTCTTCACTTTCTAATTTTTATTGACCTCTTATACCCGTAATAGCCTCGATTTTATATCGATTTAGCTAAATTGTCGGAGATACGCATATAGGTCTTGAATTGAAGTTTCGTGTAATTAGTAAAAATTATTAATTTGCGCAGCGACAAAGCAAGGAGGTGGGAATCTGCTATTAAAAGGCAAGTTCCTAACCCTCTTTTCATGTTCTTTAATTCCCGTGAGAGTCTCTGTGGTTTCTCGTATTTTATCCCCTCCCTTACGCTAATTCGACGCCTAGTAATATTTATTAAGTATTATTCATTTCGTATAATTTATATTAAATCCGGAACTTCTAGAAATTTAATTGTTGGAAGCCTGCGAGGGTTTGTACCGCCCCCACTTCTTTTGGAATGATGTTGAACCTATCTTAGGGACTAGGTTCCTAGATGTACGGGTTTACTTATGGATTTCTCGAGTATGGTTCAGCTAGAGCTATCGAGCAATGAGGCAGGGGTCGGCTATTTGGTGATGTTAGGGTAGATTACTGTACGGCCCTAATGTGGACCATCGGGCGGACACTCCTAGTCACTGACTGTTGATCGGTGCCGGACACTACTGACTAGCTCTGTCATTATATGATTTACTGCATGATTTGATATGTTGTATTGTCGTTCATGGTTTGATATGCACATAGGTACGGGATGCATGTTGGGATATTCATTTATTGAGTATACTTGGACACGGACATTCTAGCATGGCTAGATTGCATCTGACACGGGCATATGCATCGCGTGTGATTTATTATTTGGGCAAAGCATGGCCTGATGCCTGGATGTATGGGCGCCAGTGTATCACGTTGATACTCACTACGCTATTGCATCTTTTGTGCATTGCATGGTTACTGGCAGTTCATAGGTCTCAGACGGGAGGACCGTTCCGAGGGAGTCTACGACTCGGTTATTCAGAGGCTCGGGTGTAGGGAGGACCGACGGGACCATTCGGGTGACAGGAGCACCAACCCGGGATGGCACGCACAGGGTTGTTGGAGATATTTGTTGCCTATCAGGGTAGCAGCAGGTTGGTATGGGACTTGAGTGCCGTGTGTCTTATGTGGGCCCCAATGACTGATACGTACTTTTATTTATGCTTTTATGCTGTGTTGGGCGTCTCATGACTTGTGTGTGCTTGGGGGTTAATGTTCTGGGGAGAGTCTATTGGATATGTTTAGCCTTCAGGCTTCATTTATTTATGCTTACTAAGTCTCTCGACTTACTTTACTTTCCATCATTCCAGGTAGTGACAGCGTGGATCAAGGGCAAAAAAGTCAGCATCTAGCGGCAAAGTCGGTATAGTGTATAGGCAAGTCCGTCAGTCCCTGTCAACTCTGATGTTTGAGAGGGATTTTGGTCCATTTATTTTTTACTATGCCAGGTCATTTCTCGTGTCTCATATATGTCGGCACAGTAGTCTGTAAGCATTTATCTATCTTATGTTCGCTGTGCTAGCGGAGTACCCGTAATGCATGCATGTGTGCAACTTAGCTTCCACTGTTTTAATTCTTGTGTATGCATGCCAGGGTAGTTCATGTCTTGTGTTTCATTCTTTCTCCTTCCGTAGGCGCTCCCGTTCGAGTAGCTCGGACAGTTGGGATATCCAGGTAGGGGTGCTTACACTCAAAGTTTCAAACTCAAATTCAAACAAGTACCAATCATCATGCAAAATTCTAAACAAACACTACAAGTCCACAATCAATAAACACTACAAGTCCACAAGTAAGAAAATGTTTTCATTTTGAAAAATGTTATTTTTTTAAGTCTGGAAGATTAGCACATTATAAGGAGACATATAAGAAAATGTTTTTATTTTGAAAAACTATCTCCCGATATTTTAATAGATAATATTCATTGTTGTTAAAATGATTTTTAATGAATTTTTCAATAAATAGTAGGTATGTATTTTGGGGGTGATAAAATCGTTAAATCTCGTGTTTGTACTAAAACCAAAATTCTATTTTCTTATTTTTATGGATTTTGATTTTTTAGATATTTTTATTGAATCCAAATGGAGGGGTACTTTCTATTTTCATTTATGTATTAAAGTAAATGGAAAGTAAAATATAAATTAAAGAAAATGTGAACATTTACTTAAACTAAAAAAATGTAAATATGTTGTAATGTATACACGTTGAAATCGAGATGAGGGGAGGCTGGAACCGAGAATGGCAGCTAATTTCGATGGGCAATGGCTTGCTTGACAGTTGGTTTCATGAGGTGCGCCTTGCGCCCTGGCTCCTCTCCATGTAAGGCGCGCGCCTCCCAAAAAATGCCTCGCCTCGGCCCAGTCAAGGCGTCGAATTGGCGCCTAGGCGCGCCTTTAACATCTATGATTGGAGATCAAGTACACACGCTCGCACGCACAACCTGTTTACCAGCATGTGGGAGGCGTGCACAGAATGTTGCTAGCACGTGACATGTTAGACGAACTTCTGGCCACCACTGGCAGGCTCGTGCCTCTCTTCAATCTATGTGAGTATGCTTCCATATTGACAAAAAAAAGACCACCTTCAATGACAAACCATGCTAAAATCCCAAAACTTTTTGAAACCAAGCTGAAAATCTGGTTCACCATTTTTGGAGATCCAATTCGCAACCCAAAGTGACTTGGGTCACTTTTGACCCACCAATTGGAACACTCGATCCAATTCACAATACCAAGGGTGGTACCGTGACCCTAGCTTCTATGATCTTATCACAATCACCTACTTCCACAAGGATTTTAGAAGCTCCAATGCTTACACACTAAGTAAGAAATTAAAGGCTACAAAGGACCCTATCTAACAATGGAATGGGATTACCAGTAAAAAGAACTTCTCACACAAAAACTCAAAGAGCTTCAAGCCAAAGAGGAAATTATGTGGAAACAAAAATCAAGCATCCAAAGGCTGCAAGAGGGGATATAAACACCAAAATTTTTTAATCTTTCCAAAATTGTTAGAATAAGAACAAATTTCATGAATTGCCTCAAGATTGATGTAACGCCCCGCTCCCACTTACGGGTGTTACTTGTGAACAATCACCCGAATTGTCCACTTGCCCGGCCTTAGGTGAAGGGTGGACCATATTTCAAGACGAAACGCCCTAGGTGGGAACCAGGCTCATCCTTCCCTTCCCTGAACCCCAGGATTCACTAGCAGAATTGGGCTTTAATCACACCGCATAGGCTATAAAGAAAATCTCCTTCAGACGCCCAATCGCCATTTTCTCATTTTTATTTAATTCTTTTCCATCCAAGAATTTTACCGGGCTCCATAAATCACCATTTAAATCAATCCATTGATTGATTACTAATTTTTGGAGGAAAAACTCAAATTTTCAATTTTTCAAATTTTCGGCATTTTCTCCAAAAATGCCCGAAAAATCCCTTTATTTTGAAAATTCCTCCGGGGCCCAAAATCAATTAAGAAATTGCCCAAAATCCCCCAAAAGTCCAAATTTTTAAAAAAAATTGGACGGCGAGGCCCACTGGCCCGCGCGCGCCACCAGTGCCCCCAGCGCACCCCCGCGCACGCCCAGCAGCCTGCTGCTACCTCCTGCTGCCTCTTTTTTTCACCTCTTTTCTTTTCTTTTTTTTTTTTCTTTTCTTGGGCACTTAAACCCCAAATTTCCAGAAATTAAAAAGAATAAAAATACTTCACATGCTTTCAATTTTAGCCTATTATTCTCCATAATTATGGCTTAAACAATATTATTGATGCTTCCACAACATACATCAAACCCCCACTAATTTTTCCAACAAAAAATCATTTACTTACATCTTGGTTGCTTCCCACAACATACCCAACAATGAGGCTTTCACCCAACTGAGGCTTCAACATGCCTTAAGCCAATGCCTCATTTCAACATAAAATCAAACATTACAAAAATGAAATACATTACATCTCATAAATCAAACACATCAACATAGGCTTCCATAAGCCATAACATATACTTGAATCTTCTTTCCATGCTTCCACATGCCATTCCACCATTTCCTTTACTTTACCATGCTTTCACAACCTACATATGAGGGTAAAAACCTCATGAGCTATTAAGCTCAATAAGGGTGCAATGCCAAATAAATATGAACATAGCAAGTTATATAATGCCAAATGCATGCAAGTGTGGCTAGGTTTCTTTGCCCTCACAACCCTCCAAGGTTAGAGGCATCAACCCACCATTTCAACCATGTTCTCAAACTAACCTATGGCCATAAGTCTCATGAACACAAAGAACATGCCAAATGCAACATATACATTTATGAAACATATTTAAAACCCATTGCAAGGCCACCCTCCCATGGGGCCATCCCTTACTTCTTCTTGAATAATTAAATCTTCACTTCAAGAGAGCTTCCAACATCACTTTCTCCCACCTAAAAGGGCATTTCAACAAGCCACTTAATTTTTGCATACAAGCACACCAAAAATAAAGAGGAGAAAGAATACTTGCCTTGATTTTCTTCATCTTCTTCTTTCTTTCTTCACTTTTCCCTCCATGGAGACTTCTTTCTCTTTCTTTCTTTTCTTCCCTCTTCATTTCTACAAATGGCCAAAAGGGAGACAAGTCTCCCACACTTGCCTTTTTATACTAGATTTCCATATTTCAAGAATAAATCCTAGCAATTGGATTTATTTGGTGAGAATAAATCATCACCCTCCAAACTAACACAATCCATGGCATTAAGTCTTGCTTAAAATCCACCATTGGATCTTTTCTCACTTTACAAGACAAAATCTTAGCCATCCCAAGGAAACACAATCCATGTGCTTTGCTAGGTTTTAATCCTAGCCTTTGATTAAATTTGGAGATTAAATCTCCACCTTCCAATCATCTCTTTTTAAAAATCTCTCCACCCATTTGGCAATCTCCATGTCAACTTCTAAGATTTAATGGTGGCCCTTTGATCACTTTCCAAATTCAAGAATTAATCTCATCCCTTGAATTTATATTTCTTTCCCATTTAAATTTAATGGGACTAATTTCCACCATCACATGAGAGACCACTTGAAAGACATAAATGCTTTTCTTATCATTTAAATAAATCCCACAATTTTCCAAGCATTAATGGGTGACCATTTTCCCATTTTTCATTAGATTTATTTAATTCACCATAATTTCAAGCATTAATGGTGACCATTTACTTTTCTTTTGGATTTTTCTTTTAATCCAACACCACTATGCTTCTCATTAAATGCTTGAAAGACCAATTAACATTTCTTTTTGCATTTAATTAAATCCTTCTCCAACTTATAAATCCACATATATAATTTCTCTCAAATTTCCAAGATTATGCCAAGTGTCACTCTAAGACACAAACTTGGCTTCCAATTCTTTATCTTGGTCATCCATGTGGCATTACCACATTAATTCACTAACTTAGGGAAAATTTAATTATTCTCCTCAAATAATTTAATATCCACCATTTTCCCTATTTCCAAAATTAATTTCCTTCATGGAATCACTCCAAAATTCTCAAATACTATTTGTGAATTTATTAATCCCACATATCTCCTCATAAATACCAAATTGGGATTTTTATTCACTTACACACCTAATTCCACATAGGAATTATTTTTAATTTATCAAAATACCCTTTTATTGGATTTCTCTTTCCAAATTACCAAAATACCTTTCTCATGGGCATTCTCAATCTCAAGGATCCATCTCCTTCTCAAGGGCATTTTTGGAAGTTTACTTACTTCCTTTCCTATTCTCTTAACACCGATTACACCGGGTGTTACAATTGATAACGGTGATGTTTTAGAATATAGAGAACCAAATTGGTGAGTTTTGTTGGAAGAAGTTGTAAATCCATTAGGAGTCTTGAAGATAGATCTCACGGAAGAAGAAGATTTCCAGATTTTAAAAGTTGTAGTTATCTTGTTAGCTGTAAATTAAGTTGTAATCTTTTCCTATTTATAAGAGATAAGTTAGCTAATATTTAGGAGATAGAGGGGCTGATATCTAGGAGATAGAGTCAACTATTTGTAGGACTCTTTATGTATAAAGTCCGATTACCATTGAATGAATTTGATGTGGTAGTTTTCATCCAAGTTTCTACCTAAATTCTTCATGGTATCAGAGCCACGGTTTGTGGCAGTATATCAGAAGTTCTACTTCAACTAGAACTCATTTATCATCATGATGGCCGAGAACTCTACACCAAGTGAGAGTTTAGCCTCAGATCCTCCCTCCCAGGTTAGGAATCATCAGATTCCAGTCTCTACAACAGCTCTCGATAGCCATACTCTCCAAATAACCGTGCATAAGCTCAATGGAACCAATTTTCGTGAATGGTCCCAATCAGTTATGCTTGTGGTTAAAGGGAAAGGCAAGATGGGCTATCTAACCGTAGGGATAGAAAAACCAAGTGCAGAAGCAACAACTTATGGAGTCTAGGAAGCAGAAAATGCCATAGTCATGGCATGGCTAATAAACTCCATGGAGCCGAAGATTGGTAGGACGTACTTGTTCTACAAGACAGCGAGCAAGATTTGGAAGGCTATCAAGGAGATATATTCGAATCTTGAGAACATAGCACAAAGTTTTCAAGTCCGATCCACTATTCGAGCCACAAAGCAAGGTAACAACTCGGTCACTGAGTATTATAATACCTTAGTTGAATTGTGGCAAGAGATGGATCTCTTTTATGAGATCATTTGGGAGTGTCCAGCAGATGGAATGAAGTATGATGAAATGATGGAAAACGAGAGAGTATTTGATTTTCTATATGGCCTAAATTCAGATCTAGATGAAGTAAGGGGCAGGTTGCTTGGTACTAAACCATTCCCATCTCTAAAAGAAGTGTTTGCTGAAGTTAGAAGAGAAGAAAGTAGGAAACGAGTGATGCTACCTTATGCTGGACATGCAGGAAACGAAGGATACTTAGCATTAAGTATGTCACGAGGAAAAGTTTATGTCTCCAAAGGTGAAATACAGAAAGAAAAACAGTGGTGTGACCACTGCAATAAACCTTATCATACTAGGGAAACCTGTTGGAAGATATATGGAAAGCCAGCTTCGTGGAAACCAAAGAATCAACGGAAAGGTGGTCAATCCGCATATGTTGCAGAAATGGAGAAAAATAACTCAAGTATGCCTACCTTTACAGACGATCAGTTAGAAGCTCTTCGGCAATTACTGAATCATTCTAAAGGAAAAGGGTGTTCGGAAGTAACGGATAATCTTGAGATGTCGTTAGCAAAGCAAGGTAATATATGCTACTTCCTCCTATCTAAAAGATCGTATACTAATTGTTGGATTGTAGATACTGGAGCTACTGACCATATGACAAGATCCTTGGAAATCTTATCTAATTTTGAACCTATGGATCAAGAAATAACAGTTCTGCTAGCTGGTGGTTCGAAATCCTCAGCCCAGGGAAAGGGAAAGGCTTACATATCAAGCCTAAGCTTAGAAACGGTACTCTATGTACCAAATCTGAGATGCAACCTGATATCAGTGAGCAAATTAACTTCAGAAAGGAATTACTCAGTAACTTTTTTCTCCTCTTATTGTGTTTATCAAGACATATCCTCGGGGATGATGATTGGCAAGGCTGAGAAAAGAAGAGGATTATATAAAGTAAATCAGCTTGAATCTTCTACAGAGTCTAGGTTATTTTTCCAAAACATGTTAGCTTCAGTTTCAAAGTCAGAATTGATGTTATTGCATCAAAGATTAGGGCATCCTAACTTAGAATATCTCAAATTTTTGTATCCAGATCTTCCCAGAAATAAACTTCAGTTTTTCAATTGTGAGGATTGTATCCTTGCAAAGCAAACTAAGAGTTCTCATCCTAAACATGCTTATAAACCATCGAAACCATTTCACTTGATCCATAGTGACATTTGGGGACCAACTAGGATATCCAACATAACAAATACTCGGTAGTTCATCACTTTTATTGATGATCATACAAAAATGTGTTGGGTTTTCCTTATGAAAGACAAATCTGAAACCTATCTTGTATTCAAAAGGTTTCATCAAATGGTCTTAAATGTTTTCCAAACCTCCATTCATGTTCTAAGAATAGACAATGGCCGGCAATATTTCTCAAATGAATTCAATCAATACCTAGATAAGCATGGTATTATTCACCAAAACTCATGTCCTTACAACCCTCAGCAAAATGGAATTGCAGAAAGAAAAAACTGGCACCTTCTTGAAACGGCCAGGGCCTTGATGTTCACTAGATCAGTTCCTAACAACTATTGGGGGGAAGCTATCCTGACATCCGCCTATCTCATCAATAGGCTCCCCTCAAAAATTCTAAAGTTTCAAACCCCCTTGAGTGTTCTTATTGATTTCTTTCCTCACCATTCTAGAGTTCTCAATTCTCTGCCTCTAAAAGTGTTTGGATGTACAGCCTTTGTACACCAAAAACAACCAAACCAATCTAAGTTAGACCCAAAAGCTTTGAGATGTGTGTTTGTTGGGTATTCTCCCACTCAACAAGGATATAAATGTTATGATCCCACTAATAGAAAGTTCACTGTTTCTTGTGATGTCTCCTTCTTAGAATCTCAACCTTTCTTCAAACACCATCAGTCTCAAGAAAGTACCAACAACCCAGAAGATATATGGAGTACTCTATTGCCTATATCTAGTCCTCCTTATCCCAATTATCTTCGTGAGCTATCCAAAAAACCTGAGAATTCTCAGGATGATCCTAATCTAAAGGCTGACTCTCCGCTCTCAAATCATCCAAGGAGGGAGGAAGAAAATACTGAGACCTGTAGGGAAGATCAAGCTAAAAATAAACCTCCTCTTCAGGTTTACTCAAGAAGACCTCGGAATCCTCAGCCTACACATTCATCTGACTTGGGGATACGTCCAGAAAATGTTGACGAAGGCAGGGTAATAACCGAGAGCAAAGGTGAAGATGATCTTGAAATTCCAATTGCCCTAAGAAAAGGGGTAAGAGCCTGGACAAAATATCCCATCTCAAATCACTTGGGATACTCGAAATTGTCTCCTCTATACCGAGCATTTACTGCAAGTCTAGATCAGGAAGTTATTCCTACAAATATTAATCAGGCTCTACAAAGTAAGAACTGGAAGGGAGCTGTTATGGAAGAAATGACAGCCTTGGAGAAAAATAATACCTGGGAAGTGATTGAGCTACCAGAGGGAAAGAAAGCAGTGGGAAGCAAGTGGGTCTTCACCATAAAGTATAGATCTGATGGAAAAATTGACCGATACAAGGCAAGCCTTGTTGCACAAGGGTTTACCCAAACCCATGGCCTAGACTATGATGAAACCTTTGCACCAGTGGCAAATTTGAACTCCATCCGGGTGATATTGTCCTTGGCTGTGAATCTAGACTGGAGACTACACCAGCTAGATGAAAAAAATGCATTTTTAAATGGAGAGCTGGAAGAAGAGATCTACATGAGACTTCCACCAGGTTTTGAAGAAGGCAGCACTAAGGGAAATGTATGTAAATTGAAGAAATCACTTTATGGGCCTAAACAATCCCCTAGAGCTTGGTTTAAAAGGTTTAGTGATACTCTATACACACTCAGGTACAAGCAAGGCCAAGCTGACCACACTCTTTTTACTAAAGTTGAAGAAAATGGAAGAAGAACTATCTTGATAGTATATGTGGATGATATTATCATCACAGGGGACAATTTGCAGGAGATTGAGAGGTTGAAGCAACAGTTAAAGCAAGTGTTTGAAGTAAAGAACTTAGGGGAATTACGATATTTCCTTGGATTGGAAGTAGTTAGAAGCAGTGAAGGTATATTTATATCTCAAAGAAAATATACTCTGGACCTGCTACAAGAAACAGGAAAAATGGGTTGCAAACCAGCAAGTACTCCCCTAGAGCCAAACTGGAAAAATAAGGAAGAAAATGGAGACTATTTGGTAGATAAAGAAAGGTATCAAAGGTTGGAAGGAAAGTTGATTTATTTATCTCACACTAGGCCAAATATAGCCTATGTTGTGAGCATTATCAGTCAGTATATGCACCAACCGAGCAAGAGACATCTCGAAGCAGTCTATCACATCCTTAGATACCTCAAAGGGACACCTGGGATAGGGCTGCTATTCAAGAAAAATCAAGACAGAAGGATTGTTGGCTTTGCTGATTCAAATTGGGCTGGATCAATTGAAGATAGCAGATCAATGTCCGAGTATTGCACCAAAGTTTGGGGCAATTTAGTAACCTAGAGGAGCAAAAAACAACCAATTGTAGCAAGGAGCAGTGCGGAAGCGGAATACCGGGCCGTTTCTCAAGGAATTTGTGAGGTAATCTGGTTAGAAAAATTAATGAGTGACCTGTCTATGCCTATGTCATCATCTAAGGTTCTATACAGTGATAGCCGATCAGCCATTAAAATTGTGAACAACCCGGTTCAGTACGACCGAATGAAGCATGTCATAATTGATAGGCACTTTGTCAAGCAAGAAATAGAAGAAGGAGGCATAAAGCTGATGTATATTCTTATAGCAGATCAGGAGGCAGATATCCTAACTAAAGCCATGCAAAAACAAGGTTTTGAAGTCCTTAGAAGCAAGCTGGGAATGATGAGCATCTATTCCTCAACTTGAGGGAGGGTGTTGGAAGAAGTTCTAAATCCATTAGGAGTCTTGAAGATAAATCTCACGGAAGAAGAAGATTTCCAGATTTTAAAAGTTGTAGTTATCTTGTTAGCTGTAAATTAAGTTGTAATCTTTTCCTATTTATAGGAGAATATCTAGGGGATAAGTTAGCTAATATTTAGGAGATAGAGGGGCTGATATCTAGGAGATAGAGTCAACTATTTGTAGGACTCTTTATGTATAAAGTCCGATTACCATTGAATGAATTTGATGTGGTAGTTTTCATCCAAGTTTCTACCCAAATTCTTCAAGTTTGTGTGGACTTTAATGCAAAGCTCTTCTCATCAAGTAATCCAGCAAATCCTGAGCCCCTAAACAATCTCTTTAGACCCATCTTATCAGAGGAAGAGAGATCCCCATCACAAGAATTCCACCTCATCAGGAGGAAATCAAAGAAGAGTGAGCAGTATGCCATCCCTCAAAGCTCCTGGACTAGATGGAATGACTGCTATCTTCTTCAAATCCCAATGGAATGGGACAGCATCCACACAGATTTAGTGAACATGATTCAATCATTCATCAATGATGGTTATCTCAAACAATTAAATCAAACTTTGATTACTTTAATTCCTAAGAGTGAAGCAGCTATATATCAAAGTTAGTGGCTGTCTCATATTAGTTTGTGCAACATAGTGTGCAAAATCCTTTGTAACTTCTTGCAAATAGAACCAAGGGCTTTCTAGGTTTTTGAGTTTCAGTCAGGACTTGTCCCAGGTAAATATATCCAAGATAATTCTATAAGAAATTTTACATGCAATGAAAAAGAAAGGAAGAGGGGGTCAGTCAGCTGTTGATAGCTAGACATGACTAAGGCTTATGACAAAATGGGGTGGGATTGTATTCTATGGGTGCATTTGGAATTTGGGGTGTGTTTTGCACTTGGATCAAACAATGTATCCAATCTCCTACTTTGTCTAGATTTGTCAATGCAGGTAGGGCTTATAGGTTTTATAAAGCCCAAAATAAGCCTAAGACAAGGGGCTCTTCTTTTCCTCGTTTTTGTTTATTATTGAAAAAGAGGCACTTTTAAGAATTCTAATGTAGGCTACTAGGGACAAGAAGCTGAAAGGAATCAAACTGGACCAAGTTTTAGAGCCAATCAGCCACCTCTGCATATGACATTTTAAATTTTTGCAGAGTTAAAAGGATCAATGCTCTAGCCATCAACGACACCCAAGAAGCCTGTGGCAGATTCTCAGGTCATAAAATTAATGAGAGCAACTCATGTCTCTTATTTAGCAAGAACACTCCTAAAGAAAAAAATGAAGAGGTCAAGGAAATGTTGAACTTCAAGAAGGCTAAACCTGAAGCTACCTATTTAGGACTTCCAATGTCCAGAGCTCAATCCAAGAAGGAATCTTTCAGTTTGCTGAACCATAAAATGGAGATAAAGCTAAAGGGGTTGAAGGCTAAAGCTCTCTCCTACGTAGGATTAACTGTTACGATCAAAGCTGCTCCGAAAGCCATTCCCAATTATGCCATGTCAGTGGTTTACCTTCCAAAACTGTGTACTGAAACAGACCACCTGCTATGCAATTTTTGGTGGGCCAAACAAGATGGAGCTAGATACCTTCATTTGAAAAGCTGAAAGAATATGTGTAAGCCAAAAAGATGCTAGCGGGGCTGGGGTTTAGAAACTTCCACCATATGAGCAAGGCTTTGCCGGTGGAATGCATAATACTTTGAATGAAACACTCCGTTGAACTTCATAAAAGATACATGAACACTTTACACAAATGTTTACAACAAAAAAAGAAATTACTGTGACTGAATGTAGCACTTTATCTTGAAAAGCTTACTTAGCTGAAGCCTTTTACGTTTCACAAATCATTCATACACATAATGGAAAAGATAAGAACAGGAGCATTGCAGGAATCATGCACGTAATAGAGGCCAAAACCCCCAAAAAGAATTTCAATTCCAAACATACACCTAACTGGAAATGCAGATGCATAACAAAAGAAATAAAAAAAAAAAAATGCAGACAAACAGACCGTGAACCATGAAAACATAAACACATAGACCACAATGAACATCAAAAGAATGAACCCCTAAAATTCAGATAAGCAATACAGATAATAGAGGCGAAAACCCCAAAAATGCACACAACCAGTCAAAATTAGCCCACAGAAAGATTCCTCGTACAGGGCAGAGGCACATTTTGCAGCAAACCAAAGTCAATCCCAACAGAAATCAACAATTGGAAACAGAAAACTAACAAAAAGAAAGAAACCGTGAGCATGAACCAGATTCAAATTACATATAGCAAGTCTTATCTCAAAATGAACAACGACGACGACGGCGACAGAGAACGGTAACAAGAGGATATCGTACCAGATTTCAGAGAGAATGTCGCGCGATAAGAAGGGAAAACTACAACCAGAAAGTGAAGAATTTGAGAGGGGAAGAAAAGAATAATTCGTTCTGTAAGATCAAAGATGGAGGAGAGGAAACGAGGAGACATTTGGACTTTGGGATGGGATCGCGAATAGGGGTAATCGGAAGGAACTAATTTATTTATTTATTTATTTATTTATTTATTATATTAAATAATAATAAAAATCTTGACATCATTTATACATGCCTTTTTATTATTAGATTATTAAAGGAGATTAGAGAGATCATATTATCATTATCTCATATCTCATATGTCTATCATCTCTTCTAATGAGAATACAATACATTAGTTAGAACTCTTAACATTATTTTTATTTATTTATAATGACTTAAAAGAAATTAATTTTGATTTAAATTATACGTGTGAATATTTAGTTCAAATATAAATTAAAAATATCCATAAGTTTAATTGGGCCTGCAATTAAATCTTTCATTCCATAAAACAAACTCACCCAATTCAACCTAATCACATCCTCTTAGTTCCTTTAGTTCAATCAATTATTTTTTTTTTTTATATTAACTTAAGATATTCTCACTGATTAATTCTCATGAGAGGTGGGCCTCACTCCAACTCACACTCTAATTATTAATTCTAATATTCTCAAATTATTAATTGTAACTTACACATAAAATTCTCAAATTTTGATGATTATATAATATTTAAAAATTAATATTTAACACAAATTATAATTACTCAACAAATTACTTAAGCTACTATGCACTATTAATCTAAATAATTAGGTTGTGTTCTCTTTATTATTTTTAAATTATTTTTAGTTGTTAATTTTTTAAAACAATAAAAATGCGTTTACTTTATCATTTTCAAAAACGCATATTTAAAAATAAGAAAAAAAAATTATAAAAAAAACTCAAAATAGCAAAATATTGTTTTAGTTATTTTCACCAAAAACAATCTCTAAGTCCAAAATATGAAAAATATAATCCATTTTTCATGTTTTGGCTCTAAAACATAAAAGAGAAAAGAAGAAAAAAAAATTATTCTTAAATTTTAAAAATAAAATTATATATTTATTTAAAATTTAAAAAATATAGTATACCTATATTATAATTAAAAATACAGGATAAGATAAAGTATATTATAAAATATATTACACATATGTAGAATAATATTTAATATAAATTATCACTTAGGTATTAGTAATTTATTAATTAAATTTATTATTTTATTTTAATCATAAAATTTTATTAAAAAGAGTTAATTTTATCATTTAATAATTAAATTTATTGAATAAAATATTATAAAATAATTTTTCTCAAAATTTTAAAACAAATATGTTTTCTAATTTTCTGTTTTAAGAAATATTTTTTTAAAATGACAAAAAAAAAATACGTCTTCAATTTTTTGAAAACAAATTATCAAATTAGAAAACTAAAAATAAATTTAAAATTCAAAACTAAAAATTAAAAACATAAAGAGAACGCAACTTTATTTGTTGAATCCACGTACAATTAACAAATTTGGGATTACATTTTTTTCCATATCCAAATATTAACGGATCTACTTGAAAATACCTTATATTTCTCTTTATAACCCACATTTAATATCCCCATCTACCCTTATTAAAATTTTTTATTACCCTTCTACAATCACTTTTTCATCTTCCTTATTTACTTTTCACAGCTCACATTTAATCTTCAAACCCCGATATTCGAGAGTTCAAAAAACTCTTGAACATCGGGGTTCCGGGGGTCCCTAGGCCCCCAAACCCCAATATTCGAGGATTCGAGAAACCCCCGAAGACCGATTCAAGAAACCCCTGATACCCCCCTCGAGAAACCCCCGAAGACCGATTCAAGGAAACCCCCCCCCCAAAAAAAAATAATCTCTCCCCAACTCCACACGCCCGCCAAAATTCTCAGTACAGCCATGGCCATGCACTTATACATACATACATACATACACACATACACACACACAAACACACCGCCGCCCACTTGCTATCAGAATATATTTATTTATGTTAATATGAGTAGGTATATTGGCAGGTATCAACTTTCTGCATATTTATCAATTTGGGTGGTGTCAAGGATTCTGTCTACTCCACTTGCTATCAGAAACCTGAAGAAATCCATCAACATAACGCTTCTATTAGCTTCATACCTCCATGCAAATTCATGGCATCATCAACTTTTTCTGTATTTTGATTTAAATTCATCATGTGCACATTTTTCAAAATTTTTTTTTATTATTAATTAGGTTTGAAAAACTATATCTGTTCTAGTTTCAAAATCACATAAACCCGTTATATTTTTATTTGATTTTTTTGTGAGTTCTTTTTCTAATTTTTTCTTAAAAAGTTATCTCAAAATACATATTTTAAGAACCCGAAAAAAAAATTTGTTACCGACACAAAAAATACCTAGAAATTTTATATAAAAATATATCTTTTTAATTTATTGTCAAAAAGTTCAGCCAATATCAAAAGATCATCAATTGTAGAATGAGTTTAGCTCAACTCCTATTATACCCATGAGGGTAGGATTTGTGAAGTCAATTCATGCTCCATTACTCATGCCCCACGTTAAAACTCGTTTAAACTATTATGGATAAAATAGTGATATATATATCTATAAAGGAGTTAGTTGAATTAATTAACTCCATTAGAACTCTTTTAAGCAAAGAGGATTGCGAATTACCTGTCCCTTAGAACTCTTGCCATGGTCTTGCAGCCACCGGGGAGTGTGGACTGCATATTTACAGCAATATTAGGGTTGTGAATACTCTGCCGAATGTGTACCCACCCATGTTGCCCATGCTCTTCATCTGACACTTTTGCCCTAATAATAATGTTCAGTTTAATGAGCCAAAAATATATATATATTAATAATGCACCAACACAATCGTTTGCAAATTTTTGAAAATGCTACAGTTTCAAAATGTTCTTGCAAAATTAAATTTATCACAAGAGTGAGATTTTTGTGGGGGATGGATGAAATTTCAACTTTACTCAGCCAACCAAATCAGTTATAATTAAATTCGTGAAAAGAAAAATCATGCCAACCTGTACATGTGAGCGTCGATGGCTGCCGGAGCATCATCGGAGTCTACAAGGCAGCCGTCACTGACCCAACAATCTCCACAGGAATCTAACTCCCACCCAGGCAGCTTTCCTTCCTAGATTGATCGACGAGGAGTGAATTAACAGTTTGGGATAATTAATTCGCTGGAAGTTAACAAATTAAGGTAAATGTAAATGGAGTGTGGTTTGGATTAAATTGATACATACCTGGATGCTGTTTCTAAATGCTTCAATGGCTTCTACGGCTTTTGCCTTTGCATGTCTTGGCTCAGAGATGACATTCATCCGCAGCTCTACCGATTCCAATGGCTCCTCCAGATCTTCGATCAAACTACCGATGCCTTCGTTTGATCCTTCAAGCCTCATTCGTACCATTTCGATTATGATTTTCACCACCATGTAAGCACCTATAAAAAAACATCATCTTGACTTTACAAACACATAAAAATCAGGAGAAAATAAATTAATCACATAAATTTTGAAAACGTAAATTATATATCAACTCCATGTAGATGTAGTTTTCTTTCCCCCCATAATTGTTTCTCAATCTTAATTCCCTCGATTTCGTGGGATTTGATGAGCATTTTACCCAACATCGGGACTGAATTTTTGTATGAAATCAAATTAGGAAAGAAATAGCATTTTGGTTTCCCAAAAAGGCAGGCAAATAATGGAAGTGATGAAGAACTCACCATCGTCAAGAAAATGGTTCTCCTTAAGGGCGCCATGGCCAGAAGTTTCCATCATCAGATGGGTCTCAACCCCATCTTCGTTAAGATGAACTCCCTTATCAATCACATTCCTATAGCCAACCCGGTACAAGCAATGGTGGCCCCCCCGTTCAGTGATGAACTTGGTGAGCGCCATGCTGGTGCGAGCGTCAGTGACGACGGAGGTTCCGGGGTGCTCTCTCAGCACAATGGCGGCCATGAGGGCTATGAGCTTGTCGCCGTTGATGGGGTTTCCGGCGCTGTCCACCACGCCACTCCGGTCGACGTCGGTGTCGAAAACGATGCCGAGGTCGGCCGAGTTCTCCAGCACGGCGGCTCTGGTCAAGGCCATAGCGGTCTTGTCCTCAGGGTTGGGGATGTGATTGGGAAACATGCCGTCCGGGTTGAGGTGGAGAGACCCGAAGGTGTCGGCTCCGAGCTTGTCCAGAACATCCCAGGTGAAGAATCCTCCTGATCCATTTCCTGCATTTACTATGATCTGCAATTCCAGGTTTGATTTCATCAATTTCTGTTTGATATTTTGTCCTGAAGATTGAAGCTTTGATGTAAGAATAATCAATCTCGAGTTGGGTCTCCATTCCAAACCTTGATTAAATATGGGTCCTTTTGACTCAAGGATCTAATCCAAAACAAACTCCATGAATATCAATTGGGTTCAATTTTTGAAAAATCGAACTCCAACCAAATTAGACAAAATTAAAAATCAAACAAAACCAATCTATTTACCTATAAATTGTCTATATAAAAGTTGTACGCATATTGAACTGGGTCTTGGGCTTTGTTAGTGGGCCAGTTGTAACCACCACTTACAATATCCGCATGACCACTTGCCAACCAGTCCAAAACACTTAGAACAGAAACCAGACAATACTACAAAGGCCTGTCCATTTAGAAAATCATATGGAAAGAAACCCTATTTAGATAAGGTGCAGAGGCTGTGTGGCCATGCATTTATGTGAGCTCTACGAACATCCAAAAACAAACCAAGAAATGTAGATGATGAGGGAAGAAGAAATTAAATAAACCTGAAAGCCCTTGAGAGGAGTTTCGTAATGCAGTGGATGGTTCACTCTCTCCTTGATTATGTTTCGGAGGTGCTCGGCGTAAGTGCTCATGAAGTTCACCTTCGCCGGCAAGACAGGCAGTGCCGTCGACACTTTAGCCAGCCGATTGGCGTACTTGCGAGCTGCTCGGTTGCATATGTCCTCCACCTCCGGCGAAGTCAACCCGCCTCTCCTCGTGAAAAACTTGAGGCCGTTTCGGGTGTAGGGTAGGTGCGATGCCGTCATCTGCAGCCACAGCTTGCATTGTGTTATTCAATCGTCACTACGGTCCTTCTCTTCATAATATATATAGGATGATGCATGCTCTATTAAACCATCATTCTTGAGAGTTACCACATGATGCGTGAATTTAAACTCGTCACGATATCTACTCATGGGTTTTGCCCTGAAAATGTTAGTTTGAAGGTAACCATTAAGTTTATAAAATTAAATTATATAATATATCGAGACCTTCCAGTAGATTAGTTTGGATCATGACAAAATATGCCTCTTCCTTTTACTTGAATATTCTCACCCCGCCAAAATTTCCTATCTCAATCTTATTTAAGCCAATATTAAAATATTTTCCTCTTATGGTATTTGTTTGACAATATACCTGACTTGATTATAACACTATAAATTCTCAATTCTTATCCAAAAATACTATTAGAAGATACTGACTCAATGAAATTAAGTAATATACCAAGATCTTTCTTAATAGACTACCAATGCGAGAGATTATAACATGTAATGTCAGATAAAATTTTGTATAGCACACCTAAACAGTTTTAATCATAAATAAAAAAAAACATATATTATAGATTTAAAAAAAGAAGAAGAAGAAGATATTCTCAATGCATTAGAGTCCCCATTTTCCTTTGTGAGGTTGTCTTTATATACGGTCTGAATATATCGATATAAAATATATATATATATATATAGAGAGAGAGAGAGAGAGAGAGAGAGAAAGAGAGCTAGGGCTGCCTGCGGGACAAACCATTATAGAAGCATCATATGCAAATGGAGGCAACAATGTGCTCATGAAGCAAGCCGGCGTAGTAGCAAGCCCCATGTCAAACACTTGACAACCAGCCCGAGCAAGCCCCGCAAACACTGCGACGCTCAACACTCTGCCGGAAATCCTTGGATCCTTCCCCAGTGAAACCCTAACTCCGCCGCCTCTTGGCTCCTTCTCCATCCCACCAATCAACCACTCGGCAAAGCTCTCGGCAATAGCCTCCACTGCCGGAGGCGTAAGGTCGACTGCGCGGCCCTTCTCACCTTCCAGGGCCACGCCGCGAACGTCCGACCCATTCTGCAGCCTCCTAATCTTGTCCATCTCTTCGTCGTCCACTGCAACCTCATTGAACTTGAAGGTGCTTGATGATGATTTTGCAGCTTTGAGTTTGGTTAAGGGAAGGGACAATGGGAAGTTGATGGTTTTGTGGGAGGGTTTTGAATTTGATGCTGGAGAGAAAGGGAAGCTGGATTTGCCGGCGGCATTGGTTTGCAGGCACGGCGAAGAACACGAAGTGGAAGCCATTAATTATTACCGGTTGTGCAAAGCTTGGCAGCTCATTGGAAGGATAAGATGATTCATATCAAGCATAACTATAACCTCATGCTTGTAATATCTATGTAGACAAAAATATCTGTAGAGAAACTTCCAAAATCTAGATTTTTTTCGTTCTTCGTTGTTTTTTTCTCAGGAATTTTTCTTCGCATTAATAGAGCATATTTGACATGTTTCAGTTTATACCCATCGTCAATCTCACTGATGAATATATAGGAGTATATTCCTTTTTTAAGTAAAGTTTTTGTATTTTTTTTGTGATAATTATGACTTCAAATCCTAATTCATTGATTCAATGTTTTCATTCAAAGGTGATTGCGACTTCGAATTTAATTGTAATTAAGATGTTATCAAATTTGATTTTGAGTAAGATTTATTTTATCTAGAGGAATATTCTCACAAATCATCTTCTAATTAAAATATGATTTTATGTATACATTCATAAATAATTTTAGATCTATAAATAGGTAACCAACTCAATTGAATTAGTGTAATAATATCACTTTTATTGTAGCAATATTTGCTTAGTGATATTTTATTTTTTTTGTCCATGATTTTTCCTGATTTAGATTTTTCACATGAAATTATGTGTTCGAGTGTGTGATTGGTGATTTGATTCTGGTTTGTTTTCGATCCAATTTCGTAACAGATTGATATCAAAACCGTTGAATCAAACCATCAACCATTTGCAAATCTCACCCGTTGGATTTGAAATTTTAGCATCATCATCTTTTTTAGTCAGGTTTCATGTTTCTTAGCAATGTTACAGCCATTGTCGTCGTTCGAGCCTCCATCAATCGACCGCCTCCACCTTTTTTGTCGAAGCCCTTGTTTCTTCCATCAATTCACATTACAAACGTCAGTCGCCTCTATTTGGTAGTGCCCGCCATCGCTGTAGATGCCACCCCATTGTCCAGCCATTAACAACTTTTTTCTAGTAGTCTTTTTCATCGACCGACCATCAGTCGATTAGATCTTTTTTCTGTTGCCTTCGCTAGATGTTTCTCCCTCACAATTGATGTCAATGGACGGCTACTTCTCTACGAGCGAAATCAATGTTGCCTCTATTTCTTCGTTGTGAGCCCTCGTTGGGCCACCATCACGACCAGTGTATCGATTGTCATCCCCGTCATCAGCCCGCCTCTATTCTTAGGTTGGTTGCCATCATCGGTTGTTCATGTTCCCTCATTGCCGTTGATTTCTACCATCCATGCAAACGTCTGCCATTAAAGAAGCTTCAAGCTTCAAGACCCAAATCTGGTTCAAATCTGACCCATCCAACTACAACCCATTTTAGATCTGATCAACCAGAATAACCTAGATCCAAATCCGACAAATCTGCCAACCCAGTTTCCAATATGTTTCTTTGCCCAAATTCAATATTTTGATCTTATCGACGTTTGGAATTGGTCGACAGAGATTTGTTAGCCCGCACTTGTATGGTGGATCTGAGAGATAGATAATGAAGTATCCGGTTGGTTTTGCCGAGCGGACGGCCCGTCCCTGCAAGATACTTCGAAGCTCAAGTTAGTGAGCAAGTAAACAAAAAATATCGGGTGTTCTTTCGTTAGTCATTTTTTGAGTACCTACCTTTGGCCCTTAAGAGGGCTGGTTGATATATATATCAGCCCGAAAGCTTTCTTGCTTGCTCCAACGTGTCAAGACGATAAGATGGAGTAGCTGGCGAGGATGTTTGCCACGACGAGGTGCCGATAAGACCCTCATTAATGAGGATGAGATCTCACAATAATGCAGATGGGAGCTCCCATTAATGCGGATGGGATCCCAGAAGGGTATCTTGAAATCCGGATGCGGCTGTAATGATATTGTTGCCAGAAGGCCAGAATGGGACTAGCGTGGGCCGACGAAATGGGCTGTGAGAATGGGCCTAAGGGGTCTAATTAGGGCATCCCCTGGCTGTCCGGTATGCCGCAATACGCGCTTCTTCTGTGATGCGAGTTAACGAGCTAAGGCGACGAGCTATGAAAATCGTTGGGAACTTGCCCAGAGTGTAGCGGAGGGCCGTTAGAATATGCCAAATAGTTAGATGTGCTACAGGGAGCTCGTTTGGCCTCGATCTTTGACCCCAAGCTTTAGCACTGTTCGAGCTTGCTTTAGCGAGCTCAGTTTAATTTGTTGGGTCCCGAACGTTGGGGCCGAATCATCATGTTGGGTCTGGCCCGCGCAAAACAGAGCGAGAAATACCCGTAACAGATCCCATTTCAATTGGGTTTTTTATTTACCAATTACTTGATATTCTTCAAGGTTATTTGATTGATATTTTGAAGTATGATATTCTCTTATTGGATGAAATATTAAATTTTCGCTATAATAGATTTAGGCGTGCAATTTTGGCACATATAAATTTAGATGATGCACTTTTAGGCTTTGAAAAAATGTCACAATCATGGAGTATTGAGAAAAAATAGAATAATGATCATAAAGTGTTGTCTCAAATACATCTGCATATATCAATCAAATTTTACATGATGGTTTAAAAGAAAAAATTGTTCCTGCCCTATGGTTAAAATTGAAACAACTATGTATGACGAAAAAACTTGATCAATAAGTTGCATCTCAAACAAAAGTTGTATTTTCATCGAATGGCAAAATGTACGTCGATTGAAATCCATTTAACAGTTTTTAAAGAAATTGTTTCTAATTTGGAAAGCATAGAAGTATAATGATGAGAATTTAGGTCGAATTTTGTTATGTTATCTACCAATCTCATATTCAACTTTTAAATACACCATACTTTATAGTTGTGATGCTTTCACTCTAGATAAAGTTTATAATATTTTATTCTCAAAAGAAAAAATTGATAAGCCATTATTAGGAAATTCTGAAAATCAATGAGAGAGTTTGTTAATTAGAATGAGAACATAGGATAATGGTAAAGGGAAAAGTCAATCCAAGTCCAAAAATAAAGAAAACATATGTAATTATTGTATAAATAAATGATACATAAAGAATTAGTGTTATAAACTATAGAACAAATTTAAGATATATGAATCTGATAAGAAATTAAGGGAAACAACCAAAAACTTCATATAAAACCAATGTTGTTAAAGGTAATAGTAATGATGAAGAACTTATGGTGATAACTAATGAAATTACCAAACCTAGTGAAAATTGGATTTTTGACACAGTATGCACGTTTCATATCTCCTAATAGGGATTGATTTTTTTATATATAAAACTTTGACTTCTGGTGATGTGTTGATGGATAATAATTTTTCTTGTAAAATTGTTGGCATTGGAATAATTAAAATTAAAATGTTTGACAATATTGTTTGAACTTTAATTGATGTCAAACATGTTCCCAATCTCAAAAAAATCTTATATCATTAAGTACTATTAATTTGAATGGGTACAAGTTCATTAGTGAATGTAGAGTTATTAAGGTAAGTAAATGTGCTCTTATTGTAATGAAAGGTAAAAATGAATACGGTTGATTATATGTTCTATAGGCCTCTACTATTACAGATGATGCTTCTATTTCTATTTTTTCTTTATCTAATACCGATATCACTCAGTTATGGCATATGCGCCTTAAACATATGAGTGAAATAGATATGGCTAAATCGAGCAAATGAGTACTTTTCAAAGGCAGAGTACTAAAAAATTGGACTTATGTGAACATTGCGTTTTCGATAAGCAAAAACATGTCAGATTTAATAAAGAAAGGTATACTGGACTATGTTCATTCTAATCTCTAGGGTTCGACTAGAGTACCCTCTAAGAGTGGTGCCAGATACATGTTGATTTTCATTGATAATATTTCTAAGAAAGTTTGCGTATTCTTTTTGAAATAAAAGATTGATATTTTTGCTACTTTCAAGCAATGAAAGACTATGATTGAAAAATAAATCAAAAAACAAATTAAGAGTCTCCGTACTGATAATGGTTTAGAATTTTGTTCACATGAATTTAATTATTTCTACAGGAAAGAAATAATTCTAAGGCACCTAATAATTCCCAGGTACACCATAGCAAAATGGCGTAGCCGAGCAGATGAACAAAACTTTAATAAAAAAAGTACAATGTATACTGTCTAATTTCGATTTATTTAAGTCTTTTTAGGCCAAGACTGCTTATATGGCATGTTTTCTGGTTAATCAATCCCCTTCATTCGCTATTAATAAGAAAATTCTAGAAGAGTTATGATTAAGTACTCCTGCGAATTATTTTGATTTGAAAATTTTTGGATGCTCTAAATTTATTCATGTTGATAATAAAAAATTAGAACTAATGTCTAAACAATGTCTCTTCCTTGGTTATAAGTCTGGTGTTAAGAGTTATAAACTATGGGATCCAGAAGCATTTAAAGTTGTAATTAGCAGAGATATTATTTTTTCTAAAATCAAGTGCCGATCCATTAGATTATTGTATTGCTAAGGATAAACCTAGAAAGAAATATCAGACATTCTTAAAGATATACTGAAATTGATCTTGTTGCATATGTTTTGAATGTGACTGATGATAATTTTGCAGATATGGTGACCAAGTCCCTTCATAGTACAAAGTCCGAGCATTGCATGAATTTTGTCGATATTCGTCAAGAAGATTAATTCTTCGTATTTTTTTTGAAAAAAAGAATTATGGATAATTTCATATGTGAATTTAGAGTCAGTCCTAATTCTCAATTTGTGATAATTATGACTCAAAATCCTAATTCATCTATAATTGAATTTTTTAATTTAACCGTGATTAGGATATTGTCAAATTTGATTTTAAATGAGATTTATCTTATTTAGAAGAATATTCTCATGAATCTTCTAATCAAAATCTGATTCTTTATGTACATTTATAAATAATTTTAAATCTATAAATAGATACATACAGGGGCGGATCCAGAGGGGATCCAAGGGGAGGGCTGGAGCTTCAATTTGAGGGATTGTGTATATATGGATATATATATATATTTATATATAATGTTTTGGTTGGGGCTGGCATGGGCTGAAGCCCGTGCCAGCCCCTCCCTGGATCCGCCCGTGGATACATAGGTCACTAGAATTAGTGTGACAATATCACTTTTGTTGTAATAATATTTACTTAGTGATATTTTGTTCTTTCTACCCATTATTTTTTCAATTTGAGTTTTTCATGTAAAATTTTATATTCGTATGTGTGATTGATGGTTTAATTGTAATTTATTTTTTATCTAATTAGATAACATTTTTAATTGAGAATAGCCCATTGAAATAGCATATTTACTCAAATATTTAAGCCTTATGGATAGTGGACCGTCTGGGCCCAATCTTGACTTATCTTCAGCCCAATCTAGCCCATCTCTCATGGCCCAATCTCGGCCTGGCCCTAGCCCTGTGCTAGCTTGTAGCAGCATTATTGCAACCCCCATACTGGGTATCCGCGCACCCGCTTAAATCTATTCCTCATTAATGGCGGATTCCATTCACATTAATGAAAGTTCCATCAACACCATGCTGCCACATGGGAACCCCTACCAGCGCCAGATACTCAATCTCATCACTTGCAAACGCACGACGCATGCATGCAAAAAGATGTTTCTTCCTCCTATATCAACCAACTCTTTTCAGAGACAATATATGTTCTATTCCTCATTAATGGCGGATTCCATTCACATTAATGAAAGTTCCATCAACACCATGCTGCCACATGGGAACCCCTACCAGCGCCAGATACTCAATCTCATCACTTGCAAACGCACGACGCATGCATGCAAAAAGATGTTTCTTCCTCCTATATCAACCAACTCTTTTCAGAGACAATATATGTTCTATTCCTCATTAATGGCGGATTCCATTCACATTAATGAAAGTTCCATCAACACCATGCTGCCACATGGGAACCCCTACCAGCGCCAGATACTCAATCTCATCACTTGCAAACGCACGACGCATGCATGCAAAAAGATGTTTCTTCCTCCTATATCAACCAACTCTTTTCAGAGACAATATATGTTCTATTCCTCATTAATGGCGGATTCCATTCACATTAATGAAAGTTCCATCAACACCATGCTGCCACATGGGAACCCCTACCAGCGCCAGATACTCAATCTCATCACTTGCAAACGCACGACGCATGCATGCAAAAAGATGTTTCTTCCTCCTATATCAACCAACTCTTTTCAGAGACAATATATGTTCTGCTCTCTGACCTACCGATACAGTGCAATTTCTTTACTCTCTTAGTCACTCAAGCATCAGAGTGTTTGTAAGTGTCAATCACCCTCTGAACGAACCCGTCACCAGAGCCCGTTTCTTGCCATTGCGATCTCGTCTCCCCGACCGTTCTCTTTCGTTAGAAAGGAACAAATAAGATGAACATGAATATCGATTTGCTTTTTACTAAAGTTGTTATATTCGATGTTAATATATATATATATATATATAAAGCAAAACTTAATTTCCTATTCAGCTTCAACAATAGTATTTTAATTTTCAATTGAATGACTGAAATGTATGATTATTTTAAGTTGTTTACGACAATATACTAAGATAAGCTTAAGTTAATATGCATGCTATGACGATAATTACATTTATTAAAATATTTTAAAGTCATAATATATTTTCTTAATATTAATTATTCTGAATATAAAATTTGATTATTTAAATTAGTTCGGTCCGTTACCCTTGTTAGGCATGATAGGATTTATTAGCCAGTGCTCTCGGTAGCTACGTTTTTTTAACAAAATGAGAGTGGACATCCCCCTCCCCATTTTTCCTTGCCCACGCCAGGTTAACAAATCTGACGTGACGCCAAACAAATACAAGGAAAGCATCTAAGAGAATACAGGCCCGTTTTATTCCCTCTTCAGCCACCCACCACTATTCTTATATATCTTCAAGTGGTCCTACACTGCATCATCAAACACTATTGCATCCAACCCAACCGATGCAAGGGACTCCATTTACGTTCCTAAATTACAAAGCCAAACAGCTGATCATAATTAATTATAGAATCCAAGTCCAACGGAAGTAGTAGAAGAAAATTTAGCACAGACGAAGACAAGCTCTCAATCTAGACCGTGGGGAGATCGATCCACTCGATCTGGATCTCGACCTCGCCGCGCTCCACCTTCCTCAATTTGAGGCGCATGTCTTGGCGCATCTTGCCGTCGTTCCAGACGATGCAGCTCTCCTCGGACAGGCAGTTGGTGTGGCTGGGCTGGACCCGCTGGACTTGGGTGCCGTTGGGGATGTTCTGCAGCCCCATCTTCATGCACTCCATGTATGGTTTGATGTCTATGGCTGCCTCTCCCATTTTATCATCCACTGTGAACGTATCCTTGTCAAGCACCGTCTGCAAAGTAATTAAACAAACCCAATTTAACGCTCAAGTTAGAATATCCAACTAATTCGTCATTCACGGCATTAAGTAGGGCTGGTGTACATGAATGAGATTAAGCGATCGTACTAGCTGGATCTACTTACGAGGATGATTGGAACATTGGGATCTTTAATGTACAGGGTTAACACATCATCCCACACAGGATTTATATTCTTCTTTATCACCCCGGTCTTTACCTTCTGCATCACCAAAATTAAAGCATGAGATTAGAGAAGATCAGATTATCTGCTACAACTAACTGCAGGGGTTTTTACATGGAAGTACCTATTTGTCTAAATTAGGAGTCCTTATTAGTAGGGTTTGTTTGGATTCTATTTAAAATTGGACCTAAGTAAGAAAAATAGTGATCCATTCAGAAATTTTAAACCCAATCATAAATTAAAACCAAACTAATCCAACTCAATTAATTTTGCATTTGATGGGGGGTTAGATTACATCTCTATTCGAAACTGCAAAGACTATAATCTTATATATAACGCTATATAAACTACATATATAAAACTAATCAGCTAAGATAGTGACAACTTCAAAGATAAACCCAATGCAAATTGGATTATCATTGTTACGCCTGACCAAATAAATCCATAAAATGGCCAGACCAAAAATTGGCCGAGGGGGGCAAAATAGGCCGAAGGGAGGGGCCAACAGGGCCGAGCCACAAGAGGGCCAAGTGAGGGTCACTCCCCGTCACAAGACTAGCCTTGGATTCCGGCCAAGAATCTTGTAATGGCTCTAAGCTTGCCCACTCAGATCAGCCAACAACCCTCCGGGGTTAACTCACCAAACAAAGGAAAGCACACACAAAGAATACGGGAAAAATCCCAACCTTTTATTCAATCCGAGAATACAAAGGAAAATGGCTCGGGCTATGCTCTATCTAAGAAGTTACCAAAAAGGCCCACAAAGCCACATATATATAGGCTACAGAAAATACAAGCGGTTATGCCTTATAACCGTCCCCACTGGATCATAGGGCCACTTGCACCACGTCCAGCAACCGTTCGTGGGCCGCATGGCCTATCTGGCTGACACCTGTCGCAACTGCCTCGGCCACTCTGCGCACGCATGGCCCCGTGTGGCCCTCATGGGCGCGCCTTGCGCAGACGTGCTCTGCACATTGCGGGACTGCTCGGGCCACATCCCCACGTTGCTGCAACCGCTCCCGCCTGTTGGCCTTGCCACTTGCCAAGGTGCACGGATTGCCCTTGTGTCCCGCACAACTCGACCCATTCAGCTTGCTAGCGTGCCCGCATCCTTCGGCCTACGTGGCATCCGCCCCACAGCATCAGGTCCAATCCCATCTGTGCGCGCCAGCCATGCCAACCGCTGCCTTGTGTGCAGGTGCCTCAACCACAAGGCCCATTCTGCCACACACTGCTGCATCAACATGCATACTTGCTGCCACCATGGCACGGCAGCCCTGTGCCATCCAACACTTGAGCCTGCCACTCACCCATCACCTGCCATGACACGCCACCCTTGTGCCACAATGCTTCACCGGAGCCGACAAATTCCGATGAGCTTGTCAGTGTGACCAAAGAGCGGCCATGAGCCGCGTGCGCATGGGCATACCCCCGCTCAACCGAGTGGTGGCCATCCCCGCAAGGTCGTGAGCCTCGCCTGCGCGGCCAAGCGAGAGCCATGCCGAGAGACCCCACTCGGGCCATGCCGAACAAGGGTTACTCAACCATGGCCCCCCACCCTCACGGCCAAGCTCAAGCCATGCCGAGTAAGGGTCACTCGACCATTGCCCCTCGCCTACCCAGCCATTAGCGGCCAGCACAGGACCGAGGGTTCAAGTCCTGGGCCTTTTACCGTGCACCAAATCATCCATGCCACCATGCGAAACACAATTGAGTGACCCCCGGGGAGCCTCTCTCAGGGCACCACCGAGTGACCCTCCCCAAAGAACCACGCCTCCCCTAAAGATATCCGAGAGCCTCCCTCCAAACCATACAAGAGACCCTCTCAGATGGCTGTGAACCCTGCAAGACTAAATCAAAACGGCCTCTGAGATGCCCGTTGAAAAGGGTGGGTCTTCTACCACATGTCAGCCCCCTCAATCACTATAAATAGGGGGACCCCCCTCATTGAGGCACACTCATTCTCATATTCAAACTTCTTGTCTACTCTCGAGCAATTTGCATTTTCTGGAGGTTGACTTAGGCATCAAAGGGTCTGCTTGGGGACACTCACCCGCGCCCGGTTTTCTCTCTCGGCAGGTCACCCATCGTCCAGGAGAGTCACCCATCATCCAAGAGGTCACTTGTGTGCCACCTTGAGACGGTCCCCCATACCATAAATTCTGTAGTCAAGCAACAACAATCATCAATGGCTATTGTTTCAGAAAATGTTTTTTTACCATCAGAAACTGGTGTAAGAAACTGTTTACCAGAAATTGATACCAAATTCTCCCAATCTTTTCTCTGATTTCAAAAATCATTGAAACACATAGGTAAACAAGTATGTAAAGAAGCAGGGTCATGAACACTCGGTAAAAGGCTTGAACAGATTAACACCCGATTGTGTTATTCTCTATTGCAGGATGCATAAAAAAACGATACATTATTGCTTCAAAATTTTATAAACTAGTTATTGCTACAACTATAAATTTCAATTCTATAAATATATATATATTTTCTAAAAAAAAATTTCTTAGCTAGAAAGTAAAGAGAAAAAATAGAAGAGGATAACAGATAGAATGAGAGAAGAAACTAAATTAATAAATGGCCTTGAAATTTGCTTGGTTACCCAGAAATTTAGATTTATTTCTTTGTTCTTTTCAAGATTCCAGAAAATAAATTAAACCATCCGCGAAAAGAAAACAAGAACAGATTGGAATATTTCTTTTCCAGAGAGAGAGAGAGAGAGAGAGAGAAGAAGAATTAAAAAAAAAAACTGTTTAGAAAACTAAAAGAGAAAATAATAATCAAACCGAGTTAGATCATCAGAAAATCGTCAGACACATGGATCTCCATTTCCATCATCAGAATCAAGAACTCAAGGCAACACATATCCATATACGTACAGAAGATTATATATATATATATATATATAGAGAGAGAGAGAGAGAGAGAGAGGTTGAAGAAAGAAGACTGGCCTGGTCTCCCATGGTGACGACAACGTAAGGATCGCTGCTAAGAGTGTCGCAAACAACGAGATTGATACCTCTGTGGACTCGAATCTTGAGAAGCCCCTTGATGCCCTCCATTGTCGTTCTTTGAAGTTTGAACAATAGCTTCTGTTCTGTTCTTTCAAGCGAACCAATTACTCTGGTCTGGAGCTGCGGAACAGAGAGAGAGACAGAGAGAGAGAGAGAGCGCAGAGAAGGAAAGTGTTCCTCGGATGTTGAAAACTGGGGGCCCAAAGATAATCTTAGGCTGTGTTTGGACGGAGGGCCTGGCTCTGGAAATCAAAGCACAGAAAATATTACTGGCGGAACCGGCTACTGAATTTTGTGGCAAATTGATTACTAAATTCGGAAAGAAGTTATTAAATTTTTATAAATGCAAATGTTAAATAATTATTATTAATCTTTTGTTTTAACATTGTTAAATTATGGTAACATCCTCAATAATTGATAATTAATTATTTTCTCTTATTTATAAAAGTCGGTTTATTTATCCCATTTTAAAGTTTAGTGTTTAATTTAATTTTTTCTAAAAAAATAAAATATTAAATTAACCATTATAACTTAAATCTAAATTGACGACTAAATTTAAAATCAAAACCAAATGGACTCCTAAAGGTTGCGTTCTCTTTGTTTTTAATTTTTAATTTTGAGTTTTAAATTTATTTTAATTTTTTATTTTGGTAGTCAGTTTTTAGAAAATTAAAAACACGTTCACTTTATTATTTTAAAAAATTATTTTTCAAAACAGAAAATTAAAAAAAAACGTTCTCTTTGAAATTTTAAAAATATTATTTTAATGATACTTTATTCAATAAATTTGATTATTAAGTAAATTATAAATATCTAATATTAATATATTATTAAAAAAATATATACATTTTTAAGTTAATAAATTTTATAATATCTTTTTATTATAATAATAAAATATAAATAAATAAATATATTTTGAGTTTTGAGTTTATTTTGAATAAAAATACTCAGAATAACTTTTTATTATTTTTAGTTTTTTTTATAATTTTTTTTATTTTCAAAAATATATTTTTAAAAACAGTAAAGAGAACACGTTTTTATTATTTTAGAAAATTAAAAATTAAAAATAATTTAAAAATAATAAAAGAAACGCAACTTAAATTTTTATAAACAAGATTGTTTTTTACTTTTATTTTTAGACTTGAGAATGATTGTGTTAATTGTGAAATAAAAAAGTTAATAATTTATAAATAATGGACACTTAAAAAGTATTAAGTCAGTAACTTCAAAATACCCACTTTCAAAAACAAAATAAAAAAAATTAAAAACATAACTCAAAATTAAATATAAAAATAAAAAAGAGCTAGATAGAAAATCTTTATTTATTTTGAATAAACTTCTAATTTTGTGGGGTCATTTAAAAAAAAACTAATATTAATGAAGGATCCATAATATGTAATAATGTAAGTATATAATGAAGATTCTTGCAAAATATCCCCCACCAACCGCCACTTTCAACATTTATTATTATTCTTCCCTTTCATTCTCGCTGTGCTTTTTTTATTATTATTTTTCAAACCAGCCAAAAAAAACACAGTCAACTGTTTTCTTTTCTGTCCCCTTTTCTAAGTACAATTAAAAGGAAAAAAAAAAAAAGAAAATATTTTGTGTTTTCCATTCCTTCCAAACACGTCCCAAATCACATGAATCACGTAATTCAGAAACCAACAACGTCCGTACCAAAAAATCAGATAAATAAATTCCCTTCGAGACCTCTCCATTCCAAAGCATTTGTACCTTCAACATTATTATAATAATATAAATATAAAGATGCCCTTTTTTAGGATATTTTTGTATATTTTTTGTCAGGAGGCGGTGGAAAATTAATTGAGTGCACTCCATTATATATACATATACATATATATATAATAGAGAATATTTAAATAATTTTATATTTCATTCGGACCAAAAAAAATATCAGGAGAATCTTAAAATATTTTTTTTCTTAAATATAAATATAAATATAATCAATTAGGTGGTAAATTATGTAATGTTACGATTTGAGTTTACTAAAACCATTTATTTAGCCTCTAATTTAAATAGAAAAGACTGATAATTACGAATATAAAATTATAATTAGAAAATTTTATGATGATTTCACTTTTATAATTATATAAGTTATTGTGATAAATAAGGATTGAGAATTTGTTGAAGACGCAAGGTTTAAATTGTCAACCCATCAAATCATTCCAAGGCGGCTTAAATTCATGGGTTATCAATCTCATAAGGTGTGAGGGGACATTCTTGTTTTATTTTTTCTTTTATCTTTTTTTTTTCTCTAGGAACATGACAAAATATTAATTATCTTAATAATTATTTAATTTTATATTTTATTATTATTTAGTCATTAAACTTTAAAATATTATTCATTAATCACTGATATTTTAAATCTATTACTATTTAACCACTAAACTTTAAAATATTACTCACTAATATTTCAAAAATATTTTTCATCCATCACTCGTGAATTTAAAGTTCAGGGATTAATGAATGACAGATGAAAAACGATTTTGAAATATTAATCACTAATAAATAATATTTTAAAGTTCAGTAATTAAGTAATAATAATTTTAAAATATTAATAATTAACAAAGTTAAATGATTATTGATATAATTAACCCGACAAATAAATTTGATACTACTTGGAGGAAGAAAATAAGGATTTTTATAGCAATAATTATTGGCAATATTCCAACTCAGTTGACGGACTTTTGTGTACTTTCCAAATTTTTAGTTTTTATTTCACGTAACTTTAACTTTATTTAATAATAAAAAACGTGCATAATATTAACTTAATTTTAATTTAATTAATATTATAAAAGTATATATTCTCATTTCAATAACAAATATGACAAAAATCAAGCACTCAATTTATTTTTAAAATAATAACTTTATCAGATAATATTTTAAAATATTTAATTTCGTAGCAAGAGAGAAAAGAGGGCATAATATGTTTGTTTTTTAAGAAGATTGTAGCTAAGGAAAAAATATATATAAATATTTCTCCCAGATATCCATAACTGTTAAAATTTGTTAAACCATCACTTTGATACTAAGATGCCTACTTATAAATAATAACCTTTTAGTGTTCTATTCCCACCCCAAAAAGAATTCAGGATATTTGAAAATTTATGTCTAATCTAAGTTAGAATAGAATTTGAGGAGTTATTCAACCATAAAATTAATAATTCTCATTCTTTGGACACACTTGATAAGGAATATGACTTTTAATCCTCACGCCATTGGCGTCCACATTTCTCGTTCAGGCACCAGTAAAATGTCGACATTGGTTCATCAGCTGATCGGATCTGAAGTTGCTGGAAAACAGCCTTCCCAAACCCGCAATTTGGGCATGTTGCTACAGAGAACAGAGAGCATAATTAGGTTATGAAAGTAGCAATTTCATCAACTTATGTCCTATTCTTCTAGATATATGTTATAGATAAGATCAAGAAAAATGGGAGATACCCTGTCCGTCTTGGATATTATAAAACTAAGGAACATTGCTTCTCCCATGCTTGGTGAAAACAAAAATCAGCCAAGATGGTACACAACTTAAAACACATAAATCTATGTCAATTAACAAGGCAAATGCCACTTGCTTGCAATGAGCAAACATTGTTTCTTTTGATTTTTGGTCTTTATCAGAATTATTCTTCAGGGTCATCTTTTTCAAAACCTCTCCCTGAAAAAATATGTATAAAGAAATAGTCCTTGAAAAATGGTCTTCTTCAGGACCTCACCGTAGTACTAGTACTCACTCTCTCAAAACTTGAGGGTTCTTTTCTCTCTTCCTTTTTTCTTTGTTGGTGCTGGGAAAGCTTTTAAGACATTTCAATTTTGTATGGATATTGATCTTCTTGAAAACATGACAACATCATCTGGAAAAGATTTTCTAAATTTTATCTCAATATGTGCTATATATTAAGATCGTTTGAACATGAGAGAGAAAAAAAAAAAAATAGATACACCTATGAAACGAATGGATGGAATGAAAAAAGTTTATAGTAAAAGAAGTAGAGGACTAAAAAAACACTTGAGAAACTATTGGATGTGAGTGTGACATGGATATAAGGACTTTATAAAATATATGACCAAGGACAATGATGAATGAAGAGCTAAAATTTATGTAGCCAAACCTACCTAGTGGAATCAAGACTTGTGATGCTATTATGTGCTATACATGTCTTGAACAAATATTTATCTTCCAAAAACATGCCAACATCATATCCCAAAAACTTCTTAAATTTTATCCTAAATATGTGCCACACATCTTAACACTGTTAGATGCATTCATTGACAAGCAATCTTTAGACTGACGACTCCTTACAGCCAAAAAATTGTAAACAAATTCATTTTAACACCTCTTTTCTTCTTCTTTTTGGCTATTTCAAAAGGTTATTTTAAGACTTTTCATGAGTAGAAAATTAAGGCTTTTGACAAATAACCATTACAGAGAAGCTACTTAGAGAAAAGAACAAGAAAAGGAACATAAGTACAGTACATAATAGACATGAACTAATAGATCATGTGATTTATTTTTATAAAAACAGAGATGTGGAAACATATGTTTAAACTTCTAAATTTTTCCTCTTTAAATAAGTCAATATTCACCAAACAGTATTCTATTCCAATCCATATGTTTGATACAACAACATGAACCAGCTGGAAACAAGAAATTGGGAAATGTAGAATTTTGCATAAAGCAGTTACAAGTACATGAAGCATACTCTGTAGATTATGTAATTGTGTTGGGTAATTTGAGTCTCAATTTTATGCTTTCATCATAACATGCTGCTCAACAGATTTACTAACAAGCTATTAGATTTTAAAAGTCAAAAATCTTTTGGCAGTTCAATTGCCCCTTCTCCTTATATGCCTAACTAGACACCACATGTTATCATCAGAAAAAACAAACCAGATATTGCATGTTGATTATCACTAAATGAATGAATGATTGCAAATGCCAAGGAACAATGCAAAATACACTTCAATATAAACTATTCTGATGTCAGATCTGAGAATCTGACATGGAATTCTCCCAAATTGGCGAGAATCAGGGAAGGGATTAGGGAGAATTGGAAGAAGAACAGAGAATGAGGAAGGAAAGGAGAGAGAGAGAGAGAGAGAGAGAGAGAGAGTTGGAGATATCTCAATTGTATTCTTCCATGATCTCAATTGGGCTGGATTAGTTTGTTATTTACTGATCCCAACAACCAGGAAAGGCACCAAGGGCCGCCAAAATCAAAAGAGTATAACTGCCTTAAGCTCTTATCTAGGTACAACCAATTACAACTATAACTACCCACTCAATGTATAACTTCAATAGCAGTAGGTACATGAAAAATTCTCCCCCCCCCCCCCCCCAACCCTTGAAAACTTTCTTGTCCTCAAGCAATGTAAAAAAGGTTAGCAGCTTTGGGAAACTGTTTGAGTAGGTCAGGCAAATGCTCCCATGTGTTGTTGTCTGGTGAAGGTGGGACCAGTACTAGAGTTAAAGGAGCTTCCTGCCTACAGATTATTCTCCTGTCCACTATGGCACCTGATTCCATAGTAGGGGTAGCCTCTCTAGCAAATGGGGGTAAGGAGGAACTCACTTGATGTGTTTCCACCAACTTCTTGAGCAAAGATACATGGCATACCGAGTGGATTTGGGAATCAGCAGGCAGTTGGAGACTTGGAGTTTATAAGCAACATTTCCAAACCTTGCGATAAAAGGAAAGGGGCCATAGAACTGCAGGCTCAATTTAGAAACCTGCCCTTGGGATAGGGTCTTAAGATGAGAGTGTTTTAGCTTCAGATAGATTTCATCCCCCACTGCAAACTCTCTCACTCCTTCTGTCCGCAAACTGCTTCATTTGATTCTAGGCAGTTGCTAACTCTTTCCTTAGCTGCTGTAAAACATTTTGCCTTTGCTGCAGGTATGAATCCACGGCAGCTATTGTAGTTGGTCCCCCAATTGCCAGCAGGAAGGGAGTCTTGTACCAGTACAATGCTTCGAACAGTGACATTTTGATGGAGCTATGGTGGCTGGAATTATACCACCATTGAGTTAGGGAGAGCCATCTGTGCCAACCCTTGGGTTGCAAGAAGCAAAGGCAGCAGAGATAAGTCTCTAGGCATTAAGTCACCCTCTTTATTTGTCCATCTGTTTGTGGGGGATAAGCAGAGGACATGTATAGTTTAGCTCCTAGGGACTTCAAGAGCTCTTGACATAACAGGCTTGTTAACACATTTTCCCCGGTTTGGTACTATGGATTATGGGGTTTCATGGAGCTTCACTACCTGGTCTAGGAAGAGTCGAGCCATTTCTTGTGTAGTGTAGGGATGGGAAAGGCTTAGAAAATGAAACAAATTTTGTAAATCGGTCCGCCACTACCAATATGCAGTCGCTTCCTTCTGACTTTGCTAATCCTTCCATAAAATCCGTGGACACATTTGCCCATGCGTGGCTAAAGGTTGCAGTAAGCCTAAGATGGCCACTGTTGCATGTTTGCATCTCTTACAAATATCACAGGCCATAACAAACTCCATCACAAAATTCTTTAATTAAGGCCACTAAAAGAGTTGTTTTACCTTGTGGTAGGTGTTTTGTATGCCTGAATGCCCACCCACCGAAGACTCATGCAAGGACTGCAATATCTTCCTCTAAGTTGGTCACAATCACCAATTACCAGCCTACCCTGGTATCTTATCAGCCAATTAATTAGTGTGTAGCCTTGCCTACCTAAGGGGTCCATGACCAGCTGCTCCAGAAGTTCTTCAGTCCTTTTATCCTTATCATAACTTGTCGTCACCTCTTGACACCAGTCTGGAACGATGGACATGATAGCTACAAATGTTCCCTCTTTAAAATAGCAGGAGAGGGCATCTACAACAACATTCTCCTTTCCCTTTCTATACTGAATGACATAGCCCATGTAACATCCCACATCGAGAGATAGGAAGGACCGGAACAACTTACCTTAATGGGCCTATGCAAACTTTTCAGGGGGTCACCCATTCTTGAGCTTCCCTAGCTCAAGCACGCTTAACTCGGGAGTTTTTTGCCTATATTCAGCCTAAAAGGTATCAAACTGGTATTGTTTCTTTCCTTACTTATTCTCGATATATAATACCCTTCTCTGGACTCTTGGGGTATTACAGTCCAGCTCCATGAGTTTAGCCATCCCTTTTTTCTGCAGATGTGTGTGGAGTTTTTGTAGTAACGGGAACTTCAAACTTTCATGGTCATTCTTAATTATAAATTGGCCTCTTTCCAGGTAGTGTCTCCACTTTTCTACTGCTACTAACACTGCCAATAACTCTTTCATATATGCTCAAGCCCAAGTGCCTAGGGGCTAAGGCTTGGCTGATAAATGCTAATGGTTTTCCCTCCTGCATTAAAACTGCCCCAGTTCCCGTACTGCTTGCATCAATTTCCAATGTAAAGGGCTTATTGAAATCTGGTAAGCCTATCATGGGAACCTCACTCATTGCCTTTTTTAACTACACAAAGGCTTCCTCGGCCTTGGGGCTCCAATTCAATCCATCCTTCTTCAACAAATCAGTAAGAGACTTGTTGATCACCCCATAATTTTTCACAAATCTTCAATAGTAGTCTGTTAGCCCTAGAAAGCCCCTTAAGGCCTTAACAGTGGTGTCTTGGCCAAGTAATCATGGCAACCACCTTCCTTGGGTTTGTGCTCACTCCAGCACTTGAGATGACGTGCTCAAGGTATTCCACTTGTCTTTGTGGAAAGGCACATTTTGACCTTTTAATATACAGTAGGTTGAGTCTAAGGACCTCAAATATAGTCCTTAAGTGGTTAAGGTGTTGGTTAAAGGAGGGATTGTACGCAAGGATATCATCAAAGAAAACAAGGATAAATTCTCGCAAGGTTAAAAAATTTGGTTTATTAAGGACAGAATGTGACTGGGGCATTGGTGAGCCCAAAAGGCATGACCATGAACTCGTAATGGCCATGAAGTGTTCTAAATGCGGTTTTGGGAATATCCTCAAGTTTCATTCTAATTTGGTGATAACTCAATCTGAGGTCTAGTTCTAGAAAACCGCGAGATGTTTCAATTTGTCTAACATGTCTTCAATTATGGGTATAAGGAACTTTTCCTTGATAGTCATGACATTTAGTTGACGGTAGTCAACACAAAATCGCCATAATCTGTCTTTCTTTTTGACAAGTAATACAAGTGATGCAAAAGGGCTGCAACTAGGTCTGATAATGGACTTTTGAAGCATTTCCTTTACTAATTTTTCAATCTCAGTCTTTTGGATGGGAGGGTAACGATAAGATCTTATGTTGATTGGTTCAGTGTTTGGCACAAGGGTTATGGAGCGATCAAGGAGTCTGTTAGGAGGTAGGGAATCAGGCTCTACAAGCAGGTCCTCAAACTCAACTAATAGTATATTAAGAAGGTCAAGCTCATGTACCTCCCATTTGGACTAAGGCAAATTGCTGACAGTTCACCTCCTTGCTCTCAGTTTCCCCCCAAATTGTCCATGGCCTGAATAGAGGATAGTTATGCCACTTGGGAGAGTTTACTCTTGAATATTTTTTTAAGCTTCTTCCCCTCGATCATCTTATATGCCCCTATCTCCTTGCTGCTCGTGAGGGGCATTTTCTTGCCCTCATTTTCAAATGTCACCTCCATTATGTTGAAGTCAAAGCTAATAAGGCTCACATTCTTCATCCAACACCAACCCCATTACTATGTCACAGCCTCCTAATTTCAGCAACCTTAAATCAACTTCAAATTCCTCTCCATGCATCTCCCAACAAAAGCCATCATAGGATGATTTACTCGTGACCTTGTTGCCATTGGCTACAGTCACCGATAGGGGTTGAGTGCCAATGACTTTGCAATTTATCTTCTTGGCTGGCTATGCCCTCATCTAGGAAGTCGTGGGTACTCCCACTGTCAATCAGGATCATCAACCTACAGTTCTATACTCTCCCTTCCACTTTGATTATCTTGCTGTAGGTCGATCCCCGTAAGGTATGCACGAAAATTTCTCCATTATCCTCTCCTTCAATTTCATTTGGATTTGTTGGCTCCCTTTCACCTCTTTCCAATTCTTCTTCCCCTTCCAGCAAGAGTAATTGCCTCTTGCACTGATGCCCGGGAAAATATTTGTCCTCACACCGGAAGCATAGCCCGACGTGCCTCCTGTGTTCTATAATCCTCCTTCCTTAACTGCATAGGAGTGACAGACGTTGGGACTACCAAACTCTTAGAGCCCTAGTTGATTTTAATGGCCTCCTTAATGTACCCTTTACTTCCCTGTTGCAATGTACTAGAGCTTAACCCCCTGCAGCCTCTACTTCCTCATCATAGCCTCCACGAATAACTCTTGCAGCTTAGCACTCTCAGCTGCTTGTTTAATCATCCTAGGCTGCAGCATCTTTACCATAGACCTTAATTCTTCACTCAATCCACTAATGAAACTTGAGACGAAGTAGGCCTCGGTTAGGTGGGGATTGAGGTTCAACATAAGCGATTTCAACTCTTCAAATTTAAGTTGGTAAGTCTGCACAGTACCCTCTTGCGTTAATTTGTTGAATTTCTCTACCACATCCATCATGCTTCGATCTCCATACCTTTCACATAGATCTTCCATGAAATTTGCCCATTGCCAATCACCTCTTACCCTTGACCAACCTTGGAACCACACATCACCTGCATCATTAACGTAGGCAAAGGCCAATATAATCCTCTGTTGATCCAACACATTATACAAACTAAACATTCTCTCATACCTTCTCACTAACCATCTCAAGTTAAGTTCATCAAACAACGGGATCTCCAATTTAGGCATAGGAAAACCAAGCGAATTTGGGGCAGCCTACACTTCCTACCTCCTCTCCAATGTACTCTCCTCCATCACTGCCAGTTCTACCTCAATCTCAGAGGTTCTGACAACCTGGTGAATCGTCCCATGACCAAGTAGGATCGAATCCAATCTCTCTCTAGGAGAAAAATCAAGAGAAATCCTTACCGAATTTTTCCTAGCAAACATCATCATGAAGCTCTGTAGTTGTTCCTGAATCTGGCCTCCAACTTCATCTCGGATCTAATTGATAGCCCCATCTAACTTCTTCTCCAATCCATCCATCGAGCTCTCCAATTTTCGATCCAACAAGACAATCACCTCATGATTCTTGTTGGATCCGATCTCCAATAGATCCACCTTGGCTTGCAAATTATAGATCGTCGAGTTGAATTTCTGCAACTGGGATTCGAAGTTCTTCATTTTGGTGTTGTTCGCTAGGATCTCAAGGAATTTCGCTGGCCAAGGATGTGCTCTGATACCAAATTAAACACATTTGAGAATCTAACAGGGAATCCTCCCCAAATTGGCGAGAATCAGGGAAGGGATTAGGGAGAATTGGAAGAACAGAGAATGAGAGGGGGAAGGATCAAAAGAGAGGGGGAGAGAATTGGAGGTTGGAAATCAGAAATATCTCAATTGTATTCTTCGATGATCTCAATTGGGCTGGATCAGTTTGTTATATACTGATCCCAGCAACCAGGAAAGGTGCCAAGGGCTGCCAAAATCAAAATAGTACAATTTCCTTAAGCTCTTATCTAGGTACAACCAATTACAGCTATAACTACCCACTCAATGTACAACCTCAATAGCAGTAGGTACATGACATCTGACTTATCCTATGTTTTATGTATCAGTCTCCAATATGGAAATATGTTCAAATGTAGGACTTATTTATTTCTCATACCCAAGATATGAAGATAATAACAACACCGCCACCACTAAGCTTAATTCCACTAGATTGGGTCAACTACATGGGTTTTAGCTCTCCAATCTTTATGCAAGGCCATACTCCAAGGATGAAAAAATTTTGACTAAAAATTTGCACTGCTCAACTACTTTATTATTTAACACAAGATGATGCTTAAAAACTAGTTCCATCATTCACAGTTTTAGAGAAGTTTTTTACTTAAACCTATTGGTTGAATGCATGTCTAATAAAACATTGCAGGCATAAATTCACATCATGTACTAAGAATGAAAGTCTCTTACACAGGTAGTTCAAGAAATTAAAAATATCAATGTAACATAGCTCCATGTGGCTATCTTTAAAAACTCTCAAATCAGCACAAAATAGTAATTCAATCTCAAGAAAAGCTATCCAATCTCAATTGATGCACCTGCATCTCATCATTCAAACCTACTTGCCAAGGATGGCAAAGAAATGAGGGAAAGATAGATTTCAATAATCAGCAACTAAATAAAATCAGTAAAGCAGTAGCCTATAAGTTTTTGAATTTCAAATGAAGTGCGGAGGGCTTCAGGAGATTCCAATTACACCCAATATCAGATAACTGCCAAGAGCAAGCCAGAAAAGACAATAAGTTCCTTGGACGCTACCTCATAACTCAAATACTAGGAGTATTTACATTACCTCAAACACAATTAACATAGGTTGAGGGTACCAACACATGGGAGGGACTTGCTTTTCTCAAATTGTCTAGGACTTATGAAAGTGGCATATTATAAGTGCACTCAAAAGCTGTGGTAGTATGGTACTGGTAAAGTCCTTAAGGGCAGAGGCTTTTCTGGCAACTTCCTGTGATACTTTAACAGTTCACGTCACTTGGACACAAGCCATGACGATCAAATTCAACTGAGTTCTAAAGAATCTTAAAACATAAACCATGAAATAAACCGTCAAGTGGCTTTTGTGTCACAGCATCATGACAAAATTTCACCAATTGAAAGCCAGATCAAGAGATCAACAAAACGAATTTGAAATTCTTCAGTCCACAAGTAAATATGAGCATTTAACTATAATCAGGTATAGAAAAAAAAAATTGATCAAAATCAATCAAGCTAGAGCACAAGAAAAAGAAGTAAAATTCATAATTGAGGCTGAGAGAATAAATAAGGACACACCTTCAGTAGTGGGTCCATTCTTCATGTCATCTTTGGAGAAGATGGGTTCTATCTCTTTCCTGACTAAATGTTGCCTTCTCTTTATTTTAACCTGAAAAATGGGGGCATACACACAGCAAAAATCAGAAAAAAAAAAAAAAAAAAAATCGTTGTATTTTAATAGAAAGGAAACAATACCATTAAATCTGCTTACTAGGTGAAGTATTTACCTTGCTCTCAATGTGACATACATATGGACAAGTTGGACAGAAGAATCTAGCAGGCCGGCCCAAATGGGGCAGCTCATACTGCAACAAAATCCCGCATGTTGGGCAAAATTCCATCTTCCTAGGCTTGTACTGCACTGCAACCCCTGCAACTTGGTTAAATTAATACCAACAGTGTAGCAAGTCAAGATCTTATCCTATAATGTCCAAATGAATTCATTATTAATTGCTCTCACCTTTCTACTTATTTATGTATAATATCAGTAAATTAGTTTCAGATAAGTAATCAGTTCAATAATCTTGTCTCCAAGAGACATTGCAGCAGTTTAATGAACTCGTCTTGGCCATTAATTTAATGGACAGTATATTGTCAGTTCCCTGAACTTTGTAATTCTTAACAAACTGATAACAGTAGTTTAATTTTCTCATCAAAGACATTAAACTTTGATTGTTGTTACAATTCAATCCCTCTTTTTAACTTTTGTCAAATTCTGTTATCGAACCTAACATGATATACATTAATATAGACTTTAAAATCGTTTGATTATGAGGTTTATATGAATTTTAACTTTAAGTGATTTTTTGGTTTATATTAATGAATATCACATCAGTTTTAGTTATCAGAATTTAATAAAAAGAAAGACTAAATTATAACAAAAACTAAAGTTTAATGATTGCGATGATTAAAATACAGTGACTAGTTTTGGTTTGTTAAAGGAGAGCAAAATTCAATAACTGCAATTTACCCATTATTTCTATCTAGGTTGCATGGAAATGAAACAAGAAACAAATACAATACGAAACAAAAATGAGGAAGCGGCATTTTTCGGAAAAGTACGAAACAGAACCGCAGGGAAAACGCGTAAATAGCAAAAATATAGGAGCCTTTTATAAATATAATTTTTAATATAAAAAATTATTAAAAAAAATAGTCATTCAATCGAACAATAAACATGAATTCCATAATCTATTCAAACAAATATAAACATAAGTTCTATAAGTATTACAGACATTCACATAATAAGTATTAGATACATAACTATAGATATTACAAAGTAATGAATTAGAAAAATGAGTATTACATGCAGTCATACAGGATACATTCACAGATTCACGTAATATATATATAGAGATGATATATTCATATAACAAAAATCAGTACCGTTCCTGAGATTTGGGGGCCTGAGTCGAAATATAAAAATGGGCCATCCGAATCGTAGTGTACATTCAAATTTTACTTTCATAATAAAACATCAAAAAAATAAATAAATAGTCATACCATATCAAAGAATAAAATCAAAAAATTTCTAAATTACACCGTATACCAAGGAATGAGGCTGCAAAATAACTCCAAAATAAATAAACATGAATGAAATAATTAAAGCTCGAATACAAGGAAAAGAGTTATTTTAATCATCCCTTGAATCGCAAATTTGAAGCTAATTCATCAAAAATTCAGACTAAAAATAATGAACAGAAAACGAAAGTGAAGAACGCAATTAAATCAAGAACAAAGAAAGGGAATTATGTAATTAGAGGAAGAACCGATTGATATAGTTATTATTATTTTTTTTTTTATTACCAATGTAATCAGTGAGAACACGACCGTCGGAGAAGCGGCCGGCCGGTGTGCCGAGAAAAGTGAATCCGTATGGTTCCTTCCAGGAGGCGGCGGATGGTTTGGGACAGTTTCCAGCGTCAGCATAGGAGTCTCCGAACACAAAAAGCTTCACAGCGCCATAGCAGTGACGGCAATGCTGCTTCTCGCGGCGGCTTCTGATACGGGGCGAGCGAGAGCGAAAGAGGGAGAGGGGCTTGCAGAAGGGCAGGGGCGGAGCAGGGTTTGCAGAGGGGGTGGGCGCTGAACCAAAATTGGGTTGGCTTCAGCCCACCCTGCCCATGGGCTGGATCCGTCCCCGTGGGCTGGGTGAGAAGGGCAATTAGCTGCCACTGTTTGTTGAGCATTTAATTGAAAATTCAATGTAAATAACTTAAAATATGATTCATCCAACTAAAACTGAAATACTTTATTATTTTACGAACAAACAAACATTACTTTTATTAAAACTTTACCCAAAATTTTAAATAAATTGTATGGTATCCTATGGCTAAAAAAAAAAACATTACTTCCATTAAAAATTAAATATATATATATATATATTTTATTATACATAATAATACATGGTGTCATATGAAAGATGCTTTATACCATATATTGAAATTGAATGTTGATGTAAAATATCTCAAAAATTACTATCAATAATATGATTACCCATATGAATATTAATGACTGAATGATATCGTTTGTTGGTAGGACGGTCAGTCGATTGATGGCATCTGGGGTTGGTGGCAATTATTATATTCATATGGTGAAAACTGGGAAAGCAATAGCAATTATAGCATAGCCATAGTGGGCAATAGAAATAAAAAGGAAATACCAGTACTGTACCCGCGGTAAAAACGTTTTTGATAGAAAATGGAAACGTGGAAACGGACATTTTTTTTAAAAAATAAGCATAAATAGGACCCGAAACAGGAATAAAAAATATTTCAAAAATAAAAAAATGACTCTTATAAGGTGTTTCCATACAACACACAGTCGGTAATAACCTGAACATGCAATCAACATGATTTTTCAGATTCCAATACTGCCTACTGGGCCTGGGCCCTCCATTGTTATGTTGTATTGCCTACTGGGCCCTTCATTTACAAGTATATACATAATTTTCCAGTTCAAATAACAAAGTTCTTTTGCTTCTGTTATGTTGTATTGCCTTGTAATTGTATAATAATATATGAAAACTAATGTTTAATAATTAATAAGAAATTCAAAAATGATACTATATTTATTGATGTAAAAAAAATAATAAGTGATTGATTATATTTTATTATTATTGTCGTGTTTTTTATATGCAAAGTGATTAATTTGTACTAAAGAATATGTGTCATACTATATTACATGCTTCGCCTAATATTTAATGTATATAGCACAATTATATTGAAATAAAAATTATACATGAAAATAAAATGATTTGTTAATAATCCTAGTGGTGATGCACAAATATGACTATTAATATATATTTAATGGTAAAAAACTTCTGCTTTAGACTGTTGAGCTGATAAGTTATAGAAGAATATAGTAAAATTTGTCGGTACTATTATAGTCTAAATTAGATATGGAGCAAATAAAATAAAGTAAGAAAGCTTAAGATAGCATTAAAAATATTTATTTCAAATGAGAAATTCTTCTCTATTTATAGGAATTTAGAAATACTCTTTAAGTTAAGATTATGTCTCATTTTTTGATAATATTAAAAAATAAGACTATCTCCTCAAATTTTTTACTTAAAATTTAAAAGAAAAGGTTTATTCCAAATTTATTAAAATTTTAAAAAATTATTAAATTATAGAAAATAATTCTAAATCACGATGAGCTTATGACTTATTTTTAGGTGACAATTATAGTTAAATATGGTAGGCAAATCCTAATAGAATTGATATATTCTTAGGCGTGTAAAAGACTTAATTCTTAAATTAAATTAATTTTAAATAAAATATCAAAATTAATACGAACCTAATTAAGCAAATTGAAATTGAAGGTGGTATAATTACATAGACCAAGCCCAAGCGAGGCTTGATAACATGAATCGAGGCCAAAGAATCTCGAATATATCATAGCCTTTTATAATTACGATGGAAACACATTTCAAATTGATTTATAACAACTACTACTTTGTTTCATTAGTTTTTTTTTTTTCAATAAAATTTTTATAAAAATATTATCTTCTTATGTGAGTACACACATATAATAAAATAGATATATACATATATGTAATAGATTGAGAATTGATTGAAATAAGCAACATTAACTTGCCTCATGGACATAAATATATAATTAAAAATAAAGGTTAAATTTGCCTATTTTGCTAAAATAGTGAATCCCCGTCTAAACAGTTAACTCTACTTTAAAAACCTTAGATGATGACTTAATCACTCACTTGGATTCCTCATTTAGCGTAAGCAATTATAAAAATTCGGTAATTTTATTAAATTATTATTATTCAACGCGTAGCGTTTTGTTTTTGGAATTTAAAATATGCCCAGGAATCATTCCTGATGTCATATATATGCCCTTTGGGATGGATCATGGACGGAGCCTTGAGGGCTTCCTGGGGATTTCACAAAGAGCCCCAGTTTGATTTAGTCTCCAACATCAGATAGAATGAGACAAAAAAAAAAAAAAAAAAAAGGAAAAGCCTGTGATTGATTTCTTCAAACCGCGAGAGATTCTTTAAAACCGACAGCTGTTAGGGTTGAACCGTAAAAATAGGAAAGCCCAGCAATTCTATAAAATCCCGAGGGGTTCAATCTCGCATTTCACCAAACTCCAGGGGAGATTTCTGCAATTTAATAAAAAATAAACAGAGAAAAGCGAGCCAGTCGGCGGAATTCACCACCACTCCCACGCCTCTTCTATTCGATTCCGTTCTGGACACGGGAAGAAGGGGGATAATTCCGAACCCTAACCCTAAAGTCCCAATTCCAGATCGTATATATAAAGCAATACAGACCGACCCTTTTCTCTCCACATTCTTCTTCGTATTCAATTCCTGATCCTTCCTTTTTCTCTCTGCAACTTTTTGTTTCTCCCTCTCTAGAAAACAATTTCTCTCTCCGTGTTCCATTGTGAATGGTGGAAATCTCTATCAATTGGTTCATGATCTCCCCTTTTACTTCGAGGGGGATCTCCGCAGCCTCTGCTTTCTGCTTCGGGTCTTGCAAGCAAGGCTGGTACTATCGCTGCCTCGGCCTCGACCCTTAAAACCGATTTCGACGCCGGATCGACAAGCCCCTTGTCTGCGATTTTCGATTTCTTTTATCTCTTCGACTCAATTCGCTGCCCAGCCTCAATTCATCTTCTGGATCTTGATTTTTTCTCGGTTGGTGTTTGTTTATTTTTTTCTGATTCAACAATGGTGCTGTACAAGCAGAAGAAGAACAACCAAGCGGCCGCCGCCGCTCGCAACCGCCTCCTCATAAGCATCACGGTGCTCGGCAGCGCCGGCCCGATCCGCTTCGTTGTCAACGAGGACGAGCTCGTCGCTGCAGTCATTGTCACCGCCCTCAAGGCCTATGCCCGCGAGGGCCGCCTCCCCGTCCTCGGATCCGATTTCAAGGATTTTGTGCTCTACTGTCCTATTGCCGGAACTGAAGGTATTCTTCTAGATAACATACCAACCTTTTATCCCACCATGCGACGAATTCTAAGTATTCAGCCAATTGTGTGTGTATCTAATCTTCAATAGCGATCACTTCACTCTAGAATTTTGTTGTCAAAAGTATTGAAATTGGGTAGCCTTAATTTGGATTTGGATTTGGATTTTGAGTTTTGCAGCTTTGGGTCCGTGGCAGACAATTGGGTCTTTTGGTGTTAGGAATTTTATGCTCTGTAAGAAGCCCCAGGTGGAGAGTGCATCCGTGGATGAAGAAAAGCACGCAATTACTCGGAAAGGAAATGGCAGTTGGAAGACATGGTTCAATAAGTCTCTTAACCTTAAGATATCTAGCCATTGAGATTATGCCTTGTGGTTCCCGGAAAACATTACTACTGTTTTTGAGGATTCTAATGTTGTTCCCACATTGTGGCTTGGTTGTTCCGGTTGGTCTGCTTTCAGCTTCAAGTCAAGTCTAATTTTATTCTAGATTTTGGTTTTTTCTTTGTCCTCTGGTCTGTGTTGGGTTTCTGGTTTTTGAGTTGCATTGTGAGAAAAATGGTCCACAATGAGTCACTTGTACTGGCAGCGTTACCTTTGAAATAAAAGAGAAGATTTCTTATTGAATTCTTGCCTACTTCATATGTCTGTTTGGATATTTACTTCCTTGGATTGAATTATGTCTTGCTTCTTTAAGTAGAATTTGCAATTTTAATAGGGTTTATTCATGGTGAATGTTGTATAGCAGATTGATGAATTGTGTTTATTAGAGATCCTAGTTGGATGATTGGCAAGCTAATTCTGTGCACTTGGAGTCAATTTCACTGTTTTCGGTTGGTTAGCAAATTGTTCTTCTAATTAGCTTCTATCATACACTATTATTAAAAACGGTAAAGTTGCTCTTTTGTGGCTGTAAGATCAGAGGATGGAGTTATGGAATCAGTTTGTTTATAAAAAGGCGAGGTTAAGGTTGCTAGGAGAACAACATTCCCCCCACCCTAGCAAAGTGTGGAGTCCCTTGTGGACAGGGGGGACACCCTATACACTGAACACCATCTGAAAACTGCCCCTTGTGGACGGGGGACACCCTATACACTGAACACCATCTGAAAACTGCAGCATTTTGGAATAATTGTTTTTGTATAAAGCTCAGTTTGCTTCTTGATATTGTAGGAAACAATGTGCAACTAGTTTTGTAAATGCTGATCTTGCATCCTTTCATTTGTTAAGCGAGCTGATGATCTTGTAATGTCCTCAGGAATTTATAAAGATTTCAACCACATGCAGGCATGGCCTTGTAGATGTCAAACATGAACTTCCTTGCGTTGCTTGTTGGTTAACTTATGTTGCATGTTCATTTTTATGAACGTGGTATTTACAAGGGATGACTGGCATGTGAATTCATGCATTGAAATTTTCATATGTTTTTAGTCCATTTATGTCGGTACATTATATTCTCTGTCATATTTGTGAGTTCTTACCAATGTTTTCTTTTGTTTTTTTCTTCTTATTTTTCTACAAGTTTCTTTGATTTCATCAACACTCTTTGCGAGAGTGTTTATAAGTTTTTTCTTAAATGTCCAAAACATCTAGACCAAAAGGTGTCATATTAATTTTATTACTTACGATTTTATTTTTTATTTTTTATTTTTTTTACCTTTATTTTGTATAAATCGCCACAAATCTGGCGATTTATGCTTTGTTAATTCAACTTAATAACGTGGGTTTGGGTGTGGGTGTGGGTGTGGGCGTGGGCGTGGGTGGTTGTGAATAGATATATGGACTGATATTTACACGAGGGACACGTGGTTCAATCTTGGCTGTCGCATGTGACGAAGTTAATTTGGTGTACCAAGAAAAAGCATCTTGACATCGACCGAAATAGTGTCTGTACTTATCCGTGGTACCAGTTGCCAGTTGTGTCATCATCATCATCTTCAAGTACTTGCATATCAATACAAAACATCATAGCTGCTTCTTCATTTGATAATCGGCAAAAGCATAAAAATACCTCTCAAATTTGTGTAGAAGGTCATTTGATCTCCTCAACATTAAGTTAAATTCATTGTATCCCTTAATTTTTAATCATCTCTCAGCCTTAAATTTTGTAACAATCGGACACTTGATCCATCACTATGCACAATTTGACATGGACTACACAATGACCAGTAATATGCACAATTTGATATGGGCTCTGCATTAACTAAGCTAATGAAAAAGATGTCACATATCTCGACATTGGGGCTAACAACGAAGGTCAAAACTAATGACCTTAGCCTTGCAGAGGTTAGAGTCGACGACCTTGACCCTGGCCTTGCAGAGTTTGATATTGCCCTTGAATTACAAACACAAACTTGGCAATAAGGTTTGAGTGGATTGGATTAGGGTGACAACGAGGTCTGTGATGAGGCCAAATCGAGAGTGAGAATGTAGAAAACGAGCGTATGCAATGGCAATTTGTGATTGGCTTTTGGGGGTTGGAAAATGAAAGAAGAGATTGACGTTAATGGCGGCAGCTTCATCGGTTCAACTACTTGAAGAAGATCAAGTTGTGGGATTTGCTAGATGAGAGAGATGAGATGAAGTGAGAAAGGAGAAGTCATTTGTGAGCAACTGCTTCTCTAGTTTAGTGTTTGTTATCACTATTTTCCCATCTTCATCTTTGGTTTGTGAAGGGTTTGTCAGTAACAATGAAAAAGACAAAAGGTTAGTGGTGATAATGAGACAGCAAAGAGGTCGATCAACAAGGAAGAAGGAAGGCAAGAGGTCGCTGGCACTAGGAACAAGAAAGGAGGAGAAGATGGGTGTTGCCTTCACTCTCCTCAACTACGCATGTAACTCAACCGCGATATTGACTAAATACAATGTACATTATTTATCCAAAATTAAAACTTAAAAAGGCACAATACATCCCCTTCAAATTTAAAAGCTTGTTAAAAGCCCCAAATTGAGGGCCACGTTTGTGCCTTTCGCCTTAGATTATCATAGGATTCCGAAATAGTTGAAAGCAGCACAATTGTGTGTTTATTTATCCGATTTGTCCATAAGATTCTGATAGCTCCTCGTCCATTTGATCATCACGACATCAACACTTTTTCAAATTACTTACACAGATGGACATAGACCCCATTGCTGGTTGAATTAGCTCTCTTTCCCCTTCTCCACAGTTTTTTTTTTTTTTTCTTTCTTTCTTCTTTCTTTTCATAAGTGATGAAGTTGCCGGATAATGGTGAAAGAGAGAAATCAGCAAAGAGGGGTGGGTGTTTCCAATTTTCTCAAAATTTTCAAAAACAAGAAGATTAACAAAATTTAAATGTCCTTTATTAATTTTATTTTCCAAATTTTAAAAACGAAAACTAAAAAAATAAAAACAGGAAGAAGCTTAACAAAAGGCTGCAATATTGCAACGAAGGCAGGGTTTGGGTGGGACCAGAATATATGGATGATGATATGCACTTTCCACAGAGAAGGCGGCATCGTGCTGGAAGTTTCTTGACGTTTTGGTGAATTTTAGAATACTGGACATTGTATTTGAATTAGACAGCCCAAGCTGCCGAATGGTCACGTGCCACCATCGCTGGGTGATAATGATTTTACTGCAGAAATGGCGCAAAATTCAAAGCCTTTAGCCAATGTCGCGGCTTCCATCTTTATCTGCAAAAGTCGGTGGCTCTATTCGGTATGTTAAATCACTGTTCCGTATTGGTATCGTGTTTGTTGGTTGAGCGAAAAGTAATGGAATTTAATGGAAATGGGTTACTTTATTTGAAAATTTTATTAGTAATTGGATAAAAATAGATTTATTTATTTATTTATAATTTTTTTAATTTTTCATTTCATGTTCAATCAAATAATCTTTCATTTTATTTTTTTCTTTTTCATTCTCCATACGTTTTAAGATTCTTAATCGTTTGAAATATATATTTTTTATTTAAAATTCTTATTTTTTTTGGGTTTTGAATTATTATTCTTATTTGAAGTTGTACTCTTATTATAATTATTTTTTTATTTAGTACATAATTTCCTTTTATAAATAGAGATGCTATATAATAATTTTTTATCATCAATTTGAATAGAATAAAATAATAAGTCTTAGAAAGATTTATCTTGTTTGCTATTTTTTTTTTTCCCCTGGTGGCAGATTTTTAAGGTTTAGAATATAATTATATCTTTGGTGTAGCCTAGCAAAATGGTGATTTGGTCATTCATTGACTTTGTTCATTTTTATTGGAGTTTCAATCTCGCCAAAATCAGGTTGAATAGCCCATCCATCAATTCTACTTGTTCAAAATCCATTCAATTACTAAATCCTTCCCAACACACAACCTTAGATATGTTTATTCTTGACTATTGTCGTTTGAACACAAAAACTTTATTTTTTTTGGAGAATTGGTCTCTAAATTCTAAAAATTTTACAAAGAAAAAATGGTAAGCTAAGTGAGTAGTGATATGATATTTCTTATGCAAACACTCAAATCTTTTGAGTTTGATTTTGGGAGATGATTGCAAAATTTTTAGAAGAGTTGAAATGTTTTACTTAGGGTAAGAACAGGTAAACAGAGTGAGTAGTGATAACGATTACAGATTTTTAGAAATTGATACTAATTTTGTTAATCATAATTTGTTAGATAATTTTTAGAGAAAATCATAAAATATATTTGTACGTCTTTTTGTAAGAAATGCCCTACAAAAGAGTCTCTAGGAGACTCTCCTCAATACTTATGTGGAGATTTTGGTCATTTGAAAAGTTGTCCCGCCACTTCTTGTTGAAGTATCTCGAGGAGTTTTATTGAAATTTTTTATATGAAAACTCTGATGTACAAGTCATTGACAATAGAAAAGAGAGATGAACCTATCATTATTAAGCAATGTAATCTTTTTTAAGGGATAGCATATTTGATGAAGAAATAAAACAAAAACAAGAAAAATGGGGCTGTAAGTTAGCTTGAATCATGGAACCATCAATGTCTTTCAATTAGTTGGCTCAAGCACGCCACTATCTGCTTGAGTCAAGTCTTGCCTAAAGCATATTCTAAGGGACGATTTACACGGAATCTTAAGAATTTAATTCAAACACCTCATGTTACCAAATATATTTATGATGAAGCAATGGGCTTGGAAGATTTTGGTGAAGGTCTCACGGATTCCTAATCACCCCTATAAACTTACTCTTAGTTTCTATATGTTTGTACTAAAATTCTTTTGTGTGTCACGAAGCACAACCTGAAACTCAAACTCCCCACCTAACGAACAAAACTGGACCCTCAACTTCCTAGTCTTTTATTTAAGTAATTAATTTAATTATATTATTATACTTAGTAAACAAATGAATACAGCAAGCAAGAGCAAGAGCAAGAAGCAGCGTGTGAATAAGGGCCCTCTAACTTCCTAGTCTTTTATTTTTAAGATAAAATCATGCTACGTACCTAGACACTAGAGTTATTACGACCATTATTATTTCTCTCTCTTCGATGTTTCTTTTCTTTTATAAAAATAAACAGCCGATGGCTATGGTATCCAATGACGACTTTCCTTTAGATTTTTTAAATAAATCAACGGCACAAACTGGGCTGGCTTTATGGACTTCTAAGGATGGATGACAGCTTCTGCGTCTGCTTCTGCTTCTGCTGCTGCCTGCTTGTATATTGTAATTATAATTATGATGAAAGGAGGAGCAATGGAGCATATTCTCTCTCTCTCTCTCTCTCTGTAGTTGATCCATCATTCCAATTATCAAATAATTCAACGTGGCTATGGTCAGTGCTCATCTGCTACTTATGCATTTGATAATTCACAGCTTTTATACATATTTGATATATCAAATATTTATCAAATTTGATGTTCGGATTTGGTAACACGTGCTGCACGTGTCCCTGACTCAGCCGACTGCTCCACGTGCTCAGTCCACGGATGGCTGTGGTTAATAATTAGGTCTCTGCAGGTACTTACCTGGAAAATTCCATTTAAAATTTAAAATTTTGAGTTTGATATAAATTTTACTTAAATTCACATTATTTGAGTTGTTTTTAAACAATTTTTTTATAAGTTAAAAACATTTAAAAAAATTTAAGACTTAACCCTTCTGTTTTGACATCTCATTTAAATTATTTTTAAATTTTAATGATTTCAAAATACCTTTAAAGGTCCTTTTAATTTAATATTTTTATTCGAACAATGTATTAATTAAAGACTTTGATATATCAAATATGTTTTGTATCCTTTTGTAAACTGATTGGATCGTTGGAAGATATATAGAGAGATCAAATTCTGTCTTTACAAGTCAAGTAAACTTTACACAGACTTGGGCTCAAGAATGATAAATAGACATGATGATATATAGAGAGATCAAACTCTGCATTTACAAGTCAAGCAAACTTTAGACAGATTTGAGCTCAAAAATAGTGAATAGACACGAAGATATATAGAGAGATCAAACTCTGCCTTTACAAGTCAAGTAAACTTTAGACAGACTTGGACTCAAGAATAATAAATAGACACGAAGATATATAGAGAGATCAAACTCTGCCTTTACAAGTCAAGCAAACTTTAGACAGACTTAGGCTCAAGAATAGTGAATAGACATGAAGATATATAGAGAGATCAAACTTTGTCTTTATAAGTCAAGCAAACTGTAGATAGATTTGAGCTCAAGAATAGTGAATAGACACACTCGAATTTAGATAAATTGGATGATCGATTCTAGCCATCATCATTGTGATATTTTAAGAATGTAGTTTTTTATTTTTAAATTTTTAATTGTATTTTAGAATTTTCAAAACCGTCTTAATTGACAATATGCTTTATATTATTTTATTCTTTAAAAATTTTGGTAGTATTGAATGTGTGTATTGTTAAAATATTTTTAAAATGCTATTAAAATATCATGTGAATACTTTGAAGTAGTGTAAAATTCATGGAACCTAAAGGGGAAACGATCAACGGTCATTGGTAAAAATATTGCGATTGGACTGATTTTATTTTATATTAAACAAATAAATATGCACTTATAAGATTTATGATGTAAAAAAAAAAAAAAATCAAACCCGTGGCATATTTTCATGTAAAATTATGATTTTAATGATAGATTTAAAGACATTTTCATGATGATTAACATCTATAACAAATTATGATTTTCAAGAATAAACCATTAAAACACTCCAAAAGGTAGGAGGCAGAAAAAAAAAAAAGGCAAAAACCATTTTAACAATATGGCACCCCAAACTTAGACTTGGACTTATTGTCCCTTCAACTTCTAATTTTGTAACAATTACACATTTCACTCTCTTGTCAGCAGGTAGCGTGTACTCACACGTGATTGAGCGAGTATGAAGGCATGGTTCTATCCTACATGATAAAAAACTTTAAGCCAAACAAAATATGTATACACACACCCACCCATCCATGCAATAACTCTCTAGCCCCATTTCCAGTGCCACCATCACCGACGACTTTGACGAGCACAGTCACATTAAGGCCAAGCTCGACGAATACGTGTGGCCCTTTTGGGAAGTCGGGTTAGTGATGTTAGTGGAGCTCGTGGAGAGTTTTCAAAGCTCTGGCCATATCGTGGATTGTATCATTTATGATCCTTTCTTACCTTGGGCTCTTGAAGTTGCAAAGAAGTTGGGGTTGGTTAGAATCTCCTTCTTCACTTAATCTTGCGTCGTTGACTACACGTACTACATTTTTCGAGTTGGAGAACTAAACATCCCGTTTCACCTAGGTTTGAGTTTATGGTCCTTGAATTGCGGTAGTTTCAAGCTTCAAATTTGTCGAGTTATATCACTGGCGACAAGCCTTACTATCAGTATCCGATATCATTGGCAACAAACCTTGTCGAGCTTTGGACTTGCCAGCTGTCTCTTCAAGCTTCAATGGGCGATCTTGCCTATGCCAAGCCATTGTCATCGAAGCCATCGAAAATGGTCTTAACGACGAATAAGCTAAAAGGGTGGCCAAGGCACCCTGAAGAATGATAGCAAAACTTGCGAGAGACAGAGCAAACAAGAATTATGAAGAATGATAACAAAAGACACCAAGGAGTAAGAAGAAAATCCAGGTAATATTTCTCATCATTGTATGTTCGTATACACCCATACCTCACCTTTTATAAACTCAATACAATTGTTCAAATAGAAAGTTAACAACTTAATAACAACTTAACTAATTAGTTAAAACCAAAATAATGACAATAACAAATTAATTAACTAAAATCAATTAATCTCAACATGCCCCAGTCCCCAACAGCCTCTAACTTGGAAATAAAAACAGGACATTAAGTGGAGCCTAATGGCTTGGTAAAAACATCCACAAGTTGTTCTGTCGAAAAACATGTATTGGGAAAATAAATGTTACAGTTATGTGTTCTGATGTTAGATTTGGATGACATTTAGTGAGGTTATTTGTAATGCATTAATTGTATTTTTGTATAAATCAATAAAATGTAAAGTTTTCTTTATTCATATTTTCTCCAATTATTTATACGAATGAGTCCCTAGACATTCTGTGTGAGAATTTTATTCTCAAGGTATTGAGACTGTGTGATAGAATTATCTATAACAGAACTTCTTAAACTATTCCTAGTCCTTAGATTCTTTGGATGGGAATTTTCATTAATCAATTAAATCGATTAGCACAGGGGTTACTACTTAGTTCAATATGGGGATATTGATAGGAAGATGGTATGTCACACGCTATATGTTATGAGATGTCGCTAGTAAACCTGTGGGTGGTCGTTGACTGTGACGTCGATGACTGACCACATAGCTTGGTGGATAATGGTCGTGTCATCAGGTTATGATGGTATATTAATCTTTAGATTTGAACCTGCACGATTATTTTGTGTAACATCCCGTATCGAGCGATAGGAAGGATCAGAACAACTTACTCTCATGGACTTACACGAATTTCCCAAGGGGTCACCCATTCTTGAGCTACCCTAGCTCAAGCACGCTTAACCCGAGAGTTCTTTGTTTACATTCAGCTCAAAAGGTATCCAGCTGGTGTTGTTTCCTTCCTTACTTATTCTCGATATATACTACCATTCTCTAGGCTCTCGGGGTATTACATTCTCCCTCCTTGAGCACATGACGTCCTCGTCATGCGACCTTACAACTGGTCCCAGATCTCCCTCCTTTGCATGGCTGATGTGGGATTCGCCTAAGGTGTCTACACGTACCCTCCTTAGGGACCTAACTTCCTCGCTGAGGTTTTCCCCACTACCGCGCTCAGAGGCTCGGGGGTCGGCTCTGATACCACCTATAACATCCAGTATCAAGCAATAAGAACAACCAGAACAACTTATCCTGATAGGCCTATGCGAACTTCTCAAGGGGTCACCCATCCTTGAGCTACCCTAACTCAAGCACGCTTAACCCTAGAATTCTTTACCTACATTCAACCCAAAAGGTATCCAACTGGTGTTGTTTCCTTCCTTACTTATCCTTGATAGATACTATCATTCTCTAGGCTCTCGGGGTATTACATTTTATGTATTGGTTTGCAAGATTTGCTAATGAGTCAAACCATCTAATTGGGAAATGAGAACATTCATCTATGTGGTTCTATATTGCTGGTATATGGAGATAAGTGTTACGAATATAATCTGTCGCCTCGTTGGTATTTGATAGGGTGAACGTCCTATATGATTTACCATTGATGTAATGGGATAGTTCCTAACCAGGGTAGATTAAAAGTCAGAAAAATTGTTTCTTGAGGTGTCATCTAGTCACATTAATGAGATTTGACACATAGTTGTTGAGTTTGTGAGTTTGTCAGTCTATGACTCTCGTTTAGTTGAGACGTTAGGTGATGGAAAGATTATAACACACAGTAATTGTCAACTGTAATAGGTTCACTTAAAGTGAGGCTTCATTGCCACCTATATTGTCTTGAACCGTTGTTAGATGCTATTCAATAACTCTTGAAACGTCGTCGAGATTTGGATAAGTTTTGGTAATGGGTCAAAGGGTTGATCGATACTAAAAAGGGTTTCGGTGTTATCTAATTGCTAGTTGGTAGTAAACCTAGAAAGTCACATACCATATAGTATTGTGTTTGGTATTGACATCGTATGCCCGAAATGTCTTTGGAAGTGATTGGTCAAAAGTTAACCCTTAGCCCCCTTGCCAGTAGTGCATAGTTAAAATGCATAGTGCATAGTAAAGTGCATTATTAAAGGAGGGTGGCGGATTCATGAGGAGATTTCAATCTGGAAGAAGAAGAAAATAAACGGGGCAGGGGAAAATAGTTTAAATAAACAGAGGCAGGGCCTCTAGCACTCTCTTTTTCGATGTTGCAACTTATTCTTCTTTCTTTCTGTTTCTTTGAAAATACTTTGTTGCCATAGAAATTATACGTGTAATTGTTACGCGTATAATTTTGAGACACGAGCACTGATGATATGCAGATCCTCTGTGTTTAGCATGGAAAGAGGTGACCGGAACGATACCATTTGGCAATTGTTACCTAAAATCACGTGCTAGACATAGAGGATTTACGTATCACTGGAAGAGGTGATCGAAACGGTACCATTTAGCATACTAGGCGTGGATCGATTAAGACCACCACATCTTGAGATGAATTCAATCTCAGTATAAAAATTATTTTTGTACTCCATCCTTACATCGGGCAACAGGTATGCATTTATTTATATTCAATTGTTGAATATGCATGTTGCTTAAATATTCAAACTATGTATGGCATGTATATTATATTCCACTGCATGTATCTGATACACGAAAAAAAATTTATTTTTGTCTGTACTAGGGATTCCCTTCAATAAAGCCATGATTATACTAATCACGCACAATTACAGTCACTATCCAAGTGCTTCGTGAGTTCGTGAAACATGGGGTTCGATGTAATGTGAATAGTAGCTTGGTTGTCACAATGGAGTGGAATATGACTAGATAAGGGAATATGAAAATCCTTTAGCAGGTAAGAAATCCATAAAAACTCACAAACTGTTGATTCCATGCTGCGAACTCTGTCTCGGCAAAAGAACATGAAACAGTAGACTACTTTTTATTCTTCCAGTACACCAATGCATCACTAAGAAAAACACAATAACCCGTAAGGGATTGACACGAATAAGGACAAGAGGCCCAATAAGCATTACAATAGGCCCAAAATGAAAAATCATTAGACCCTTAGAAGCAATCCCTTAGAACCAATCCCTTTTAGATATCTAATAACTTGGAGTGCAACAGTAAGGTGAGGTTGTCGCAGCTTGTTCATGAATTAACTTAAATGTTGAACTGCATACTAATGTCAAATCAGGTTAAATTGAGATACAAAAGTTTACCAAGCAACTGGCGATATTGGTCAAGAGCTGAAAGTAAAGTACCCTAATTAGGATGTAGGTATAAACCTTTAGATAAAGGAAACAGAAAAGACTTAGCTTAACCAAGGTTTGTTTTAGCCACCAAATCGAGAATAAACTTATGTTGAGAGATGAAAGTTCTTGAAGGAGAATGGGTCACCTCAAGGCCAAGAAAATACTTTAAGAAACCAAGGTCCTTGATGGTGAACTTACTATCAAGTTTGTGTTTAACTTGTTGAATAAACTCTAGATTATTCTCTGTGATAATAATATCATCCACATACACTAATAGAGACACAAAATGGGAACTACTGGACTGTAGGAACAGACAATGATCATGGGAAAACTGAGTAAAACCCAAGGAAAGTTGTAAATTCAATATTCCATTAGCTTGAAGCCCGTTTGAATCCATACAAGGAACGTTGCAACAAGCAAACTTGACCAGATTGAGCTTTAGAATAATCGGGTGGTGGAAGCATATACACTTCTTCATCAAGAAATCTATGTGAGAAGGCATTATTTATATCTAGTTGGTAAATTGGCCATCCCTTAGATGTAGTTGAGCCAATGAATATCCGGACTGTAACTAGCTTAGCAATAGGAGAAAAACTATCCTTGTAATCCAAACCTTTAACTTGATGATAGCCCTTAACAACTAGTCGGGCTTTAAACCAATCTATAGTCTCATTAGCATTATACTTGACCTTATAAACCCATTTAGAACCAATGGTTTTTTTACACTTAGGGAGATTGGTAAGCTTCCAAGTGTTATTTTGTTCTAGGGGTTGTAACTTTTTATTCATAGCATCAACCCAATTAGGACTTCAATTAGCTTGGTCATAGGTAGATGGCTCATATATAATTGAAACAATGTGAATAAATGAAGTATAAGAAGGGGAAAAAAACAAATGAAGATGGTGCAGCCAAGTTCATACCTAGTCCAAGTGAGGAAGAGATAGTTGGGAGAACATAATAATGAGCAAGGCACACAAAATCTTGAAGCCATGTAGGCTTGGTAATGGGTCGAGTACTCTAGCACAATGGTGGTGAAGGCAATGCTGGAGCGAATGAATGTGGTGTATCTAAAAAGAATGGAGAATGATGAGAAACTAAGTTAAGGTCATCATTGGATGAGGGTGTATGTGGAAGAAGAGAGTCGAAAGATGACATAATGGAAGTATGTGGTCTATTAAAGTGTGCATCAAGATAAGGGCTAACAATTGGAAACAATTAATTAGCAACAAAATCAGATATTTGAAGGTGATTAAAGGGAAAATTGGCTTCAAAGAACTTGACATCACGGTTAACAAAAATAGTTTTGGTTTAAAGGTTGTACAACTTATAACCTTTTTGCTAGGTAGAATAACCAATGAACAAGGATGGCAAGGCTCTTAGCTCAAACTTGTCTTTCTTTGGTCATATTATCAGTGGCAAAACAAAGGCATCCAAAGACTCTCAAATAAGAGTAATGAGGGACTTTATTATATAATAGTTGGTACGATAATTTCCAATGAAGGACAGAATAAGGCAACTAATTTATGATATGTGTGGCAGTAAGTATACATTTTAACCAAAAATTTTTAAGAACATGGGATTGACAAAGTAAAGCTCGTGTAATATCAAGAAGGTGTTTGTGTTTACACTTAACTACTCCATTTTGTTGTGGAGTATATTGGTGAACAATTCAAACATATTTGAATAATTAGGTACATTTAAGGTTAATATACTCACTACCATTGTTAGTTCTAATAGTTTTGACCTTGGATTGAAATTAGGTTTGGAACATAATGAGGAATCAATGCAGAATAGAAACATTTTGAGACTTTTACTTCCTCATGAAGGTCCATATGACCCTCGAAAATTCATCAACAACAGTCAAGAAGTATTGTGCCCCACTAATTGACACAGTAGAATAGGAACCCCATACGTCCACATGAATAAGGTCAAATGGATTTGTTGTAAAATTTGAGCTGATTTTCTAGGTTGTTTAGCCAGAAGACAAATAGTGCACGAGCTATTGACATGTGACAGGTGACTAAGGAAGCCAATATGCGCTATTTTAGCAGGTGAAGTATGTTCTAATCTAGCATGCCATACATTGTAGTCAATAAGAGTATTCAAAGCAATAGGTACAAGATAAAAGCTTTGGGAAACATGCTCTTTATGATTCGAGGAAGTAATAGGAAAAATAGCATTAGCAAGAACATGGTAATACAAATGAATTTGAGAAACAAGAGATAGAATACTATCATTTGTGAAACTGGCTTTTGTCAGTTTGTATAGCCTGCCTTCTAGCTTCCCAATCGCCACATTACTAGTCCTCATGTAACACTCCAAATTTCTTGAGCGTGTTATAACTCAGGATTTCGGGAATATAAAAATTTTTCATATCACAATAATTGTCATATATCACACAATATCCCCAAAACCCTAATTTTTACCTTTCTGGCTTAACAAACCCAATAATCGAATAGCTAAGACATGCGTTAAAATTTCAAATGCAGAAGCTAGATCGAACCTGATGTGGTTCACAACCATAATGCTTTATTTATCATAAATAAAATCGTTCAAGACATTTACAAAATGTATTACATGGACATCATCTCTCGCAAATGATAACTGAATGCCTTAAACATAGGTTCACACATAAATAAAGATATTCTAAACATGCTACAGACAGTAAATTAAGTTTATTCTTTCGCTACCTCATTTTCCTTTGTGTTGCTTATTGAACCTGGAACGTTTGAATATTCCAAGGACATAGTCTAATTAGAAGATGAATCTTCTAGTGAGAAACTCCAAAACAGTTTATATGAATGTATGATCAAGTATAAAATGTATGAGAAGACAACGAGAACTACTCCGAAATGCCTCGTGAACACGTTAGCCTCCTCCAATGAGAGATTTCTCAATGGCGCATGCATAACACCTCTCGGGAGGTCCCTAACCATGTCACTTCGGCCCGACCTCATAGCACTCATGCAAGCACCACATCCGTTATTCTTTAGGCTCACAATTTTTCCCATGAGAGCTTTCTTGATGGCGCAAGTATAGCGCCTCTCGAAAAATATCTGACTTTTTCCCTCGGCCAACAACAGATAGGTACAATAGTATGGCCACACGAATTTTATAAATGTAATAGTTAAAAAGCCAATAGCATATAATTTTCAGAAAAATACATTTCATATATGCAACATGATTTCACATAAGAGAATAACAAGAGTTTACATATAAGAACTTCACGAAACACGTCTCATGCAATAGAAGTCTCTCAAAAGAGAATAAAAAATAGGATTTGGAGTATAGGAGTCTCACCTTGTTAGTTTATCACTTGGACAGTATAATTTCATAGCAAACGGCCTAGGTTTCTACAGAAAACACACATTTTGGTAAACTTAACCTCAAATATTTTTATATAGGGTTGAGGGGCATTAAAGTAGGGGCATAACTAAAAATTTTCATGGAAAAATGACCTCTCACGCAATCTCACGCGCCTCGAGAAGATGGACCACGCGCCTTCACGCGCAGCCACTTCCGGCGCGTATGTCTCACGCACTGCCTACCAGATTCGGACAGCATTGCGTCGTTTTCGTATTTCAGCCATATCTCCATCGTTTTAACTCCGATTCGACCCGTGCTTGAACCTACGCGACCTTCTCTTCCCCCTCTACAAGATTATAAAAAAGATAGGACTTACCTCGCTTTTATTCCGACTGATTTTGGTGAATTCCGACAAAAGCTTATAACTCCGATGAGGCTCATTCTCTCCGGCTTCTCCTTCGATTTCTTCCCGCCTTCTTTCTGAACTTCCTCTTTTCTCTCTAGAACAAGCTCCTCCTTTTAGAGTGTCTCAACTCTCAAACTTGCTTGGAATGATTTGAGAACAACCCATGGTGCCTATTTATAGATTTCTTCAACCAATCACATTATGCCACTTGTCACAATCTTAGCCATGGACTTCAAAGACTTAAAGATATAATTGAATGGCTTTTCAAATCCAAAGTTAGAATGAATTTAACTTTTGAAATCCAAGCTAACACCCCAAAGTTCTTCCAAATGACATTTTGTCTCTTATTTCGAGTCCTCAACTTTAATATTTTACCATATGGGCTTATAATTTTATCCTTATTTCATTTGGATAATTCTCTAATTATAAATACACCCTCAAACATCAAATTTATCGAGATACTTAAAATCTCAAAATTAATAACTCAAAATTACTCGATATGTATGATTTCCCGAAGCCCTTTACCATCATTCGGCTATTTTAGGCTACAATTAGCTTAATTGAAAAACCGTCTCTGATTTAATTTCTTTCAAAATCATAAATCTCGTCTCAAGACGATTGTCAAAAATATGCCTTTGTCCTCAGGTATCTAAGCTCTAGGGCATTACCTGTGACCGATTCGGTCACTTGTTGTCATTTCAAGCATATTTTTTGATATTTTAAATTCACTTAAAATGCGTGGCATCTTCACGAAAATATGAGGTATTATACCTCAGGTCCTGAATAAGATAGTCAATGGGAAAAAACAACACAATTACATCGTTGTCATGTAACAATTTACTGACATAAAGCAAATTGAAGCAAAAAGAAGAAATGTAAAGAACATCTTGGATACCAAATGTCAAACTTAGGTTTATATGACTAGTTTGGGTGACCATGGCAGTGGAACCATTTGGTAAAGAAACAAAAACAACTTAGGTAAGTGTATATAAGGAATGAAACAATTGTTTGTTAAAGCACATGTAGTCTGTAACACCATTATCTAAAATCCATGAATCATTGATAGCAAATCCAAAAGAACACAAATGAATGCGATTAACATTACCAGCACAGTTTAATATGTTGTTTAGGCTTAAGGATGAACTGTTGCTCTTGAAAAACTTGAGAAAAGTGTTGGCCAAATTAGCTCTGAACTTTTCTTCTTCGATCTTGACATTTTCCACAGGTATGTCCTGATACTCTTCATGCTTTGCACTCGCTTGAGCTACAATCCCATGATTAGTCCATTTTTATCTTTGTTAGACTTATACCTATCCAAATATCCTACAAATTTAAAACACTAATCTTTGGTGTGACCATCACGTTTACAATAGACACAGTAACCCTTTAATCATTTTCCTTTCTTTTGATCTTATCGTGAACTAGTGTTGGAATTAGGATTTTTTGCAAGCAATATCAAAACATCTCCATCTTTAACAAAGGAAGAGACTACTTGTCTCTGTGACTGCACTCTTAAGATCATAGAGTAACCTTGTTTATAGTTGATAATGGATCTAGCAACAAGATTTGGCTTCGTACTTGGTCATATCCAAAATGTAAACCCATCAGGAACTGCATCAACTTGTTCCGATTTGTTATTTCATCCATTACTCGAGTCGACCAACAAGTACAATGTGGCAATGGTTCCACTTTCGCAAGCTCATCCCAAAGCATCTTGAGCTTAGTGTTATATATTGAGACTAAAGAATTTTCATACGCAATAAAAGAAATTTTTCGTTAAATCTGATAAACAAGAGGGCCATTACTTTCTTTAAACCTTTCCATGATTTCATCCCGCAACTTCTTTGATGTGGTAGTATATAGAAAAGCCTTAACTAAATCCTTTGAAATGGTGTTAAGAATTCAAGATAAGACCATATAATCACACCTTTCACCAAACCTCAAATAGTTCCGATCCTTCCTCGAGCGATGAAACTCCACCATCAATGAAACCTAGTTTATGCTTTTCTTTAAGAGCTATCTTCATTGCCCTAGACCAGGCTTTGTAATTCATATTGTTCAAAGGAAACGAAACTAACAACAGACCCGAATGATCAGTGTTATGAAGATACATTGGATCTCCTACAACTTGACTCGTGCCTCTATTGTCGATGACTCCTTCAATTCTCTCCATATTATCATTGATTCTAAGGATAACTATCACATATCTTGATTAATTGAAACAAGATGTGAATCGAGATGTACCTTGAACTCTCGAACGAAGGCAATCTGATGGAGCAACTAGGTACTAAGCCCCTGCGTCAAGCTCTGATACCATGAAGAATGATAGCAAGATTTGCCAAGAGGCAAAGCAAACAAGAATTATAAAGAATGATAGCAGAAGACACCAAGGAGTAAGAAGAAAATCTAGGTAATATTTCTTATTGTTGTATGTTGGTATACACCCATACCTCACCTTTTATAAACTCATGACAAATGTTCTAACAAAAAGATAACAATTTAATAACAACCTAACTAATTAGTTAAAATCAAAATAATGACAATAACAAACTAATTAACTAAAATAAGTTAATCTCAACATGCCTTGGTTCATGTTTTTTTTTTTTTTAAAGATGAAACGGGTGGTGACGAGCATGACTTTGGCGCCTTTACTCTGTAAGCGCTTAGAGAATTGCCTCATCAGCTGATGTGGCCTTGCAATGGCAATGACAACACCAAGCAGTGAGCTTTCTCTCACATGATTCACTTCACAATTGTTGGTTCTCTTCTCGAATGGGTTTCTGTTCTCCAATAGCTTATCTGAGGTGTTTCTCTTCTCCAAGAGCTTCAACGACGTTCTTTATTTTCCACTTTTGCACTTTCAGTTATTGCTTTTTGTTAATTTTCATGTCAGATGGCATGCAGTCATGTGTTGCATTTTGGAGAATAAGTTGTGTAATTGTTACAAAATTAAAAGTTGAGGGGCAAAATATGTTTAAATCTAAGTTAGGAGTGTCACATGGCCAAAATGGCAAAGTTGAGGAACCATTTTATGTCTTATGTAAAAAAAAAAAAAAAAAAAACATTCAATAAAATTGAGGATGTTGTTTGGTAGACAAGCTAAGGTTTCTTTTGGCTTATAGCTCGTTATAGATGGAAAGTTCATGAATTAATCAAATTCATAGTCTATACTCCATAGTCCATGCTTCATGCATAACATTTATATGGAATATCATAAGAAAGTATAGAAATTAAGTTTATAGTGTAGAATATATTTAAACAATATGATCACATGAATTCAATAGAACACCAAATATGGACAAAAAATGACATAACTATATTTGCTATATAATAAGATTGTGTATAGTTTGATCTTAAATTGTATGACGGTCACAAACACATATATCAATTCAAAATTGATTTAAAACTATAAGGTCTTCATCCCATTATTTCTTGGACAGGCAACCGATCAATGGGACAAGCATATAATACATTAGGTGTTAAAAACCTTAACCCAACATTATTATTTAAAGTAGTGGAGAGAAGATCTAAGTGTAAATAAGATGTTTATCTAATTACATTTCCATTACGAGTTAATTAGATAATGACTTACACTCTATCTCAAGTCACACTTAAATCCAAAAATCGATACACACATCTCACTAATAATTAATTAGGCCACTATCAATAATGAAAACAACGTATATGTCTCTTAGAAAATAATTAATCATATTATCCGCCTGATTTTAACATAATAAAACCATTAACAATTAACAATAGCGCACACAAAATATTTCCATCACATAGTCCATATTTACTCCATCTATAAATGAAACCAACAAAAACATAAAAATAAAAATTATAATTCCTAATCAACCACCTCATTTTATGCCGCCCTTTTCATGCCCAAACTGAATTGAGGTCAAATCTTCTTAAATCGCTCTAATATCATCCTCTTATATATTCACAATTAAAAATTAGATCCACATTATAGTGATTTGGTGTTTTAGCATCAATAAGTCACCAACATCATTGTGAAAGGGAGTCAAATTAAATTAGGCTCCCCAATGCTGGTTAAATTTGACCCAAATTGTCCAGATTTAGAGAAATCTAGTAAATAAATGGTAATCGTTTTTTCATACAGTTTTCAGTTTATGTTGAAAACAAAGACTCAACGTTACTGTCCCAATTATAATAAATATCACTATTATATTATTTTAGTATTATTTCATATAAAAAAATTTGTAAAAGAAAGAAAAACAATTTCCCCAAAAAATAGTGGGTGAATGTTAGATTATGAGGGCCCAGAATCCAGACGGCCCATAATGTGGGGATGGACTTGGGCTATTGAGGGACAGTACAAGCCCCAAATAGATCGTAGATGCCTCAAACAATAATCCTTAATCCATGAAATATAGCTTTTTTTTTGTAGACTTTTTGTTTTTAGTTTTATTATTACATAAATAAAAGATGTGTAATTTTTTATTTTTGTTATAAGAAAATTTGAATAAATAAAAATAAGAAAAAGATTTTTTCTTTTTTCATTTCGTTTAAGTGTTCTCTCCTCTTCTACAACAATTTTAAATTATTTTTTTTCTTTATTCTTTTCTTAATTTTCAATTAATACAATTATAACGATGACGGTAATTTACAAATTTACTAATTTTGAAGTACTGTCTAAGCTAATTTATAAGGGACATATAAATTAGTAAAAAACTGACACGTGATATAATTTCAATAATCTAATATAAATATCACTTGAAAAGCATCTAAACCCGCCACATGCCAAGATCATATGCCCTAGTCATTAAATGGTATCATTCTACAAGCATTGCTCGACACCTTAGCTCCATGCCCTAATTATACCTCGGGGTCACAAGTTGGCACCAAAAATCACACTCGGATCATCATTATATGCATTACAAAACCCCTAAATTCTCTAGATAAGTATTTATTATTGTCATATTTATTATTCTGTTTTTCTTTGCTTGGTCTTCAGCAACCAAACACTAACTTGACTATTGATGTCTATCCTAAGAGATTACAGCTCTGAACTTAGAAAAAATTGGCAAGCACCGCATCAAGTCCCAATTTTCGAACGTCACATTGAATTAACAATAACTCAGAGACCGCATTTTAAAATGTTATGTAAGTACATAAATAGTGGTATTTGAGAAACCACTGCAATTCTTAATGCCACGTACAGATCATCCTTCCACTCAATATGCTAATTAAAGATAGTTGTTTATAAAGAGAGATACGAGTTTAGTAAATTAGAACTATCTGGGAGTGGGAGAGAGTAAGGTTACATTGAGGGGTGTAGGTTTCAGATAATTTTGTGTGCTGAAATATTGTATAATTTAGTGGATTATTTCAATTTTTTAGATCAAATATATAATTATGTTGACAGATCTAATTGTGTTGATTTTCTTTTTTTATCCCCTTTCTCTTAATTTCCAGGGTGAGCTATAAAACATTCCAAAATTTCACATTATTTTTTAAATTTTTTCAACAAGAACATGTAATTTACTATTTAAGTTCAATTCTAAACTATTGTTTATTGTCATTATTATTTGTTGTTAATTATTGAAATGATAAATTAAGTTAGATGACTTAGTTTATTTATGTAGCGTTTGTTAAAATGAGTAAAATAAAGTTGTATCAAGATAAAGTTGAAATATTTTTTGAATCAAAATATGAAATAATCGAGATAAATTTAAGAAGCATTATAAGATTTTTATCAATAGAATACACTAAATGACATATACGTTATTTTTTTTTATCTATAAGTTCCAATATATGCTTATCTTGAGAAAGAGAGAGATAAACGAGATATAAACATATCTAAAAAACCTCAAGACAGACAAGTTTGTATCAATATAAGGTATGAACACTTTCTAAGTTAAAATATGAAATGATCAATATAAGTCTAAAAAGTATTTTAACATTTTTATCAAATTATTTGTTAAATTTATTAAAATGCACTAGAGGACATATGCGTCATTTTTTTTATCTGTAAGATTTAAGATAACTTGAGAGGGGAAAGATAAACATACCTGAAAAATGATAGATAAAAATTCACGAATTTTTTTTTTAAGAATCGTTATATTAGTTTAACAAATATATTGAAAAGTACAAAAGTCTAAAATATTTTTCATATTTTATATTTTTTAATTTATATCTTGGTTAACAAATCCCCTTTTCAAATGATAAGAAGTTGCTGCTGAAACACAAAAAATGATGGCAAAACTTACACAATTTTAATTAACTGGTAATAGAGTTCTTGCAATTGATTCAACTTGTGGGCTCTTAGCCTCACAACCAAATTATCTAAAATGGTTTGCCAAAATCAACAATTAACAATAATTAACAATAAGAGTGTATTTGATTACATACATTTGTCATAGAAAATGTGTAATTATTACACATTTTCTATAGAATCAATTAAACACTCTTAATTTTTCTATAAAAAAAATGTGTATGGTACAAGTATTTAAAATTTCTTTCCACAGAATTCATTTTCTAAGGGGGTGGGATGGTTTTTGTTTTCTAGGCAATCATTACCTAGAATTAAGGTGTGTTTGATAGACATGGAAAATGAGGATAAAATTCATTTTCCATCTAAATTTTAAAAAATTCTATCAAACAGCTTTTCAATTCTATGGAATTCGAATTTCATTTTAGTTCAAAAAATGAATATTTTCCTTGAAATTAAGGAATTGAAATTCCTAGGGATTGGGGTGAGAATTAGAATTCCATGAAATTAGAATTCCACCCTCATTTTCCAACTCTATCAAAAAGGGTGCGTTTGATTGCAAGCATGGAACTTGCATAGAAAGAAAATAAGTTCTAGGTAATTGAATTAAAAGTGTGTTTGATTGAATTACCTAGAATTTAATTCTAGGTAATATTGCCTAGAAAATAAAAATCATCTCACCCCCTTAGAAAATGAATTCCATGGAAATAAGTTTTAAATAGTTGTACTATACATATTTTTCCATGGAAAAATTAAGAGTGTTTGATTATTTTTTATAGAAAATGTGTAATAATTACATATTTTTTATGAAAAATGTGTGCAATCAAATACACTATAACTATAAATGATTTGCATGGAAATTGTCAATTAAGAGTGTTTGATTGACTTAAATTTTTACCTAAAATTTGTTGTACTTTTCTAACTTTTGGTGTTTGATTATCACTATTTTTCATGAAATTAGTTATTTGTTTCAAAATAAATAATGACTAAAAAATGAACAAAAAAACTCAAAATAAATTTAACAGAAAAAAATTTGAACAAAAACTCACATAAACAAATAATGTGGCTGAAAAATAAAAACATAGGATAAAGCAAAATTAAAACTCCAAAAGCAAGCATCTGCCATGAACGTGGGGGAGCTCAGAAGAGGGCCAAAAACTAGGAAATAAGGGGACAAAAGCTGAAGAGGAAGATGAACGGCGATTTTGAACGACAGCGAAGATGAATAACAGTTAGCAGCTGAAGAGGAAGATGAACGATGGTCGGCAGAGATGGCGACGAATAGGAAAGGGAAGGGTTGGTGACGAACAAGAAAGAGAAGGGTTGGTGACGAACAAGAAAGAGAAGGGTTGGTGACGAACATGAAAGGGAAGGATCGACGACAAACACGAAGGGGATCTCAGAGGTCGACCAAAAACCTTACTATGGATGAAGAAGAAGATTGCGATAGTCTAGAAAAAGATCTCATAGGTATCCAGCGAAGATGGCGACGAACACGGTGAGCTGCTTCTCAAATTTTAATTCCTTAAAAAAGTTTTTCCAACACTCCCTCCTCCCAGCGCAAGAATTAGTTTTTCAGCAAAAGCAAGAATTGACCATCACTTGACCAAAAGATAGAAATAATTTTTTATGAAAAAATTAGATAATCAAACACATCAAAACTTAAAATTTGAGTGAAAAATAATTATTTTTCATGAAAAAATGTGATCAAGCCTAAATGTAACAACAATAAATAGTACACTAAAATTGAAGGCAACTGTTGAGAGTCAAACAGGTGATGTTACTTGCTGCCACTGCCACTGCCACACTGCCAATCCCACACAATATCATCACCCGTGGCTAAATTCGCAGTATGCTTCACATCCTCACACTTGTTGAAAGCCTACCCTTTCCCTTTGCACCATGTGCCTTAGGCATCTCCATTCCATTCACAGTCACGCTACAATTTAGACAGTCGTACCATAAAATATTCCTTTTTCTAGTACATGCCCAATAATAATGAATAATGGTAAATCTCCAAATTAAAAAATAATAAAAAATTTAAATTTAATAGTCATCACTTCAATCACAATTTAAGAACCATCAAAAGAGTAACGTTAAGAGTCATAATTGATGATGATGTCATGAGTCGTGTGACATCTCCTCTAACGAGAAGATTAAGGAGATTATGTAATATTGTCTTCTCAGTTTAACATATTTTTAAATAAAAATACAACACATGACTTCTAACATTGCTCTAAAATATTTTTTATATACATATACACAACATAAATTGTTTAAGTTAGCTTAATAATTTTTTACATTTTTTTTGTTCTCCACTTGACATTAACTTTACAACAAATAGTTGGCTTTTAAAAGGGTAACAAAAAAAAGCTAGCCTGGACTTAAAAGGCAAGGGACGTATCCGGACAGGAAAATGAAAAGCAAAAGGCTGGAGAAAGTATTAAAAGAAAGAAAAAAAATAAATCTTATTGTTAGCTAGCTGCTTGCTTTTGTACGTAGTATTATGATTTAAGAATAAAAAAATATTTTAGAATATGACGCCACATATATTATATATAATATATAAAAATATATCGTATCTATATCTTTCCTCCTAAAATCATAATTTTGAATTTTTGAGCCTACCATGTTCCTTTTACTGTTTTTAGTTTTTTAAAATATTAAAAATATATTTATTTTTATATTTTTAAAAATATATTTTGAAAACAAAAAAAATATATAAATAAAACTTAAAATAACAAAAAATTATTTTAACTATTTTCATCACAAACACGTTTAAAATTTTTAAAATGCAAAAAATAATACAGATAAAAAAACACATTTTTAATAATTTTAAAATATAAAATTAAAAATAAATTTAAAAATCAAAAGTAAAAATTAAAATACGAAAAGAAGAGAGTCTCTTACTATTCTAAACAAAACAGTTAGCAAGGAGTCGGTCACCTTTTAACTCTTTCACACGAAAAGAAAAAAAAAAGTATTTAAAGGAAACAAACATTTACTATTTACTAATATCATAATACCACCATATTTTACTATGCATAAAAGAATTGACGATTTTAAAATATATGTTGATTTGAGAATTTATACTTGTCTTTGTACCAAAATAGTATACAGTGTGCCTATACTGAACTAGACATGGCCAAAATTGAATCGGACCGGCGGTTCGAACCGGAACCGGACCGGCCGGAACCGGACCCGGAACCGGCCGAACCGGAACCGGAACCGGAACCGGACCGAACCGGCGAAATTCGGTCCGGTTCCGGTTCAAGGTTCCGGAGAACCGGAACCGCCGGTTCCGCGGAACCGCCCCCCCCCGTGCGCGTGCGGCCGCGCACGGTGCACCCCCCCTCGCCCCCCAACGGTCCAAATTGGACCGTTGGACCCCCCTCCCCCCCCCCCAACGGTCCAATTTGGATTGGACCGTTGGACCCCCCCCAACTTTTTTTTTTTTTTTTAAATTTTATAATTCCTATCTATATATACCCCTCCCTCCCCCACTCATTTTTCACACTTTCTCTCTCTCTCTCTCTCTCTCTCTCTCTCTCTCAAGTCTCAAGCTATTATTCTCTCAATTTTGTCTCTCATTTAATATTTTAATTTCAATTTCTTCAATCTTCTCATTTTGTTATTTATCAATTTATTCAATTATATTGTTAATTATTTATTACTTGTTACTATATTATTTTATCATTATTATATTTTTTTATTATCATACTTTTTTCAAAAAAATGGCAAGTGAAGGTAGAAATGTTGAAAATGTTGAGTTTGAAGCTCAAAATTTTCAAACACAAGAGAGTGAAACTCAACAAAAGGGAGGTGGAAAAATTTCTACTTCTGATATTTTTAATATTCATTTCAAGAAAACACCAAAAGGAGATGGTAAATTTGATGTATCTTGTAATTATTGTAATCAAGTATACAAATTCAAGCAAGGAGGTGGATATGGTACTTTCGCCCGACATTTGCAAACAAAGCACCCGCTCAAGGTTGGATTGAGCCGCGATCAAACACAAATATCCGGGTTTGCTACCTCTTCAAACTCTCCTCAATTATTTCATTATAATGAAGCTAATTGTAGGTCTGGTTTAGCTGAAATGGTAGCAATTGATCATTTATCTTTTAGTTTTGGTGAAAAATTAGGTTTTACTCGATTTTGTCAAAACTTTGTTAATCCTAGTTTTAAATCAATTCCTAGAAATACTTTGAAAAGGAATTTGTTAAAATTGTTTAAAAACTCAAAAATTGAATTGATAACATATTTTCAAAACAATAATATTAATGTTTCTATTTGTAGTGATATTTGGAGTGATCATTGGCAAACTCATTCATATATGGGTATTACTTGTCATTGGGTTGATGAAAATTATGTTTTACAAAAAAGAATTCTTGCGTATCGATGTTTTGATGAAAGTCATAATGCTGAAAATATTTGTAGATTAATTCAACAAATTTTACAAGAATATAGATTAGTTAATAGAATTTTTTCAATTTCTTTTGATAATGCATCGGCTAATACTGCTTCTATTAATGAATTGAAAAGAATTTGCCAACCAAATTTTGGTGGAAGATTTTTTCATGTTAGATGTGCATGTCATGTTTTAAATTTATGTGTTCAAGATGGTATTAAGTCACTTAATTCTTATTTAGATCCAATTAGAAATGTTATTTCTTATATTTGGGTACACCCTCGAACTGCAAAAGCATGGGCACATTTTTGCACCTCCAATGGTCAAACCCCAAAACGTTTTTCAAAAGATGTCCCTACTCGTTGGAACTCAACTTTTAAATTACTTAATCAATCTTTTGAATATAAAGATTTATTGTGTTCTTTTGCAGCAAATTATATTCCACAATATCCTATTTTTCCAACTATGTGGAATGTTTGTAGTTCAATTTTGAATATTTTACGAATTTTTAATGATGCTACTCATACACTTAGTAGTGTTTATAAACCAACTTCACATCAATTTTTAATAGAAGCAATGAATGTGGCCGGTGTATTAATGGAAGGAATTAATGTTGAAGAAATTTGTCATGCTGTTTTAGAAATGAGAGAAAAATGGTTACGTTATTATCAATTTATTCCTGAAATTTTTCTTGTTACTATGGTATTTGATCCTAGGTGTAAATTTGATGGTTTAATTGAGTGTTTGTCTAACTATTATTCGTTGTTAGGATTAGAAAATAATGAAGAAATTGATGTGAATATTATAATTTCTAAGGTTAGAACTTTATGCAATCAATTATATGAAGCATATGTTATTGCTCCTAGTAGTGAAGAATCATTTCCATCCATGGCTCCGCATTCCTCTTCCTCCCAACCAATGAAATGGGGTCATAAATTTTTAGATCAAAGGAGGAAAAAACCTAGATCGAGCTCACATTCGGAGCTCGAAACTTATCTAACCACAGTTTTTGAGTTTGGTGATGATACAGGTTTAAATTTTGAAATTTTGGAGTGGTGGAAAAGGCACAAGGAGACATTTCCAACTCTTGCAATTATTGCAAGTCAACTTCTTGCAGTTCCAGCTTCAACTGTAGCCGTTGAACAAACATTCAGTAGTGGAGGCAACATTTTGGACGAAAGAAGATCAAGATTGGCTCCAGAATCATTGGAAGCTCAAGTTTGCCTCGATGATTGGGAAAGAGCTAACATGCGACGTCAAGAAGAACTTATCCATTCATCATCATCTGACGAATGGGTTAATGATGGTTCAACAACGGCGACTTCCGACTCCAATGAAGATGCGTAGGATCCAAGTCCATATTTTATTTTTTTTCACATTTGTAAAAATTAATTACTTGTATTACATTTTTGTTGTAATTATTTTTTAATGAAATTAAGTCTAATTCTATTTTTTATTTTTTATTTTTCACATTTGTAAAAATTAATTACTTATATTACATACTTGTTTAGTTGTTTTAATTATTTTTAATGAAATTATTACTTATATTTCTTCAATTTTTAGTAGTGTTTTTTTATTAAAAATATGGTTGAGAATATTTATATTTACAATTACATTTAACAATTAAAAATCGAAACCAAACCGAACCGAACAACGGAACAAGGACCAAAATTGAATACAACAATATTTAAAAAAAATTAAAAAAATTCGGTTTGAACCGGAACCGGAACCGTTGACCGAACCGGCTCAAACTGTTGACCGAACCGGTCTAAACCGTTGACCGAACCGGCATGAACCGGAACCAGAACCGAACCGTCCCAAACCGCCCTTGGGCGGTTCGGTTCAGGTTCAAAGATTTCTTGAACCGGAACCTGCGGTTCATGAACCGGAACCGGCGGTTCATGAACCGTGGCCATGTCTATACTGAACATTATTATTTTATTCGTTTACAGAATATCTACATATTTCCCAAATTACCCCTCGTTCAAGTCTGAAGTCAGGATGCGTCGGAGCTTCCAACTTATTTAGCAAGGGTAAGCCACTTTAGAGAGGGTGACAGACGCACATTAAGAAGACTTTGTTTGTTGGACAATGTTTTTTTTCTTTTTGTGTTTGATATTAGAAAAATAAGACAATAAAAGGAAATGACTTTCCAGTTAATACAAAGTGAAAGATTTTCAAAAAATGACTTATCGATTTGAAAAAAGAAAGTCATTTTTAATAACAAACTATCACCTTTTTTCGTCAAGCTCCTCCTTATTCTATCTATATCGATAGACCTTTTTTCGTTTTCATTGCACTTTATCCTTTATCTACATCGCCATCTCTATTGGACTCTATTTTTTTTTTTTTTTTTCTGAGGGGGGGTTTCTCCATCAAGATATGCCTTTCTACATCACCATTTTCATCTTTCTACATCTCTGTCCATCTCGTTCAAGATTCATCTTTCTTAGTGTCTATTGGCGTTGTCAAAACTATCATCATCATCTCCGTTAGGCTTTGCCTTTCTCCATCTCCATTGAGATTTGCCTTTTTAAATCATCATATTGTTAGTCGTCTTCATCGAGCTCCGCCTTTGTCCTTTTCTGTTGAAATCCGCCTCTCTCAATCTTTGCCTATGTCACCAAAGCCAATCATAATAATATATATGATAATGTCATGTTTTGATCTTTATTACTATTATGTATTTATGATAAAGAAAAAATATATATATGATAATGACCTTTATGTTATGAATTTGATGATAAAGAAAAAAAATATTGTAATTTTCTAAGTATCAACCAAATACTAGAAATGGTTTTCCAACAACATTTTCAGTTTATAGCTAAATAACAAAAAAAACACATTTTAAAAAAATGCTTTTCAAAAAATTATTTTCCTCAAGAAAACATTTCCCCCCAAACAAATGGAGGCATTAAAATGTTTCATTTAATAATCTCATGCTTAATTAATATTCACTCTTGCTTAATTAATTGTAGTTGTCTTTCACTAATAATTAAATTTGTTAAATTTATATTATTTATAACTTCAATCCCAGTTTTTTCATTGGAATAATTTACAAGCATGAAGTAGAATAATAAACTACACAAGGCACCTCTAGATTGGCTCTTCAACACTTAAAAGCCAAAATAGTATATATATTTGACAAGTTTGAAAGCGTGGGATATGGGAGGGCTTGGAGATAGAATGCCTAGCTAGGCTCCTTTTAGAGTTTCTATTATAATATTATTATTATATACCTATATATATATATATTACCTACCCCTAAGTGGGGTGACATGGACCTCCTAATCTTTTTCCTCCCTTGATTACCAAGACATTTTTATATATATTTTAACATATAAGTCTTGCTTTGACTGATGATGTGGCAAATCTACTTAAGACCTCCCTTGATCAATATATAATAATAATAATAATTTATAATTATCAGTATTTAAATATTTACTACATAAATTTATTAGTCTATTTTATGAATCATGTGCACTAAATTAATATAGATGATGATGATGATGATGATGATGAGATGTTGGAGCAAAATATAGATCATCAATCGTACGTTCATGCCGCAGGGTGATTCCGAGTTCTGGAAAGGTAATTAAATTGGTCTCGCGAGTGGTGCGTGGGTGGGTGGGTGGGTGAAGAGAATTATTGCGTAAGATCTCCAGTTAACCGCAATATATATAGGGGATCGAGATTAATTAGTCAATTAAGCAAACCCCCCCCCATGTTCCGCCAGTTACGGCTGATGGTACTCACTCCGGTTACGATGCCATCCGGGTTAATCAAGGCGGACCCGACTGTACTGCTGCTCGAGTTTTTCATCGGGCTACTGGAGTAGCAACACAAGGCTGTATATTTAATAGAATTACCTATTGGTATAATTATCTATTAGGTAGTGAGAAATATCATTTAAACTATTAAAAAATTATTTTTTAATATTTATCCATTGAGTGATTGCTTTTCAAACTAATTTAATGGGATTAAATATTATTCGGTCTATAAATAAAGAATTCTTCTATTAAAAAATAACATAGTCATACAGATATTAAAAATAATTTGGACCTCCAATCAAGTCAAGATCTAAGGGCATACACCATCATTGTGTATTTGGCTAATTGATTGAAAGCATTCAATTCAATTGCAATACAGATTTTTCATACAAGTAATGACCGAAGATTAGTGCATTTATACTTAATTTTTCTTTAACATGCAGTAAAGGAAATATTTTCATCCTGGTTAATTGCGAAAATGGTGATAGTAGTCGAGTGCCGATAGAGTAGTGACAATGGCCGCTTGAACTCTTAAACCAAGGAGGGGTAGGTTCCAAATCAAGGTAATGGCTCTGCTAAAGGAGTTGGATCCAATCCAAACCATCTCGAGCAAAATTGTTGGATTCTAGTGGTCCTTGAATTCCAACGAAATTTGAGTATATTCCCCATTTCGAAGAATGGAATTCCTAGAGTCAAGCTGTCGTTGGAGGTTATTGAAGAAAATTCGATTTATTGGAATAGTACACTTGTTGGTTACTTCATAGAAAAAAAGATTACTTTTTCTAATGGTTCAGAATATTGCTATGAAGCTTTGGAAGTGTTATGGACTCATTGAGGTACTTTCTAACAATTATGGTTGTTTCTTCTTTCCTTTTGACACACAAGACCATATGTTTGAGTATTTTTTATGCTAGTCCATGGTATTTGGTGGGTAGGCTATTATTTTTGTGATGTTAGGAACTTGGCATGCTTCTTCCACAAGATTCATATACATCTATTCCCATGTGAATTAAAATTTATAAGGTGCCTATGGAGGGATGGTCACTTGAGGGTTTTTCTGTTATTGTTAGTGGATTGGAAAAGCCATTGCATGTTGATCCAATGACTAAGGATAGATTAAGGTTGGGGGCATACTTGTGTGTGTGTGTGTGGAGATGCATGTGTCCTCTTCTTTTTTTCAAATATATTGAATTGGATCAAGGGTTGGATGAGTTCATGAGTGGTTAAAAGGTTGCTTGTTTGCCGTTGAATATCAATGGGTGTCTTTTACGTGTTTCTATTATCATGTGTTTGGTTATAATCTATCTATATATCCTAAGAGTCTTTGCCCAGTTCAGGGTGAGAAGACCAATGCTCAGGTGGATAAACTTATTTTTGAAAATAATAAGGGAAAAAGTGTTGAGTTTGTTAGAAAATGAGCCAGCATTCCAATTAGTGTCTCTAATTTAGATTGTTGATAATGCATCTAAAGTTATTCCTAATAAGCCACTCGAGGTGGGGTCATTGATGAAGAATCGTATTTGGTCTCTTATGGAGGAAAATATGAATATTACTTTTCTTAGGAAATTGAATCTTCAGTAGGAGGTGAGTGTTTTGAGCATACGGGATTAGATATAAAGGATAAGGGCAAACGAGGTCGAGTAGAGACGGAAGCTTTAACATTTGATAGAATTGATACTTCAAAGTTAAAGATTATTCTTATTAAGTCAAAGTTCCAGTTGAAAAAAGAAGAGAAAGAAGAAAAATACGATCAAGAAATCCAAAAAGGAATCTCAAGAGACTAATCTAGTGATTAAAATTCAGTTTGCTGTTATAGCCTTTAATATATTATTATTAATATACAGGTTTAGTTTGGACTCTATATATTATTTATTGTATTATATTACGTAAATACAGTAATTGGATGTTATGAATTGGGTTGCTCTATAATAAAATTTTAAAATATTTTCATACTTTTTATTTTAAAAATAAAATAATCTTTATTAATAAGATTTAAATTTATAATCTTTAAATTATCATTAGCTTAATTTAATTTATCACAATTACGCTAAATATTATCAAGATTTAAACTTTGTCTAATAAGTATAGCTAGTTATTATTTTATTTTATAACTCAATCATATATATATATATATATATTTTATTATTTTGTTAGTGGGAGTAAAACAGAAGTTATAATTAATATATTTAAATAAGGAAGGATTCATGCCCCTTTCTGGTAAAGACTCTTTCTGAGAAGAAAGTTATGTGACTAACTCTATATATCTTGTTTTAGTACTATATTTGAATTAATTAATAGCAACATGCTGTGAATTTATTATTATTATTATTATTATTAATTTCGATGGGATTGCTGTTGGTTTGTCACTTTGACATTGAGAAGGATGGGGAATTCAATCTCATTATGACAGCGCGGTGAAAGTAAAATGAGGTGTCAAGCCGTGAGGCAAAGGCAAAGGCAATTTAACAATGAACCCACTGGGTTGTTGTGGGGGTGGGGGTGGGGTGGGGAAGGAAACGAGATAGAAGTGGTGAGGTGAAAGGTCCACATGATTGGATGAGAGAGATATGGAGGAAAATGGAAAGGAAAAAGAGGGATGCTTCAGTTTCTTCTTATCCAAACAATGATACATGTTTAGGTGAAAAATCCCACTGTTGCTTTCAAGTAATTAAGATGCAATATTTTATATATGTAGCATAAGATTCATCATCTTGTGTTGATACTTCTTACTTGGTAGTAATATCCAACGGAGAGGAAAGCAAAACTGTTGGCCTAATTAATTAAGCACCCCAAAACATAGCTAGCCAGTAACAGGAGGTTTGAGCTTCAGCAAACGCATGCATGGGCTGGGCTGAGCTGAGCTGGTTTACTTTTACCAGCCTACTAAACAAGGAAAGAGAAGAAGAAGAAGAAGAAGAGAAGGTGGAAACATTGGGTAGTGGCGATTGTCAAAAGCTCCGAAAGCATCATCATAATTAGTACCCTCTACCTAAAGTCAATTTCAAATCCAAAATGTACGACAACCCCACACTGCTCTGCTCTGCTCTACTCTGCTGGTGTGACTGCCCAACCCTCCCTCCCTGTCTTCAACTAATTTCATACAATGTTTGACACTCAGCTGGACACTGTTACGCATAATATTGTGGCTACAAGAATTACTTAAAAGAGATATCACGAGTTTTATTTATTTAATTAAAATTAAAACAATTATAAAAAAAAATTCATATTTTGAGTCATATATAGAGATAAATTTTATTTGAACATTTACTAAAATAAACCCTAATTACCCATTTATAATTGAAATAAATTTAAAAATTATAAACACAAGACATATTTTAAAAATTTAGTATATGGGTAAGCAAATGGGTAATTAAATGGGCAACCCAACCCATTGCTACCCTTAGAACTATCAACAATGTGGTATTTAGATGTTTAATGCGCTCAAACGTATAAAAGATTTCGTGTTTAGAGTTTATTTGAGAGCATCCTCACTTGTTATTTAGTGTTCTATTATTATCTCTCGTTATTATTAATTAGGATTAAGTGATAACATTGACATTTAAAGCTAAAGGGGGTGAAAAAACTAATTAAATTTTGTATAGGTTTGTATAATTGGTCATCCATTAATTTCTCTTGATTTCAACTTCAATTTCATGGCTTATATATTATGAGCCAACAGATTGGCAAGAATTATAGTTTGACTTGGCTACCTAGCTAGGCAGTTGCAAACATCCTTCTTCCTGGCCATATATATATCTATGTATGAAACTACCTTTAGAAGATGAAGAGAAATTGAAAAAGAAAAGCAAAAGCAAAAGCATAAGCATGTGGGATTGTAAAAAAATGGATTGGTGATGTGATCTCCAACAAGTTAGTGTAAGCTGCTACTAAAATACTACATCAAATAGCCTTTAGTGCAGAGCTTAATTAGTTATTCTTTTATATAATACTACCCACAAATGTTCCTTACATAATATAATATATCTCCCACCTCTGACTGTAATGTATAAGAATTAATAAAGCAAGTTGATGCATGTTACTTGTAGTATTAGCTTCTTCTTAATTAAAATATCATGTGAAAAGTATTCAATCTGGCTACCTGTTTTCCTGAAGATCAAGTCAATGTTTTATATATATATATATATATATGTGTGTGCGCGCGCGCGCGCGCGCTTAATCAATTATTATAAAAATTATTCAAAAAATAAAATTACTAGAAAAATGCATTGATACAAGTATTTATTTATTTAATATTATTTAATAAGTATAATTAAATATTGATCAGCAATAATTTTGTCAAAAAAATAAAAATTAAAAATAAATTTTTAATAAAGGTGTCGACGTTCAGAATTAGTCGATTGTGATTCGTAGGCTCGCAATGGGTAAATAAACCCAAAATGCAAGAAGGAAGAATTAAGTAGAAGCAAGGATAAGAGAATTTTATATGATTCGACCATAATGATGTCTACTCTACGACTGTTCTCTAGGTATTTTATAGAGTAACAGTATAGTATTATCGGTGTTCTCTCTCTTTTACAATGGTATTTCGATCTCTATTTATAGTGAGGGGCGTTTATAATTGCATAAAATACAAAAAGTGTAGAGATGATATCATGGGGGACAAGATGTCCTTATCATCTCCATAAAATCGAGAGTGGCGCTCCGTATTATCAAGGATCCGGTTTGCATTAGATAAAATAGGTGAGTCCTTACTTCTAATTATTTAACAATATTATTATACAAGCTAAATAGTTTGACCGGCGAACTAAACTGTAAGCAAGGGAGCTAGAAGCATTGTGGGCAGCTTGTTGGGTATATCGCTGAAAGTCTTGCTTGGTTTTGCAATTTGAGCTTCAATTTTAGAGATATATGAGCTTGCCTGACGAGCTCGACTAGGCTTACTGGACTTTAGGCGATGACATCAGCCTATTGAATTGTGTCTAACTAATAAGAAGTGATGTAAAAAATATGTATAATAAAAAGTAATTCCACCATAAAGAAAAATTCGTAGAACTGTTTTTGTTTTTGTTTTTGTTTTTATTTTTATTTTTATTTTTTTAATCTTTAAACTTCGTACCGTAGACTTTAAGACTCAATTGGATATGAGAGAAAACTGCGACAATGACTGTCCTCTCGTTAATATAGAATGTATATATACTAACTCCCTTTTGACATGAACTCAACTCGCTCAGTTCATTGGAGATGCAGATGATCCATCCTTTTAATAAAAGTGGATGGTCATTTGACCACTTTCTTAATTAGTAACGAAAGCTCCCCAAGAAAATGGAAAAGTTAGAGAAAATGAAGCCATAAGATGAATTATTTTGGGAAAAGTAGGTAAGATATGTATGTTCTAAGTTGAAATATAAAGAAAACTTTCGTCAGATAATATTCCAATTATGAAAAGGAAGGGTGACCCACATTTCACCATATTCACACTAAGATGACAATTTCTCAATAAATATACAAAATTAGAACTAGTAAAGAAAGAATCATTATATTTAAATTAAGTTTAACCCACTAATTTATTGGGTTAAAGTAATAAAATGTTCGCTCTTTCATTCTTTCTTAATTGATCTATAATAAAATTAGGATGATAGATGCACATTTTATCGATCCGATAAGTTGATATTCTCTTTTGACAAAATAAAATAACAGTAGTCTCCAGAGACTTGTCTCGATGGTTTTGACAACTTGCATTTAGTGTCACGTCATCACGTTTACGTATTGCACTCGAGATTGAAATCGAGAACCATTAAGTTTTTCTAATTTATTCCCTTCACTGCATTGTGAAGTCGGTAGATGAGAATATTCGTAATGGGACATTAATAAAAATATAAAACAAAAAAAAATCGGCCAACGAACTAAAAAAAAAACATTATTCATGGAGAAAATATCAAATTTTGAAAAAAGAAATTAATATCGACATCGTCTACAACCACAAACTAGTAGTGTATTGTTTTTTTTTTTTTTATTATTGAGAAGCGGCTATATATGGCTACACATTGACAAGATTTGATTCACCCATGAAAATTACAAGATTCCACCCGAGAGAAGGAAGAAACTCAAAAACAATTTGAAACCAAAAAAAAAAAAAAAAAAAGGAGCTAAAACGGGGGAGACACTTGGGGAATGGTGGGCCACACACGAGGTTTATGGGCTGGCACAGTCGGGCCAACTAGGTATGGGGCCCGGGCTGAGTTAACTCGGAATCAGCTGAGTTTCCAAGCCGAGGTGGCGATGAGTGGGCGACTGTGCCAACCCAGCGTCAGGCAGCCGCCATTCTCTTCCACTCTGTACCCGTCGACGCCGTTGAACAGAGCCAATAGAATGCTCGCTTGCTTGAAGGCGTTGGAGCCGAGGGGAACCGGCTCCAGACCGGCCGAACTGAACCGGTTTCGCCACTGGGCCAACGACTCGTGCCTCTCGACCCGGTCCGGCCCCTCACAGGCCACCACGTTCCAGATCTGCCGCCCCAAGTACATCTCCGACATCAACTTGTCCTGGTCGGACACCGGCGACACCGTCGCCGTGCCGCCCTCCAACGAGTCGAATAGCGTCGAGTAGTAATGCAACGACTCGGTGAACCGGTCCAAGAAAACAGGACCGTTGTGGTTCGCTTCTTGCTCGACGACAGTGAGTATCTCCGGTTTCATCTCCTTCACCGCCGACAAAACCTTCTCCATCGCGCCCGGCCGCGCCAACAACTGATGAAATTCGAACACCGAATTCACCGCCACGGCCTCGCCTTCTCGAAGATCCAGAATCGAAGCGTCGAGATCGGCGAGACTGTTGGCCACGAAGCCCCTGAATTCAAACTCAACTCGAATCGTTTCGGCCAATTGAGCAAGCCTCCAGCCGACTTCCTGTAACCGGTCGGTGTTATCGTGCGACGGCGGTCCAATTCCGGTTAACCGGAAAGCCGGCGCGCCGCCCGGCCGGAGCGCCAAGGCTTGCATCAAAGCCGGCCATTGAGTCCCCAGCTTCATACTAAAATCGATGATATGAACTCGTTTCTTGTTCGTGAAAGCTTCCAGAATCGCTTGGTTGGCCGTGAAGTGAGCGAATTTGAGATACGGGCACGAATCGTAGAAATGCATTTGGAGGAGATCGGAGAGGGCAGAATCCAGAGCGTTGTCGGGATATAGCCCGTAGATTCGCCGCGCAAGACCCTGGGCGAAGTAGGTGGCGACCTTCCGAATCGCGCCGGTTTGGGAAACCGCGAGGAAGCCGATTTGCTTGACCAGAGCTTCGGCGAGCTTGAGATTGTCTTGCTGAACAGCCTCTGCGCAGGCCATGAGCGTGTGGACTAATTTGATGCCGTTCTCTTGGGAGTCGACGAGAACCACCGACCGCGCCGGCTCCATTGACTCACAAATCGCCGATGAGGATGACGACGATGCAGCGGACGCGGAGGGCTTGAGACGCTTGGATGGCGGCGGAGATGGGGGATCAATCTGGGGGTACACGGCTTTCCCCGGGATAGCTTTAAGATCGTAGTCCGAAGCAGAGTCTTCGAAGATAACCGGCGGGTCGGGCGCGTGGAGCTCGGAGATCATGGATTCGAGCCAGGAATGGAGATCGGAGGGGTTGTAGTGAACGGTCTCGGTGGAGAGGTGAGAGAAGCCGTCTTCCTGAGCGTAGCCCATGGCTTGCTCGAGCTGTTCGAGCTTCTGAGCGACTTGGGCCATGTCGGAGGCCTTGACCTTGTAGCCCAACACTGCCAGCAGCTCGTCATCGCCGGCGTCCTGGCCGGCTTCCTCCCACATCTTAGCCTTCCCAGTGGCCGGAGGTGGTGGAGGACGGTGGTGGTGGTGGTCGCGCTTCATATTGGGCAGGAAAACTTTTCTTTTCTGGGGGGAAGGAGAGGGTGGCGTGAAGTGGAGTGAGCGTAGAATCAGGGCATTGGGGATTGGGCGATCTGCGCTTGGTTTTTCACTCCTCTCTGAGTTGTTTGTTCCAGAGAGAGAGAGAGAGAGAGAGAGAGAGAAAGAAAGGGCTTCGTTGGAGAGAAAAGAGAAAGAGATAAGAGAGAGTCAGGAAATAATGGGGAGGGAGGGAGAGGCATAATAATAAACGCTCGTGACTAGGCGCCACCTCCGAAGCACCATACAGCAGCAGCGCAGCGCTGCTCTCCATCAGATGAGATTTGGCACAGTTTTTCAACCAAGTCCCTCCCAGCCAGGGTAGTAATCTACAACACACCCAAAAAAAAAAAAAAAAAAAAAATTATTTTCCTACACCAAGTAACGTTTCAACCTTACAAAATTTTAATATAAGATTTAAAAAAAAATGAATGCCTCACTTCAGATAGTTCTGATCTTATTTTTGCTGTTTGGTTTGGACCTATTTAATTTAATTTATTCTTGTTTTCACCATTCAAACTCTCTACTATCAAAGCAATTTATTTGGATAACGATGAAGAGAGTTTTCTAAAAATAGTAGATCCGGAGAATCTTAAATACTATAAATAAATAACTCAAAATAAAAAAAGTGAAAATGCCAAGCACCATCTAAAATTTGTTTAAATGCAAACAAAACAAAAAATAAAATAAAAGTGAAAATGCCAATATTCACTCCTTAAAGTTTGAGCACTCATTTACAATTTTTATTTTTATTTTTTATAGTTTTTATTCAAACACAGACAGACAGACAGACAGACAGTAAAAGTTGATTTTTTTTTTTTTTTATTGTGAAAAAAGTAATGATAAAAAATGAGTGAAATTTTACAAAGTACTTTTAGAAAACTAATAAAAAGATGAAAATAAACAAGTTAATTTACGGCGTTGGTCAACAGCTGTAACTGGCAGCCTTCACTGTCGGCATTTACGCGAACAGTTGGTGGACATGTAGTGTACACATGTTTATTGCATCCGCCCCGTTGCCTAAATACGTAAAGGCTAAAGCTGCTGCCACCCACAACTCACAAGCCAAGCAAGCCATCGAGGGAGACGGACAGAGCAAACTTCTTTGGTTTTTGGATGAGACTTTTCGATTTCTTTATATATTAATTTTTTGATACAACTTACATTCATTAACTTATAATTAATCAATTGTTCCTGTAAATAATTTTGCTTAATGGGAGACAAAATATTATTTTACTACTATTACCAGAATCCATATTCCATAGACCATAGAAAAACTCACAAGCACTGCCCTGCCTGCCTGCCTCGTCCTGGTTGTGTGCGCATTTAATAAACTTTATGATCACAACATCTACACCTCATATTTGTACCAGGAAAATCAAAGCTCTCAACTCATAGCTCAAGTATTTGAGAATTTACATTAATAAATTGTAAATTTAATTTTTTATTTTATGTAATAAGATAAAATTTTTACCTGTAATTTATCTTCTCTATCGAAATCAAGAACACGAGCTCCACGAAAAACCAAATTATAGGGATCCATGTATTGATAATTTATCTTTAAATATTTTGCATAAGATATATATATATTTTGAAAGTAAAAATATATAATTATTACTTTTTCAAGTGTAAACTTCTTTATAAATTGGTGAAATGCACAAAGTAACAATCATATATAATTACTTGCACCACTAAGTAATCACAACCAAATTTATTATTTGCAAACAAACCCCCCTAACCCTAACCCTAAAAAGATCTGAAGCCCTTCTCCAACGCAAATAAAAGGAATTGAACATCATGTTCCAGCAAACTAAACAATTATTGAGTCCAGTTCATGGTCATGCTTTAATAATTGATATGAAACAATGAAAGCTGCTCATGCCTGGGAATATGGAAGAAAAAGAAAAATCATACATTCTTGTGGTGTATGTGTTTGATTAATTATTATTATTTGTATAACAACATGGCTGGCTGGCTGGCTGGCTGGCTAGCCTGACCTAATTTGATGTGAACTTTAATGTTAATGTTAGTTTTTTTTTTTTTATTAGAGCCACCATCTTTAATCTTAATATACTAACCAGACATTCTAATCATGTTGCATGTAATAGCACATATTTTAATTTAAATCATGCATCAATTGAAAGGGACATAGTTAATATGTATCCTCTTGGCTTGATTGGTGTTAGTGCTACTTAATTTAGCTAAAATTATTCCATAAATTCTAGTCCTTCAATTATTACCATCATTCATGATAAATTCTGCATTCACTTAAACGTGGCATTAGAAATTTAGAATAGAAGGTGATATCTGTTATTGTAATATATATATGTATAATAAGGTGAGGGTTGATGAGGCCTTGGGTTCAAAGTTTGATCCACTAAAGCATTACCATTTTGGATACAAACAATACCTAACAAAATAAGGGGAAAAGAAATATTTTCCGGCCATTTGATTGGACAACACCAACAAAAGGCACTTAATTTGGACTCAATTATTTCATTTCTATGGAAAGCAATGGAGCAAGGGGGACGCACTTCTTGTTTCCTATCTTTCAAGGTTGGAAATATATATATTTTTATTTATATATATAGTAATTAAATTATGATTATAAGAATTTCCATCATTATTGGAGTTTAGACCTTTTCAGTGATTGAGTTTATATACACACACACACAAATATATATATATATAATATAATAATTAAATTATAAGATTTTTTGTTTTATAAAAATTGTGATTTCTATTTATAGAACTTGATCAAATTGTACATTCTACTGTGTGTACTAGAGCGAGCTAGGTTATAATTTCTATTTATTATATATATGGCCCTGGCCCATGCCCATTCTTCATGGGACAGTATTCATCATCCAAATGCATTTGGTTTGAACAAAGTTTTCACTTACCCTAAAAGACTTCATTATGACAATTATTTATAATTCACCAGCTATGCTCAGTCTTTGTTCTCATTTCTACTTCAAAACATTGATTAAACAACCCACCCAATTAACTATAGAGCATCCCATCTAACATCAATTGTTACCATATTTTTCCCTTTTTTTTTTTTTTTTGTTTCTTAGCTACAAAGGATTATATAAATGTGTTAAGGGATGCTTTGTATTAATGTCTGATTTGATATCCTTTGTTAAAAAATTATAACATTTGACAACCCTCAATTATCATATATATATATATATATATGATACCTTAAAAAGAAATTGTTTTTATTTTTTCAAGTGTTAAAAAGTAAGTGATGATAAACGATATGATAAAATGTGTGCAGAGGCACATGGGACCAGAAGAGGAGGGAGGGGCAGTGGGTACTAACACAAGCTGTCTGGCATGTGCTTCATGTGATCATGTTTCCATTTCTCTCTTTAGGGGTTTAAGGACAGGAACCCCATTCAGAGCTCCAAAAGGCTGATGAAGAACTGTTGCATTAATTTTGACAACATCTCAAGGCACCACTGCTCTGCTCTGCCCTGCTGCCTTCTTTGTCCCAGATAGCATATCTGCATCTGCATCTGCCCTTCACAGAGGGGCAAACCATTAACTCCCACTGCTAGGCCCTCTTCTTTTTTGCAGTACCCCACACACACACACACATATATATATATATGCTCTTCTGTAATGGTGATACCTTTTCTCACATTATATCATGTAAATAATATATGTATTTTTTTATTTTTAGTTTTCATTTAGTAGATCGAATTGGCTTTTGACTATATAAATATATACTAATTAATCAATTATTTATATTTACGATTATATCTTCTATACCTTTATTATAATTTATGCAATCTCTTAAGGGTTTCCATCTAATTTTCTTGGAATTTTTCTACCATTTTTATTGTTAAATAATTTTTCTATTTTATTCCCTCTTTTTTTTAAGATAAAGGTTATGAACTATATCTATATATATATATACATATTGTCGGTAAGTACAATTATCCTGATGTCTAGGAATTATTGCTTTCAAAATGCTCACACATTAAGTTAGGCTTCAAGAGACAAATTTAGGGCATCACAAATAACTTTTAATGAGTCACTAGTGATAATATTATTAATTTTTTTCTTAAAACTCTAATAAAAGTGCGAGCGACGTCTACGCACATCCCGTACAAAAAAATAGAACACTCAAACTCGAATCCTCTAATTCTTTTTTAAAATAACATTTATTGAAGAAGCTGCAAAAGAATATTGATTTCTCATTTTTCCATAAAGCAAACAATTTTAATTATATTTTTACATATTTATCAAAAATCATGGACATTTTAACTAATATTAGCTATATTTACAAAAAAAAAAAAAACTGATATCATTTTCCTATGATTATACATTGTGACTCCCACCCACATGACTCTTTAGCTGATCATGGACCGCCTTGTCCCACTAAGGGAAACAGTGAAGTGGCCATAAACAGCTACCACACATACCACTTAAAATTGCCTCCCATATATGCTAAAATGTGCTATTAATAAAGCGAATTAAATTTTAAAAAATTAAGAATAAACAATCATATTTCCTTTTTATTTCTTATTGCTATAAAAAAAAATCAGATTTCTTCATATTCTATTTCTCATCTAAAAATACACTTAATGAATTTTTATTTATATTTTTTTATATTTTTATTTACACATATATAGTACAAGTCATCATTCTAATTTAAAAAATATATGTTTTTGGGAATGTTCAAATTATTAATACATGGCAGTGGGTCACGGCCAGACCCATTTTCATTAATGGACCTCTCATGCCCATTTTGCACTACTTGATTGGGCCCGGGAATTAAGATGATTTTTGACCCAAATTTCTTTTCCCTTCTCAAGGAAAAATTAACCTTCCTTGCCAAGGAGATTAATTGAATTATTATATACAATTTTGTATAATTTATCTGAGAAAAAAATGTTTTTCTTTCTCTAAGTATTTCTAATATGTTTGTAGCCTTTGCAAATGCTTGTAAGATCCATTTTGTTCTGACCGTTTATCTTCTTTGCCATTTTGCAAATTTCTTCTCTGCCGCCAGTGTTAAGAACCAGAAGTTTGCTATAGAATTTGTGTAATTTGCAAGAGAAGAGAAGAATCAATGGAAGAACAAATTCTCTATCTTTCCTGTCTTTGTTGAGAGAGGTGTTATTGTTGGGTTTTGTGCTTCTTAATGAGATCCAAGACTATGACGAGGTATTTCTGGTATTCTTCATAGGCCTCGACTCATGATTGAAGTTAAGTCCATCATAAACATCACTCACTGGCAGCCCAAATGTGAAGTCGGGCCATAAGCCCTTTATCAACCCTTTGGAGGTGAAGTAGGCTTTACCCCATTTGCTCAAGGGTGAAGAAGGCCCACTGAGCCCAAGCCCAGCTCCTTCTTTGTGTGCCTTAACACCCATTGACAAGTGCTTCTCTGGTGTTTCCTTGTATGGCCAATTCGATTTGTTCCCCTTTCCCTCTCGGTCTGATCCATCTTTCTTTGCTGATATCCGCATCTTTTCTTATGGGTTGCTTGGACGATCTGTGGATGTTCTTTATTAATCCATTCCGATTGTCTCCTTAGAGGTAAGTTTTTTGGTCACTACTCTGTAAATCTCCACATCACCCCCCAAGTTGGAGGCTGGGGAGCAAGCAACCCCAACTTTGCAAATAAGATAATGATGTTGTAGGGAACCCAATGGCTTTGTGAGAACATTAGCAAGCCGTGACCTGGAAGGAATGTGAACAAGTTGGATCAAACCTTTCTTGAGATAATCATGAATAATATGACAATCGATATCAATATGTTTGGTTTATTCGTGGAAAACAGGATTAGTTGAAATGTGAATGTTAACCTCGTTATCGCAATGTAGAGGAATAAGAAGCGTTAAGTGTGAGCCAAAGATCCACGAGTAGATAAGAAATCCATAAATAATTCGCATACAATAGTTGCCATGCTTTGATATTTGGCTTTTGCAGATGAACCGGAAATTGTGGACTGTTTCTTAGCCTTCCAAGAGATGAGGGAACCTCTAAGAAAGATACAAAAGTCTATCAGAGACTTGCGAGTGAATGAACAAGAAGCCCAATCCACGTCACAGTAAGCTTGAATAGAAAGGTCATCGGTACAAGGATAAAACAGTCCTCTAGAAGCAGTATTGAGATGACATGAATTGACTAAGATATATATATATATATATATATATAAACCCACTGTTCATTTGATTCCAACAATTTCATTTTTTTTTTTTTGCTTTTTGATTCTACTATTGTATGCATCGATTACAAGTATATATATGAACTCACTCTCCATTTGATTCCACTGTTCATTAGGTGTATATATTCTGATGCTTAAAATGCATTTGTACAACGTTCTGAAATTGGGATTGCCCCCAAAGAAAAATGAATTGGGATAAAATATATATATATATATATATATATATAAACCCACCCCGACCCTATTCTACTCACTTAGGGTTGTGTGATTGTAATTTTTATTTTTAAAATTTTATAAAAAATTATTTATAAAAGTGAATAGTAAGCACTTATTTTCCTGAATACAAAATTATTCCATCTTTTGTCTTTTCTGTCAATTTATGGTCCAATTTTCTTATTTTTTGGTTTCACCTTTCTTTATTTCTGTTATATATTATGGATAAAGTAGTGAACTTGCGATGGCACCATGGGACTGAAACAATTATGCCTCATACAGATCCTGATAAGTTATATGTGGTGGAATTGAAGACCTATACAAGAGATTTAGATTATGAGCACATATATTTTAGATTCCTTAATGATGTTATAGATGGTGATGTGGAGTACTTTAGGATGCTATTGGAATATTGGAATGATGTTGTTACAGTGGATGTAACGGCTCATCTTCTAGAGCCCCCACACGCGTATAGAGAATTCGTGAGAGGATTATTATTTGGATGATATAAAACAATAACGCCAACCAAAGACACACACAAAACTCAATACCTTAGACTCGATAACCTTCTGGTCACACGACGCTTCATAACCATCTTTACATAATCAGCTATATGGTTTCTCAATCAAGTTCTTATATAACCATACACAACATGAGACATTCCGAGACTACATAATATACATTGACCTTAAAAACAAAAGATCATTAACTTGACCAAACAAAACGACACCCAGGACCCTAGTTTTAGGAGAACTCTACATATGCTACCATAGCTCAACGGTTTAGACCCAACCTTACTGAACGTACCTGTCCACCCAAGTGATTCTCTTACCTGAAATGATGGAAAGTAAGGGTGAGTCACTGATTAGTGATTAATTTTATAAAATTTTGTTATAATTATAACCCCCGTTTTGATTTTAAATTGGTTTAATTGAATAGTTATGTGTAATATATATATATATATATATAATATTATATTATAATAAACATGTAAATATAATATATATTATAACATAATACATATACTTAATGGAGTGCATGCATGGAGCATCTATATAATGTATAAATATATAATATACTATATAATATATCATATAAATATATACATAATATATAATTTAATAACACTCAATTACTTGTTTGTAGGCATGAAGAAGGTGGGCTTAGAGACTCAAATTGGATTAAAGAATGAAGAATTAAAACCCATGAAGGATTAAAACCCATGAAGAATTAAAATCTATGAAGAATTAAAACTCATGAAGAATTAAGGCCCAACTTGAACAACCCATGGGAGATATCATTTGGAGAAGGCCCAAGCATTATTTTTAATCCTAATAAAGATCAAAAACCTAATTGTAGAAATTTATTTTTAAATATTTGTTTTGTGAGTGCTTTATTAAGTGTGTTTTTTTAGCTAAAATTCATTTAACTATTAGGTGTGTATTATAGATAAAATCCATTTAACTTTATGAATGCTTTATTATGTGTGTATTTTAGCTAAAATCTATTTAATATTAGGTGTGTATTATAGCTAAAATCCATTTAACTTTAAATGTGTGAGTGCCCATTAGATATAATTATGTTTAGTTTAATAATTGAAATTGTGTGGTATGTATTGCATCTTGTGGGTTATAAATAGCTCATTTGATTGCATTTGTAAAGGTGATTATTATTCTTGAATCAAAGTTTAGTTGTTTCCTTAGAATTCTCTCTTTGAGAATTACTTTTGTTCTCTCTTATTTTTTCTATTATTTTCTCTTATAATCTTACTTTATTTATTTCTTTTTTTAAATTCTTATATCATTTATTGTTACTTTATTATTCACCGCCTAAATGGCCGGTTAATTTATGCCTTTAAATTTCTGTAATTTTAATTTTTGTCTTTTAATTATCCACCGCCTAAATGGCCGGTTAGTTTCTGCTATTTTAATTCTTATAATTTAAATTCTGTTATCTAAATTACGTCATTTAAATTCTTGTCAATTAACCTTTAAATGGAAATGAGTAGCTAAATCTAATCTTGGATTAAGACAAGGACAATGTCCAACGCCAATGATTTCCAAAGAAAGCTACGCTTAAAATGAGTGAAATTAATTTAAATTCCAGTATGGGTGTATAGTAATTATTGAGAAATCACTAGGTTTGGATTTGAGCGTAAGCCTAACTTAGAGCTTTCATGCCATGTATGGGAGTTACTAGAACTGAAAATGCTATCATACTCAAACTCGAATGATTAATTTAGTTATTTTGTGTATTAATTGTAATTGGATTTATGGTAATTACTTAAATTAGAATCCCGCATATCATGTATGGGGATTGCTTAAACTAGAACTATCATTATCTCTAATTACATTTTATAACAAACCCTCATATATGAAATTAAATTAATGTTACTAACATTGTCTGCTAAAATTTGAGAATCGACGAGGTTGGCACTAAAATTGTCTTAACTCAAATACTATCTAATTTCATATTCTCACGTTCAGTATTTATTTCAATTTCTATCTTGCTTTATTTCCTAGTATATGTTGTCTTAAAAATCATAAAAAAAATCTTGTTGCAAATTTGTCCAAATCGTGTGCGTGTGTGACATTCTTTTTTCTTTTGTCATAAATAAATCTCTTAGTGGACGACCTAAACTCATCTAGAAAATATAAATTTAAATTTGGACTACAATTGCACTCGTACACTAATGAGTATAAACCTCTCACCAAAATAAAGAAAAAAATATAAATTTTTTTATTGTATTTTGTTTTGTGTTTTAATTACAGGGTGAGAGTGCAGCCAGTCACGAGACTCAGCAATCATAAGAAGGAAATGCAATAAGTTAAAGATATAACTTCCCTAACACCTCATGCATTTCATGTCAATACTGCAACATACCATGCCATATACATTACGTGGTTAGCTCTAAATGCATAAACATAAAGTAAATTACACAAAAAATCCTTGGGGCTCACATAAGATGCACGCATTGGCACCCAAGTCCCACATACAAACCTGCTAGCAACCCAATATAGGCTACCATAATATTATTCTTAACTTGTTCCTTGTCACATCAATAAACATCTCTTCCCATCATACATAACATATCATCATAACATGTAACTGTCATAGGTCACACCCTCGCAGTCTTATGCATCACTGTAGGCCTCGCCTACCTCTTGTAACCATTCTTCCTCACCATGCAATGCAACACATAAGAAATGCCATGGCTTATGCAGCATAAACGTGATGACAATAACCCCATAAACCAAGTATCAGGCCATGTTACGCTCACATAGGAACTCACACAAGCAGAATGTTCTAAATGCATATGCTCACCTAATATATCCAAGTCGGCACTTAGGCCAACCGGGTCATGCTAATGCTCACACATCCCCACACATACAAAGCATGTCCTCCCAATGAATGCAATCCAATCCCCATGCAACACAACAAAACCATAATATGCAAAAAGTCAAGATGGGTATCTGGTAGTACCAACTTTCTCGGCTCGTCTAAAGCTTATCGTAACAGTTGATAACTTGCACCCATATATCCAGCCATCAACTGCCACGACCCATGGTTGACAGTCAATAGCTTTATACTCCATACCCTTAAGTACACATAGATAACGTTAAACTTATACACTTTAGACTTAGCATTTCATAAGCTTTTCCCATGACTCTTCATGCACCAAGCAACATAAACATCAATATACCATTCTTGTTCTCGTCTCTTCTCATACATAGGAAACTATCTCGACATACATATTACTAAACATTGCAATTTTCTCATTAAGACTCTTAATCTAACCCAATAAATTCGACCATAGTCAAATCTTTAAAAGCCTAGCCCCAACGGGGTCGGCATCATTTTCAAAGGAAGCAGAGCAATACAAAGCCCCGTAACAGATGCAATCAACAACTCCAAGGAATCATTTACTTAACTTTATTGACAATAGACCCATCAATAACGCATAAGTCATATAATGATTTGATGTTTTGCATTTGATATAATTTTGATGATAAAAAAAAATTATATTTTGATGATGAAATAAAGTTATGAGATTTCAATGTTAAAGAATTTTATGATTCAAAATATTCTTTTTCATGTTATTATTTATCGTTTCAGTTTTTATAAAAAGAATAGTCGACTATGCGTTTATGTTCTGTTGACTATGTCTGTGGATAGTCGACTATGTGATTTAGTACTGTCGACTATGTCTGAAAATAGTCGACTATGCTAGTTTGATCTGTCGACTATTTAAGGCTTTTGTCGACTATTTTTGGATTTGTCGACTATCATGTAAGGATAGTCGACTATGACTTTTCATCTGTCGACTATTTTTGTTCATAAAATTCAAAATCCTCTTCATATTTTTACATCTGTCGACTATGTTTATATGTCTGTCGACTATGAAAAATTTGTGTTATAAGATAGTCGACTATGCATTCTTGTCTGTCGACTATATCTTGTTTTATTTGTAAAAATAGTCAACTATGCATTTTCTTCTGTTGACTATATCTTTTGCAGAAAGCTTTCAACTGCTAGTTTTTCAATCTCCAACGGTCACAAACGGCTACATTTCTCTTCAATCTTTTGGGAAGCTTATAAATACAAGTCATCGATGATCAAGAGAAGGCTAATGGATGGAAAGGAAATGATTTGAGCTTACATCGTATACACATTTGTATTTATATTAACTGTGCTTTAATTTTCTCTCTTCAAGGCTTTGATCTTCACTTGTAATTATTTACTTTAAACCTTGTTTCATTTTTGAGAGATATTGTAATTAACTAAGAGATTCATCTCTTAGATTCTCTCCAATTGTACACTTCTTGGCTATAGGGCCTACTTAGTTTAAGTAGGAGGTTGTATTTCCTAGCTTGTGCAGCTAGAGGGCCTACTTGGTTTAAGTAGGAGGTTGTATTTCCTAGCTTGTGTAGTTAGAGGGCCTACTTGTGTAAGTAGGAGGTTTTAGTGAATTGGTTCAAAATCCTTAGTGGGAGCTAAGGTAGTGGATTAGGCTTGGTTTAAACCGAACTACTATAAATCCTTTGTGTCATTTATTCTTCGTGTTTTACATTTGTCATTTCATATGTTCAATGTTTTAAATCACTAAAACCTCAATTGGGTCAAAAAGTTTTCAAATTCTATCAAGATTTTTAATTATACCAATTCACCCCCCTTCTTGGTGTGTGCCATAGCATCTCCCGTTCTAACATGATTGTCACGAGAATTTACATTATTAATGCATGGAACCGAGTCACGATAAGAGAGGGAATAAAATATGGAAAACAACGAGAACTTGCATAGGGATTATAGAACATGAAAAGAGGGTTAGAAGCTTTCCTTTAAACTATTGATTCTCATCTTTCCTGCACTCCCGTTGCGAAGTAATACATTTTATAGAGATTAATAATATTACGGCTCAAAATAATCGAATCTAACCGTATAAAATTCATAATTTAAATATACAACACTTTTAATAATTTTACCCACTTACCTGGCTACTTTAAACACTAAACAATCCCAAGATTTCCCCTAATTTCCTTACTTTTTCTCCTATTTTCGCTGTTGTGTGCCTTCTTCTTCTTCTCCCTTTCAATTCCCATCTTTTTTCTCTTTGTTTGGGCTTAAAAATGGCCAAATTTAGCCTTAAATATGAAGCAAAACGGAAGCTTGGGACCAAGGCAAAATGAGCGGTCCAAGGCGCGCCCCGTGGCGCAACCTCTCGTGCCCTATCCAAAATGGTGCCATTTTGGGCGCCTTTGCGTTGAAAAATATCCAGCAAATTTCTCTCTAGCGCGCGCTCAACTGGCCACTCGAACCCGCGACCTCCCCTAGCATATGTGTACGCGCGACTGCCCACACCAGTTTCTCCTTCAATATTTATATGCACACCATTAAATTTAGGGAGACCCTTGACCTTCTTTCTAGAATTGCACTAGCGCCATTCGAAAATCAGCACTTACATCTCATACTTCATTTATGCTTATTTCACTTACACCCTCAACCGTTCCAAAATTTATTTAATTATTATTATTATTATTATTATTATTATTATTATTATTATTGTTGTTGTTGTTGTTGTTACTAAACGAAACAAACTAGTATTTATATTACCTATGCCTTGAAACTTAACGCGTAAAAATTAACGCCAAAATAACAAGACCCATTATTGGGTCATTACAGTTGATATATTCAATGAGCTTGCAAATGGGAGTACTGTAGATTTATATAATGAACATGTGGAGGAAAGAGATGTGGTACAAGTGGAAAATGCACATGCAAATGCAAATGTAATTCCAAAAGTATATGGAAATACAAATGCACAAGTTGAGATAAATAAGGGTTTTAATATAAGTGAAGACGATGCTGGATTGGATAAAGGTAGAGAAAGAGGTAAGGGGTTAGGTGTTGGTGGTAATGAGGATTATGGTAGAAGCAATCAAAGGGTGGATATTGATGTTAGTGAATACTCAAGTAGTTCAACTGAGTCTATGAGTAAGAATAAAAGTGACGATGCACCTGAGGATGATCCAAATGATAGCAATGATCTAAATGAGGAACTTGTAGCTGCAAGACAGAATATTAGAAATTATAAAGCCAAAAGAGGTGGACCAACAAAAAACACAGATTCAAGAGTTGTAGAAATAGAAAAGGTTGGGACTGATGTTAGGTTTAATGGTGATGATATATGTAATAGATCTCGTGAATGCAGAATAGGTAGTGGTGAGCCATACCTAGGAATCTTGAATTTAGATGATTTAGACGTCAATACTTCAAAGAAAGAAGGAAAGGAAAACCAATTTTGATCTAGATGTTGTGCCTTACTAGAAACTTGGAATGTTATTTAAAAATGTGCAGGAATTTAGAGAGTTTGTTTTGAAGTCTGTTGTTGCAAGGAGGGTTGATATTATTTTAAGGCCAAATGAACCAAAAGGGGGTTAGATTCAAGTGCAGAGAAGGTTGTCCTTGGTTGCTATTTGTTAGTCTTAAGACCAAAACCAACAATTTTTTAATCAAAACTTACAATCCAATTCACAAATGCTATAGGACAACTAGAAATAAAAAATGTAATTCAAAGTTCATAACCAGGCAATATAAAGAAATGATAGTATCCCAACCAAAAATATATAGCAGAGATTCAAGAACTATGTAGGAAAGAGTTGAATGTGTTTGTGATAGGTTTGAAATGCTATGGCACATACCCAAGAGGGGGGTAAATTGGATAATTTAGTTTGAAACTTGAAATCCTTTTGATGAAAAATAAAAATTCAATGCAAGTGAAGATTAATGAAATGCTTGAAACAATAAATGAAACAAAAAGCATAAGCATGAGATGAACGTAAAGATGTATAGCAGTTCAGTTTAAACTTATAAGCCTAATACATTACCTTAACTCCTCACTAAGGATTTTGTAAACAAATCCATTATAATCTCCTACTTAAACCCAAGTAGACCTTCTAATCCAAAACTAGGAAATATAACCTCCTACTTACACAAGTACTCATTCTAGCTACACAAGATAGGAAATACAAGAAATGCTTAATAGAGAGGTTCTAAGAGTATACACTCTTAGTTACAATTTCTCTCAAAAAGATATAAGGCTTGAAACAATTAAATACAAATGAAGATCAAAACCTTTGAGAGAAAATTATGAAAGCACAAATATAATTTAAGAAGATGTAAATAATTTGTAAGCTCACTTCACTTCATTCCCATCCATTCTCATCTTCTTAATCATCATTGACTTGTATTTATAAGCATCCCAAGAGGCTTACCCAAAACTAGTTATTTTTTACCGTTTGAGTTTGAAAAACTAGCCATTGGGGGTTTTCAACGACTAATTCGATTAATAGATGAAGAGAATTGGTCGACAAATTAATTTTAAAGCTTTTGTTAGTCGACATTTGGAATGAGCTTAGTCGATAGATGCAGTAGAAAATTTTCAATATAGTCGACATATGATTGATTTTTCCTTAAGAAAATTCCTTCATTTTTTATCAAATAAAAACATAATATTCCAAATGTCATTAAGAGATTTATCACAAGATTTTTAACATTGGAATGCATGATAGAGTTGATTTTAATTTTAGTGTTTAATAGATTATATAAAAGTAATTTGGAGCACCAAGATAATAACCATTGATAAAATAATTTCATTGATTTTTATCATGAAAGATATATCAAAGACAAAATATCAATTTATCAAGAACACAAAGATGTTTCTCTTGCCTTCGAAAAATATTGTTTCATTTATCCAATGGATTCAAAACCAATTTGTAAAAATTATTTAGGAGATTATTTTAAATCTAAATACTTATTTTTGCAAATCTCCATACATGTAATTCATTTGGTTTTCATAGTCATTTTAACAAAGTACTTGAAATTAATTTTTATTTGAAAAGCTAAAAATCATATATTTGACTTAAGATATAAATCATTTGTTTTTCATTATCAAAACCAACACAAAAGTAAAATATCATGTTTGTGGGAAGAACAATTTGTTAGAGGGGGAAGAATATAAGTGTATAGGGTTGAATTTGCAAAATTGCACAATTATGTTGGTGCAACTAAAAGGTCCAACCTTGGGACCACTTGCTTTGCTAAAGCTAAGAGGCTAGAGAATGGGGGTTAAAGGTTCAATAAATTTTGTTGTTATTTTGGAAGTGGTTCATTGCAATATTGAAAGAGGATTTTTGAATTACAACTAGAGAAGGTTGGACTATAGTGACAAACATGCAAAAGGTAACGACAATCAACTTTTTAACTTTTTTTTGTTGTAAAAAATGACCTAATAGATATTATTTTGTATAATAGAGGTTGATTCTAGCCATAAATGAGGAGCTTCTAAAGTGGAACGTAGAATGTGTGCAAGACATATTTGGAAGAATTAGGCAAAGAAGTAAACGAGGGAAGAGAGGAAGAAGTTCAAAGAAAGATAAATTGAAAGAATTAAAGAAGTTTGGTATTGGCATTTTTGAAGATTTGTTATGTTATAATCATCAAACACAATGTACGGCTTTCTTTAAAACTCATCATGAGTGGGATATTGCTAGATTCAAATCCATCATCTCCATGCTAGGGGATATTAGAATACAATTGATGAAAATGATAGCAGTGATGAGGGAGTTTGCATCCACTTGGACATGTGAAATATCTCCAGTGGCTATGGATAAGTTGGAAATATATATAGTACTTGCTATGAAGTGTCAAATAACATTCAATGGGAATTTTGGATTTGAGAGAGTTGAGGAAGAGTATGGTCATCTTGTGGACCTAAGGAAACAAATATGCAGCTATAAGTATTGGAAATTGAAGGATATCCGATGTCAACATGTCATACGTGCCATGTTTCACAGAAAACTCAACCTAGAAGACTTCATTGCTAAATGGTGTAGGAAGAAGACTTATCTGAAGTCATATTCATATAGTTTGCAACTAGTTAGGGGCATAAAGCATTGGCTTGATTCAGATAATCCTACAATGGAGCCTCCACAAATTGAGAAGATGTTTGGCAAACTAAAAAAGAGGAGGAACAAAGATAAAGATTCTCCTAGGAAGAAAATTGGTAAATTTTCAAGAAAATGGGTTAATGTGACATGTTCTATATGCAAACACATAGGTCACAATGCTAGAGGACGTAAACAAAAGCAAGCTAAGCATAATGAGGTAATCTCAATTATAATTTAATTTCAATATTTTAAGTTAGTGCACTGCTTAATTTATTATGTAATTATAATGATATTGGTGTTATTTAATATTAACAAAATCAAAATAGTCAAAATGTTAGTTAAAATATGGATGAAACACCAACATGACACAATGCTAAATGATGTAAATGAAAGCAAGCTAGTCATAATGAGGTAAGCACAATTATAGTTTAACTTCAACATTTTAAATTAGTGCACTATTTAATTTATTATGTAGTTGTAATTATGATATTAAAGTTGTTTAATGTTGACAGAATAAAAAATGGTCAAAATGTTAGTCAAAATATGAGTGAAATACCAACAAGACACAATACTAGCAGATGTAAACGAAAGCAAGTCAGTCATAATGAGATAAGCACAATTATAGTTTAACTGAAATATTTTAAATTAGTGCACTATTTAATTTATTATGTAATTGTAATGATATTAGTGTCGTTTAGTGTTGACAGAATCAAAATGGTCAAAATGTTAATCAAACTACAGGTGAAACACCAACATGACACGATGAAGGGAATGATTTGAGTGGTATAAGGATGAGAAATGCTACTTCTGGGAATGAATATGTATCTATAAGTGCTGCAAAAAGGAGTGCAAACTAGAAAAAGAGATATGCAAATCAACCAAAGAAGCCAAGAGTGTCAAAAAGATTTGGTGCATATATTACAATCATAGAACTAGCGGAATAACTTTCGAAGTAAGTCATTTCTGTTCCTAAATCTAAATTCTTTTTTTTTTTTTTTTTATCTCAAATAGGGAACCTCATACTCAACAAATTTTAGGTTTTCCATTTTTTTGATTTGTGGACATCAACTGGAGCCTCGATGGTTATTAGTAAGCCAGACAAAATAAAAAGTTATGTCGTTGTAAGTGGCAAGGCTAAGATTCTCTTACATCCAAATAATTACAAAGTCAAAGGGATAAAATGCAAATGAGTAGGAGGCAAACCACTACTACACAGAGCCATCAAACTAATTCCACCATTCAGATATCACAAGGCGTGCAACACCAATATGGCATAATGAAGATCTCAAATTGAAAGAATTAGGCAGCACCAATATGTATGGTTTTTGCTTGTAAAATTTTCTCGTACATGAGGATGCTTTTGGATTGGTAAATACAATGATTTATGAGCCTTATTTTGGATTTTTATAATTGCACTCTTATAAGAGATTGTCTTTAATCGATTTTGTTGAGCATGATCAACTTGAATGTAATGAACCATTTGGCTTGTTATTAATATACCCATTAAGACACCTATACTAAAAAAAAGTGAAACTATTAAATACTTATTAGAGATAGTTTGGAAGCGTGAAATGCACTTGCAGTGACGTGGCATAAGCAATATAATGTGGCATTCTTGTAATCTAATAAACTAGAAAAATATATTTTTTAAATTTTCTAAAAGTAAATGCCATTACTTTTTAAAACATAAAATGTTAGTACATCTTTAGTTATAAAATTAAAGTTAAAAAAAAAGAAAATATTTTCTAAAACTAAATGTAACATTAGTTTTCTATTTTTTAATTATAAAATTAATTATCTAATAACAAGTTTAAAGGTGTTTAATAGTTGCACTTTTTAGGAGTAGAGATGTTTAATAGGACGTTTTGAAAGTTCAAGATATCACATGACTTTTTTTGGTAAAGTAGAAAGGTGCATTTAATTTAATAAAAAATTAAAAGGTGTTTAATAGTTTCACTTTTTTGAAGTACTGGTGTTTAATGGGACGTTTTAAAAATCTTTTTTGATAAAGTACAAGGGTATATTTATACCTTCACCCAAAACAAGGGTCATACTTCATGCGCTCACTAGGGCATGCTCTCACTTGCTATGTTAAAGTGTTTAATAATCTCACTTTTTTTAAGTACGTGTGTCTAATGTGACGTTTTAAAAATTCAAGGTGTCACAATGATTTTCTTTGGTAAAGTATAAGAGTGTATTTATGTTTTCACCTCGTTTGCTTATGTATATATGTGCACTATGTATGCATGTGTATATGTGTGCATGTATATGTATTAGATGTGTGTGTGTATTCATGTATCTATGTGTGCATGTACTTATATACATATTTGTCAGTGATGTGCTTTAATATTAGATTTAGATGACATTGATTGGGGCATAAATCATATGATGTATCTTTGTATATTATTAATAAAGGTAAGTTTTCATCATTTATTATTTTTTAGTTTTGTATGAATGAGTCCCTAGATATCCTATTTGAGATATTATTTTTAAAGTGTTAAGAATAAGTAATGAGATTATCTGATAACAAGATTTTTTAAATATTCTTAATTCTTAGATATTTTACATTAGGACTCTGATTAAACAATTATAAACTAGCACGTAATTTATTACCTCGATTAGTATGAGATACTAATGGAAATAGTGGTGAGTCACATATCACAGAGCATGCGATGCACCAAATGTGATGCTGATGACAAATCACATGGCATGATGATAGTGATCTTGTTATCTAGTTGTGTAGCTGCACTCTCACCCTGCAATTAAAATACAATAAAAACACATTAAAACTTTTATATTGTTTTTCTTTATTTTGGTGAGAGGTTTATACTCGTCAGTGTACAAGTACAGTTGTAGTCCAAATTTAAATTTATATTTTCTGAATGAGTCTAGATCATCCACTGAGAGATTTATTTATGGCAAAAGAAAAAGAATGTCACACACACGTACACGCATTTGGATGAATTGGTAACAAGATTTTTTTATGTGTTTTTTAGATAACAGATACTAGGAAATAAAGCAGGGTAGAAGTTGAAATAAATACTAAATGTGTGAATATGAAATTGGATAGCACTTGAGTTAAAACAATTTCAGCGCCAACCCGTTGATTCCCAAATTTTAGCAGACAATGTTAGTAACATTAATTTAATTTCAGATATGAGGGTTTGTTATTAAATGCAATTAGAGATGATGATAGTTCTAGTTTAAGCAATCCCCATACATGTTATGGGAGATTCTAATTTAAGCAACTACCATAAATCCAATTGCAATTAATATACAAAACAACTAAATTGATCATCCGGATTTGGGTATGATAGCGTTTCCAGTTCTAGTAACTCCCATACATAGCATGAAAACTCTGAGTTAGGCTTACGCTCCAATCCAAACCTAGTGATTTCTCAATAATTACTATGCACCCATACTGAAATTTAAATTAATGTCACTCATTTAAATCGCAGCTTTCTTTGGGAATTATTGGCATTGGACACTATCATTGCCTTAACCCAAGATTAGATTTAGCTACTCATATCCATTTAAAAATTAATTGACAGAAATTTAAATGGCGTAATTTAAATAATAGAATTTAAATGACATGAATTAAAATAATAAAAATTAATCGGCCATTTAGGCGGTGGATAATAAAGTAACAATAAATGACATAAGGATTTAAGAGAAGAAAGAAAGAAAGTAAGTAAGATCACAAGAGAAAACAATAGAGAAAATAAGAAAGAACAAAAACAATTCTCAAAGAGATAATTCTAAAAAAAGAACTAAGTTTTGATTCAATAATAATAATCTCCCTTACAAATGCAATCAAGTGAGCTATTTATATCTAATGGACACTCACACACTTAAAGTTGATTTTAGCTATAATACACACCTAAAGTTAAATAGATTTTAGCTAAAATACATACCTAATAAAGCACTCATAAAGTTAAATGAATTTTAGCTATAATACACACCTAATAGTTAAATGGATTTTAACTAAAAAATACACCTAATAGAGCACTCATAAAATAAATTTTTAAAAATAAAAAAAATAAATTTATACAATTGGGTTTTTTATCTTCATTAGAATTAAAAATAATACTTTGGCCTTTTCCAAATGATATCTTCCATGGGTTGCTCAAGTTGGGCCTTAATTCTTTATGGGCTTTAATTTTTCATGGGTTTTAATTCTTCATTCTTCAATCCAATTTTGAATCTTTAAACCCACCTTTTTTATGCCTACAAACAAGCAATTGAGTGTTATTAAATTATATATTAAGTATATATTTATATGATCTATTATATGGTATATTATATACTTATATATTATATAGATGCTCCATTCATGCACTCCATTGAGTATATGTATTATGTTATAATATATATATTATATTTACATGTTTATTATAATATTTTAGATTATATATATATATATTACACATAACTATTCAATTAAACCAATTTAAAATCAAAATGAGGGTTATAATTATAACAAAATTTTACAAAATTAACCACTAATAATTGCGATAGTGTAATTGATCATTTGAGTTGAAGTGACATGGTTGTCTTGTGTGTTGGTGTGTGAGATTTGCTAATGCGTCGAACCACCCAATGGCAAGGTGGGACGTTCATCTTATGTGATTTCGTATTGTTGGTACATGGAGACAAGTATTTGTGGATATGATCTATCCCCTCATTAAGTTGAGGCGAACTTTCATATTGTTTGTACATGGAGGCAAGTATTTGTGGATATGATCTGTCATCTTATTAAGTTGAGGCGAACGTCCTATGTGGTCTATTGTTAATGTGACAAAAAAGTTTTCGGCTAGAGCAGTATGAATGATTAGGAAATGAGTTTCTTGATGTGTCATATGGTTATACTGATGAGATCAAACACGTAATTATTAAGTTTGTGAGTTTATCATTCCATGACTCTCATCTAGTCAGGATGTTAGGTGATGGAAGGATTGTATTACACGATAATCGTTCAGTTATAATAGGTTCACACATGAATAGACTTTATTGCTAGATTGTTTTGAGCCGTTGTTAAGTGTTTTTTAGGAATTTTCAAAACGTCTCTAAAATATGAAAAGATTCTTGAAATGGGTCGAAGTGTTTGACCGGTATCAAATGGATTTGATATTATCTGATTGCTATTAGGTCGTGAACCTAGAAAGTCACACATTATAAAGTAGAGTGTTCGAAATTGGATCTATGTACCTATTGTGTTCTTGACATTGTTAATTGTTAATGATGTGTCTTAATTATGTCATTAAGTGTTAATGACAATGTTCGTTAAGAGTTAATGGACTATAACAACAACAACAACATATCCAGCCTTTATCCCACTATGTGGGGTCAGCTACATGAATGCAGATTAAAATTGATGTGACCGTGTAGCATGCGGGTTAAAATTGTTGATTGTTTCAATAAACAGTTGACTGGTTTTCCAAATATTGGAAAAACAGTCGACAGTTTAGTGAAGTTGGTAGACTGTTTTTGCCATCTTTGCTCAGGTTTAGTGGCTTATATGTGTCTCTTTCAGAGTAGATCGTGAGAGAAATTGTAGGGCTGCTATTGGGCCCTTGACTAAGTAAAAGGACGGAGGATTAAAATAGAAAAATAGATTTATGCATGCATTATGGATTTTTCTCTTAGATGTTTTGTTTGTGTTTTCTTCTTTTATCTTGCTCTTGGTCTGCAGCTTACTATAACAGTCTCAACTATTGAGGCAAGGTTTTGCAAGATAACAAGAACACCACGGGTGCTGGTGACTTGGGGTCCGCGACTAACACAAGATAAAGACAACGAGTTGATTTTAGAACACTTGCTTGGTGTTAACTAACTAGTCTCTTCACAGCTTGAGAATGATTCAATCTTATTGTAGAAACAATTTTTGCACCTACTTGACTTCAAGCCTTCAGGCACACATTAATTTGATTACTATGATGTATAGTTGCGCTGCTTAAACATCCAAATTGCACATAGATTGTGTAGAATTCCGCTGCATATATTTGATGAGAGATTTTAAAATTTTCACACAAGTCCATATGGCACTTCCAACAACATTATTTATAAATATACATCTATGAAATTATATTTTGACAAAAGAAAAAAGTTTATTGTTAATAACCTTGTTAAAGTTAAAAAATAAATATATTCGAATATTTAAAATTATTTCACACTAAAATTGCATATATAAAACAGTGAATATATGTATATATATATATATGCATATAATTGTGTGTGACGGAATTCATTCCATCAAATTTATTAAACACAAACTATTATATCGTATATCAAGGAATACCCTTTATTTGCTGTTGTGTTGTAATAGAAATTGCTATGAGACTCAGGTGAAGGCAGCTTTTTCAACAAAATACTAAAACCCTAGTTTGATATTTTAAGATAGTATATCATAATTGGAAATATGAGAAAAGATAAGGTTATTTTGGTCTTTAAACTTGTTGTGTTTTAAGTGATAGAATTAATTTGTAAATTCCACCAAATTTGGTGGAATTTGTTTTGGCTGTGGTCAATCCCATGAAATTCAAATCCATAACTTTTTTAATTCCAAACACACAAATTTGGAATTAAAAATGAATTTTATAAAATTCTTTCATTCCAAGTGTATCCTTTTTGTTAACCAAATATCAAAAAATAAGACAAATATTTTTAAAAAAACATTTAACTTCTAAATAAGTAAAGCCTAAAAAATATTTTTCCAATATTAAATATTTTACATATAAATAAATAAAACCTTATCTTTAAACATGTAATCACATTATTTCAACTATATATATATATATATTTGTAAACGTGAGAACAGCAGATGGTGTGGTACATAGAGTGCAATTTTGTTCACCCTTTAACGGGGTGACCATCACCATCATATTTTTTGTGAGGGTGAAAAATAATGGAACGGCAATTTTGTTGATCCCATGCCATTCCGTTATTTTTCACCCTCACACAAATTGTGAGGGTGATGATCATCCCGTTAAAGGGAGTGAACAAAATCGCACTATGATACTTAGCCTGAAGGTCATGTAGATGGCCAAACATGTATGAGTGCCATCAAAATATGACAGCCTTTTCTCTTATAGGTTGCCAAATAAGGCTAGCCATAACCTAAGTTGCATGGAAATGTGTTTGGGACACCGTTTCAACGTTTCCGAACCGTTTCCTATTTTGAAAATAGCAAAGACAGCCCGAAACGATTTTCGGGCCATTTCTGTAAATTGCAAAACGTTTGAGGGCCGTTTCGCAATTTATTCAAATTAAATGGAAACGCGTTTAAGCCAAAACACGTTTCTGGTTCCTGCAACAGCGGCCACAGCCCGGCCGAATCCCCCCTCAGTTTCCCTCTCTCTTTTGGTTCCTGCAACAGCGGCCACTCCCCACGTATCCCCAAGGCCGGCTTAACCCTCCTCAGTTTCCCTCTCTCTTCTTCGGCCGAACCCCCCTAAGTTTCCCCCTCAGTAAGCGTCGGCACCCAGCTAGCATTATAAGTATATATGTGCTTGCAGATGCACAGTTCAAAACCAGTTGGATCAAAAACAATAATTTCAAGATTACTGTAAGGCATGTGTGGGCAAAAATCAGCGTCGGCGTCGCCCATTGGATTGCGAGCATGAGCAGTACGCGAATGGCAGACAGCTAATTGGGGCGTGTTTGGTTGGAGCCTTGGAGTTGTATGCGTTTTTTTTTGTGTTTTATGTTTTTGTTTAATTTTTGTTTGGTATTTTATTTTTAATTTATTTATATCAAAATTAAATTAATTTTATGGCACATTACATATTATTGAAAATAAATTTTTATATTTAAATTATTTTTTATAATTTACTATATTAAAAATTATATTTACAAAACTTCCCTTATATTTTTAAAATTTACAATTTATTCTGCGTTTTTGTTTTTTAATTTTTTTAAAAATGTCGTTTCAGCGTTTTCGTTTCGTTTCGGAAACGTATTGTTTTCCGTTTCCGTACTACCTAGGCCATAACCAACTATTGTTAACAAAAACCCACTATTGTCAGTAACTGCTAGTGAAAATAGAATTAGTGAATTGTCTAAGAAAAAAAAAAACATTAGTTTTATTAAATCAAACACGAATAAAAGTAACCAAAAAAAAAAAAAAGTGAGATACAAGGATATTGTCTTCAAACATTCAATTTCCTTGATAGCATTATAATTCTGTATTTATTCTTATTTTGACACTCATAGAATAGTTAAAAGTATATATTTTTATCTTAGATTAATAGTCTCATTTATTCTCAATTTAGGATTATTTTACAATTTTATTTCATTTTGAGAATTATTTCAATTTAGTCCTCATACTTTAAGATTAATATCAATTTTATATTTAATTGACCTATGTAACCTTGCTAACGTAGCAATTGAGATCTTTGATTTGTCCAATGATTGATATATCAACAAAACAGTCGTTTTGTTGATGTGTCAATCGAGGATAAAATTAACATCAATTTTAAAGTATAAGGACTAAATTGAAGCAATTCTTAAAATAAGATAAAATTAAAAAATAACCTAAAATTGAGAATAAATCAACCTATTAACCCCCTTCTCATTTTTTTTACTTTTATTCTAACACCATAAAAACTCATAAAGTACTTTTATTTAAAAATAAAAGAAATAAGCTTTTATCTTTTTTCGTCCCTAGTAGTTTTTGAAGATTAATATCTTTTGACAATTGTATTATGATCGATATATATATATATATATATAATAGTATGTGCTTGTTAATTAAATATCAATTGAATCTAGTTATTATTATTATTATATTTTAACTTCAGAGATATTATATCAGAGTATTGAAAATATGTGACTAGATTATAAATCTATTAGGAAGAGTTGCTTTTTGAGGCCATAGCTCTAATTGCTTAAAAAAAGAAAAAAAAGTGTGGTGAATGAATGTTTCAAATGACTCATTACTATGTACTCATCTTGTTCCGATAAGACAACGGATTTAAATAGTTCTTCAGGGAAGTTAATTATTTATCGTTAATTTGTTTATCTTGCTCTCAGTTTAGTGTTTGCATTTGCGCAATGATCCAAATTGACTAATAAAAGTATTTTGTTGTTTTTTTGGTATTTGGGTAAAAGTTAAAAAAATGGCTAATAAAATGATTTATCTTTAATTTTGGATCATTTTTTAATTTTAACCCATTTTAAGAATTACTTCAATTTAGTCCTCATATTTTAAAATTGATGTTAATTTTATTCTCGATTGACACATTAGCAAAACGACATTGTTTTGCTACAAATTATAAGACAAAATGACATTGTTTTGATGATGTATCAATTATTGAACAAATCAACATACCACTTCAATCGCTATGTCAGCTAGGCCACACGCTAGGTCAATTGAGGACAAAATTGACGTCAATCTTAAAATATGAGAATCAAACTAAAGTAATTCTAAAAACATGATAAAATTACAAAAATGGCACTAAGTTGAGGATAAACCAGCTTTTTATCTTTACCACTCATATAGTATTTAAATTAAATAGTGATGAATAATGCATAAAATAGTGATATAATTATATAATCTTATTTCACATTTGCTAAAATAGGTACAACCTAGAGTTAGGGGTAAATATTCTATTAGTTAGGTTTCTAAACCGAATCAAAATCTAAAAATCGAATGGATAGAAACTAACTTACTAACCGAATCAATCAAACCAAAGTTTTCTATCAACTAAACAGGCCGATTTGATCGAAGAAAGCTTTGATTTAATCGATTAACCGAACAAACTAAAATTTAAAAAGGATACTTGTAATGCTCCCCTTTCTAAAATTAATATTTATATATCCTTTTCTGGGGACGTGACGCCAGCATGGCTATCAAAAACTCATAGCAACCTCTTCCTTGGAAACTCCGGCTGAGGAATATAAGGGGAAATGTCAAAATAGTTGACATCTATCGGAGTCTTTGTGAAAATACAACATTTAACATATTTTCTTCTGATAACAAAACTCTTCTATTGCCTTATCAATCCACTTAATATATTCGTAGCATATATTGAGATCAATTACATTAGGCAATATTGAACCTAACACGATATCCCATTACAAGATCTATAATAAAAGACACCACCAGGACCTTTTGGTCGGGATTGCTTTGTACACGTCTAACCTTTGCCTGTAGTACCGCCTACCCCGTCCTTGCTTGGTACCCTGCTCTTACCTGGAATGACCCAAGCAACGTGAGTCGTAAGGCCTGCAAGCATAATAGTATGAAGGCAATAGGTTAAGAATAGCATTTTCCCCATACCACATGTATTCCATGCCAATGTAATAACACATCATGCCGTGTATTAGCTCTAAATGCATAAAAATAAAGTAACGGCACATAGAGGGTCCTTGAGGCCCATATAAGAACACATAATGGCACCCAAGTTCCGCATGCAAACCTGCGAGCAGCCCAATATAAGCTATCATATCATCATTCCTGACTTGCCTTTTCCTGACCTTAGTCGGCTTTTCCTAACATTCATAACATGTTTTTCCTATCATACATAACTTATCACCATAATTGGCCATTCCTGTCATACATAACTTGTCATCATAACATGTCCCTGCCGTAGACCTGTTCCACGGTCTTACGCTGTGGGCCTAACCCACATCTCATAACCACTCATCCTCACCATACAATACAACACATAAGAAATGCAATAGCATCTGTAGCATAAACGTGATGTCAAGGCCCCCATAAATCGAGCATCAGACCATACTATGCCCACATAAGAATACACACATGTGAAATGCTCCAAATGCATATGCTTACCTAGAGTACCCAAATTGGCTCTTACGCCAACCGGGTCATGCCAATGCTTACACACCCCATCACATACAAAGCATGATTCTTCCATGTAATCCCAATCCCATGCATCACACAATACCATGATATGCACAAGTCAAGGTGGGAATCCAGTAGTACTAGCTCTTCTGGCCTGTTTCTCGCTTATCGTTACAGCTGATGACTATTGCCCATACATCTAGTCATCGACTGCCACGACCCACGGTCAACAGTCAGTGGCTTTGTACCCCATACCCTTTAATACCTATGGCCAACATTTACTTACATTTTCTTTTAGGCTTAGTATTTCATAAGTTTCCCCATGACTCTTCATGCACTTTTCCCTTTGAGACACTTAACATAACCATCCCTTTTGCAAGGAGACATAATTCCTCACGTATTTTGAACCTAACAATAAAGCGTCATTCTTGAAAATTTTGAGAACAAATCAAAACCCTCGTTTAGAGTATGGACATGACTCAACTAAAACTTGTGTTATAGGCCAAATAAATAAATCGAGCTAAACTGTTCATACCAAAGAGAATAATACGAAGAAGACTCGCAACGAAAACTTACATGTAGTCGAGAGAGATGATAACTTTAGACAAGGTTAAGAGTTTGCATAAAAGAAATAAAGGAGTGGGAATTTTCATAAAGGAGACAAATGAGTAGGAGCTTGCTTGTTTAATGGTGAATCCGACAGTTTTTGTACAGTAAACACCAGTTCCTATAAGCCAAAAATCATATATTTTTATACAAAGTTGTAGGGAATTAAAAGAGGAGTTCATATGAAAAATTTTAGATAGAAAAGGGCCTTCACGCGCTCACACGTGCCTGGGAAAAGTGGCCTACGCGCCACCCTTACTTTTTGGGCCAGCTTTGCTTTTTTGTATTTTGGCTATAATTCCCTCGTTTTAACTCCGGTTCGACCCCCGTTTTTTCCCTACACACTCCTCGTTCATCCCTCTACAGGAATATCAACTTAGATCAGAACTTACCTTGCTATTTTTCGACTAGTTTTGTCCGAACTCCGACGAAGCTTCAATTTTTTCTCGACAAAACCTGTTTTCCATCACTTCTTCTCCGATTCCGCTCATTCTTTTTGCAAAATCTCTCACTCTTTCTACAGAGAAAAATCCCCACTCTCTACCTCCCAAATGACCCAAAATTTCCCCAAAGTTTCCCTATCCAAATGCCTCAAATCCTTTCCCAAGAGCCTTATTTATAAAATGTCTCGGAAAATCATAATCTGCCATGTGTCATTGTAATTATTTGGGATTCATCATTAGTTCCATGTGTTTCCATCCAAACGGTGTCATGTGTCTTATATCATTATTAATTTCACGTGTTTCCATCCAAATGGTGTCATGTGTCTCATATAATCATTTCTATTCATGTGTTTCCATCCAAATGGTGCCATGTGTCCTATATCATCATTACTTCCATGTGTTTTCATCAAAATGATGTCATATGTTCCATATAATCATTTCTATCTATGTGTTTCCATTCAAATGATGCCATGTGTCCCAAAGTTGGATTTAAATTGGATTTGAAATCCAAAGCTATATTTAATAAGAGTTTGAAATCCATGACATTTAGGTCCCTAGGCTATTCTCAAATTCCACCAATTTTCAAGACTTTTAGACTTACACTTCTACCCATACTTTGAAATTACGATTTTGCCCCTAACCTCCTATGATTCTATTTTCTTGAATATGAAAAATCTCGGATGTTACAATACTTATTTTTGTTTTTTAACTCGATCAAGCTAATTGAAACACATGATGTTTAGGTAATAACAATTCAAAATATCAATAATTCTAAACAAAAACCAAAGTACCAAACCAAATTATATTACAACATTCAATAGAAAACTAAGTTTTAAGAAAAATAAATAACTTCCAAGTCCCAACATTCAACAAACAAACAATGTTGACTCTATTCTTATTCATGTACATTCCAAACTCTTATCCTTTATTAGGTGCATAAACTTTGATTCATTGTAAAGTAATCAAGTTGTGCAAAATTTTAAAACCCTAACTAGCATAACTAAACTCTGAAACTAAAATAATTAAAAACTCATCTGAATGTTGAAGCTAGGTTGCTTTTTGTTGTTGAAGTTGAAGAAAGGAAAAGAGATAAAAAAAAAAGAAGAGAGGAAAGGTTAGAGGAGAATATGAATGTTTGTTTTGAATGAAGAAGATATGGGATAGAGACTAGAGCTAATAGCAGAGAGCCAATAATGTGCGTGAGGACTGAGAGCATCATTTCTTAGCAGAAATTATAGAGTTTGAGTTGAAAACTATAATAAGGGTAAAAAACAACGAAGAGACAAAAGAATAGAGGTACAGTTTGAGTCGCAATTTCGCAGAGATAGGGGGTGCGTTTTAGGTTTAATTAGGAAGTGTTTGTTATCCAAGATATGTGATGGAAAATGTCAGATATGAGAAACATTCTAAACGTTTGTTTTTTCTAAAATGTTTGTTAAACTTATATGGTGACCATTGGAAAAGAAGTTATGTAACTTCTTATATATCTTGATTTTTCAAGATATGCTTATCTCTCGTTTCCTCAAGATAAACATATATTGGTCCTTACAAATAAGAAAAAAATGACGTTTGTGTCCACTAGTGCATTCCAAAAAATTTAACAAATAGTTTAATACAAACAGTTTGATAAAAATTTTAGAATATTTCTGTGTGATGATCCAGAAATTCCTCAATTATTATCTATAACTAGTTAACAACTCAAATATATGGGCTGAAATCTTGTCTCATAAATTTACAATAGTGGGAGCAAATTGGTTAAGATTACACATTTTAGGGACTCTTACATAGACATCATAGCATTAGCACCAACGCAAATCTATACCTTACTATATACATATGTATGGGGATACTTCACTTTACCCTCTTCTTAATCTTGACTTAAGAATGAGGACTCTTATTTAGACTCATACTAGCCGCTAAACGCAACCTAGACACATCTCGCATTCCTACATAAATAAGGGTGACTCATCCCAATCTTGCTTTGATACCAACTATGACGATCCAGAAATTCCTCAATTATTATCTATAACCAATTAACCAACGTTAATAGGTGAATAGAGGTCACTGGTGGCGCGAAGTTGGAACAAACCTTAGTGATCATACCGGTAATAAAAACTTGAACATGTTGAATACTAAAGCTTATAGAGACATGGTGCAAATGACGAAGAGCCATAGAGAAGAAAGTGTAGAAGAGACATGAGAATTAAGCGAACTGAGTAGCAAGAGTTCATCTAGAAATGCAAATCTGCTAGATAAGGGTTTAATTTACCCCCAAGTGATTCTCGAGGTAGTTCTAAGCTATTTGTGAATGGGAACAAATATGAATTTAATATATTTATTGAGCATTGTGCTATGAATCAGATTATCATTGTGATTGAATACCCCTGTATTCTGAGTATGTCCCTAGATTGATGTGTGGTTGAGATATTGCCAAATGAAAATGAAATGAGAACATGAGATAGTCTTAGGGTAGAGGTGTCAAAAGGGCCGGGCTTTGGCCCGGCCCCCATAAGGGGGCCGGCCCAGGCCAAAGAAATTGGGCCCACGGCTCGGCCTGTCTAAGGGCTCGGCCCGTGGCTCGTTGGGCCCTTATAGGCCCGGCCCATGAGGCCCTTATGGGCCAGTTAGGCACTTATTCATTTTTTTTTTAATTTTGTTATTCTTTTGTAATTATTGATATTGGATATTAAAAAATTTAATTTCGCAATATATATAAATAATAACCATCAATTTATTTAAAATTTTTAAGTTAAATTTTTTATATATTTAAATTATAAATAAACATTCTCCTTTTTATATGTACATTACTTTTCATATCAATTCACAAGAAAATTTATAAGGCATATAGAATTTTGAAATATAAAATGATGAAATAATATTTAAAACTTAAGAATTAAGATAGAAAATCTTTTAAAAAGAAAAAATTGATTTTTATATATGTATTATTTTGATATTTATATATGCATATATTATATGTATTATTTTTAAAAAAAAAGAAAAAAAAAAAAAGCCCAGCCCACAGGGCCTACCCGCTAGGCCCTATGGGCTAAGGGCCCGACCCGACCTTCTAGCCCATGGGCTGGCCCGGCCCCCCCCTTTGTAGGGGGCCGTGGGTCAGGCCGGGCGCTATCCATGGCAAAAGGGCTCGGGCCCGGCCCGTTTAAAAAGCCTATGGGCCGACTCGGATCGGCCCTTTTGACATCTCTATCTTAGGGTGACGATTATATTATGATATTATAATAAGGAAATCTTGTTGATGTCTTTAGAGTGATTGATGACGTTCCTTGAGCTGGTTAAAATGCTTATGGTCTTAATGTGGCCAAATAAGGTGACGGATTAAGGAGTTGTGATTAGAGTGTAAAGTCAAATGGTGTACTTAATGGACTCGAACTTGTGGAAATACTGAAAAATGATGACATGGAATGTCTTTGAGATAATGTTGGTTGATGTCACGTGAACTGCAAACTTATCTCGTTAGAATTGAGTGAATGTAGACCTAAATGACCAAATTCTTTGGAGAATGTGTGTCTCATTTGGTGGTTTGAATGAACCAACGGGAAATTCAAGGATGAAATTTTGTTAAGGGGGAGACTATAACATTCCGATAATTTGAGAGAAATAATAATCATTAATTTTCATATTTGAAGTTAACTATGATCTATTGGGATCTTTTGGGTATAAGTTGTGAGTAGGGGCTCAGATAGCGTGTTTTGTTAGATTTAATTTGCTAATGCTATAATATGTATGTAAAAGTTCTTGAAATGTGTAATCTTAACCAATTTGCTTCTATTATTGTAAATAAAAATTGAGAATAAAAATTGAGGTGGAAATTTGGGTCGTCACATTTCCCGTCTTATCTTAACTATTCTATATTTTAATTCAAAAAATATTTCAATCTTATCTTGATACTCTATTATCTTGCTCATTTTAACAAACGTTATCATAATATAATATTCAAAAAGGTAGTGGTTTGGATGTTATTGTTACTTTGGTCTGTTCAATTAGTTCATTTGGTTTATCAAAATTAATTGAACCGAACTAAAATAACTAAACATTACAAGAAAAACAATCAAACTGAACCATAATAAGAAACTAACTATATTGAATTGACAATTTCATTTAGTTAGGTGTTGTTAATTCGATTAACTATAAATTTTGCATCTTTTTACATATAGTTGTGCAAATCCTTTATTTGCCATATCAAATATCAAATTGTGAATGAACCATTATTTTGAATTAATTGTTAAAAGGCTAATTTATTCCTTTATCTAAACAAATTATAAAAAGATATATATATTTTTGCTATGATAATTTATTTTTTCTTCTCAAATTTATTTCTTTATTTTTAAAATTTTGATATATTATTTAGATATATATATGTTTAATTAAAATTTATTTTATGAAATTTAAAAATAATTAAGGACAAAATATTCATACAATTCAAATATTTAATTATACCAAAATAGAATTATATAAAACCGTCCCTTCCAATTCTCAAACCCTACGGGCCTATTTGTTGCAGTTTAAAAGCTGCAACTTTTAGCTTCTAGCTTCAAAAAAGTTGAGATGTAGTGTTTGTTTTAGTTTATAAAATTCTAACTTATAGCTTCTACTAGCTTTTAGAAGAGGTAGAAGCTGATTTTTTCAAAGTTAGGGTAACTCAGCTTTTACAACTTCTGCTTAAATGATTACATTTTTATGACAATTTTGCCCTTATTTTTAACAAAGAATTACCCTCTTGTCTACGCAATCATGGGTTTTTCTTCTCCACCGCCATCTCCATTTTCAGATATCTTCATCTCTTTCGTCATCTTCCTCTTTCTATACTTTAATTAATTTTTTTATAACACTTGAAACTTATACATATACACTAATTAATTTTTAAATTATCATTCTATAACTACTAAGGATATTATGGACAATTATACAAAAATAAATTATTTTACAGTTTATGATATCAAATATCACAACTACTTAACTACAATTTTTAAGAAACTGTAACAAACAGGTTTACAACTTATTCTAAGTTTTAGAAACTATAATTTAAGAAACTAGAAGCTATAATTTCTTTAATTAAGCTGTAACAAATGGGGCCTACATCCTAAACCACCCCCTCTCTAAAATTTATATAATTCAACTTCAATAAAATTATTCTGAACTTAATTTATTTTATTCCAATTAAATGAGTTACTAATTTAATATACTATGTGAGAAGATATTACAATGTTTTATAACTTTGGGGGCAGTTAGTAAATATTGATACTCTAAAATTTTGATGGATGTATATGCAATTTAACCAAAGTTAGAAGCAAGTGAGTTGCGAGCCCACGAGTTGCCAACTGTGCTTGAAAAAATCTCCCATCTGTACCATTTTGGTCTAACCACGTCACTCCAACCAATCAAGTAGCGACACATGTACAAATAATAGCCAGTTATTGGACGAGCATCTTGACAAGCCATCATTCGAAGTTGCACCCGCTGTATCAAATCTTTGCTCCGGAGACATCATCCGAAGCCGTAACCACCACGTGATCTTCGAATCATGAAATTTGATTTAAATTGGGTTTTATTTAATTTATTTATTTTAGATAATCGTTATTGTACAGTTTCGATACTCGCACCTTGATTAAATTAAAAAAAATAAATTATAGATTAAGTCTTTAATTTTTGAACAAAAATTAAATTTGTAATCTATCAAATTAACACCGTAATATTACTTATTCAACCGCTTAACCCATGTCTTGAAGACTATCTTTATCTTCTTTTACTTTAGCTAGTAGGGTGGTTTCATTTCTCTTTGATTTAAATTAATACTTATTGTAGGATTTAAATTTATAATTATATTATAATTAAGTTTAAAATTTTACCTAAATTCAAATGATCTCCGTCTCGATCCCCTCACTCTCTTCCCTTATTTTCTTTTATTATTTGGCATTATATTTGATATTAAAGCATTTTCTTTTATAATTGTTCCAGATCACATCATTATAATTGCAATACCACATTATAAGTATGACAATACATACATAAAAATATAACCACGAACGATAGCTGATATATTATAAAATTTACAAGTTAAAATAACGTTTTATCAACTATTATATATTTACGATTTAAATTGAATACTTTCTCGTGATCTCCGCTCCGGTTCTCTTCCGTGGCATTCTCGAAATTCCGTCCAGGAATGGAGGTTAATTTCACGCGGTCAACCCTTTATATCCTCTCCCCGACGACTAAACGTGTTTCTTTTTCTCCGTCCGATCTCTTCTCATCGCTTTTCCCTTTGTGCTTCCTGCATTCTAAAACACCATGGAAGAGAAGGTACCAATGTTCGAAGCCAGCCACGTCGAAGACGGAGACGCCGCCAATGCCAGCAGCAGCAGCAGCAACAACAACCACGGCTGGCAAAAGGTCACGTACGCCAAGCGCCAGAGGAAGGTTCAGGCCGCCAAGCCGTCGGTTGCCGGCAAGGTTCTGGCCAATGGATCTGACGGCGGCGGGGCTGATAATGTTTTCCGGTCGCTCGAGAAGCAGTCTGAGGAGCGTCGCATGCGGCTGGAGGCTCAGAGAGCGGCAATCGCTTCGCAGGCGGACGATACGGTGCGATCGAAGGTGCGATCCGATGACGATAGTGATGTTAGCGAGGCCGAAGCGGCTGATGGTGCTGTTCAGAATGGAGCTTCCGATGACAAGAAGGTGAAGCCGAAAAAGCCTAAGAAGCCGAAGGTCACGGTCGCCGAAGCCGCAGCGAAGATCGATGCGGCTGATCTGGCGGCTTTTCTTGTTGAAGTATCGGTGAGTTTATTAAATTTTGGGAATTTTCGTTCTGCGTGATTAATTCGTTGTATGTATAACTTAAAAAAAATCCCTTTTTTATTTTGTTGCCGTTAGGAATTGTACGGATCACAACGGGATATCCAGCTGCTGCGATTCGCAGATTATTTTGGCCGTGCATTTTCTGCTGTGAGCGTCTCCCAGTTTCCATGGACAAAGTTGTTCAGGGAGTCGACAATAGCGAAAATTGCTGATGTAAGTTCATCTCTAGTTTATCGAGTTTGTGTTGTTTGCGGAGACTCTTTGCCCATAAATTTTAATTAGCATGTTCTTTGAAAGCTTATAATTATTTAGTCATCAACAGCAATGGATATGGGTCGTCATGAAATCATTATATTGGGATGTGGCAGTGCCAATTGATGGTCTATGATTACTTAGGTGTTGTACAAATAGATGTTTCTTATTGATGAAACACATTTAAGCAAAATATGTTATAGATGTTACATAAGTGGTTGTAATAAGTCAGATTATCTGGTTATGTGCTTTTCACTTATGTTATGTGATGATTACACGTCTTTGAATGGCCTCGTGTTGTGTTGGTGGAATTATACCTACATTCACTTAAAATTGATTGGAAATTTCTAAACAATTCTTGACCAAGTAACTTTGAAAATTTTAGGGATGCAACTTTTGAGATAGAATTTTTTTCAGATAATCACTTAATGGATTTGGGCAAACCAAAACTTATTTTAGTTGGAGCGCAAAATGTGAATGATTTTGACTTCTGGCCTTGGGTGGATTACCTCCACGCTTCTTATTTTTGGTTGGCCTTGGGACCATTCTTTAAAGTAAAATCCTTTTGTGGAATGGGGTGTTAAAGTTTCGAAATAGAATTGCCCTCTGCTGCTGTTCTGCAATGGGACCAAATTAGAGACAAGTTATATTAATGTGGGGTCATTTTTCAAGTTAGCCTAATTAAACTCATGTCTTTGTTTAGATTCTTCCTTCATAGATGTTTGAGAAGTTACATGGTATTCTAAAATTCATTTGGCAGATTAAATAGTAGTGTTATTGAGTAAAAAAAGATGATCAGGGATTAGAAGATTAAAAAAGCTCAATTTCTATTTTACTATTGACAAAGAAGATAAAAATGTTGAGTAGGTTAGTTTGTTGAAATGAATTTCATGACGACTTGCTTGAAATAAAGACAAGTTTCAAGGAAGGTAGTCTAGCTAGGTGATCAGAAGCTTTTGAACTCCTGTGTTTTTCTTGTGATTTTGCAAAGAGGTTTGGATATCATTGATTAGAAGGTTTTCATTGGTCATTATTCATAGTAATTTGGCAGCTGGGTTGGATAGAGTAATCATTTTCAACATCGAAAATTATTATTTTCTTTGTCCATGAATTAGTAATTTCCATAAAAAAAACCTAGGTACAGGATTGTTTAAGAGGAGGAAGATGACGAGACTTAATGCATGCATGTGTGTTGGGTTGCAGGTGATTTTTTTTTTTTTTTTTTTTTTGGGGGGGGGGGGGGGGGGAATGCTTCTGTGCTTGTTAGAGACATGCTATTGAAGTTGTGAATGCCTTTGTATAGATGAAAGTTTTTATCTGCTTCTAATTGGAGGGTGAACTCACCATGGACCATACTCTGTGATTGGATGATGATGAAGGAAATTGAGTTGCTTAAGAAAGACAATGGACTGGAAATGGACTAAGTACCCCTTCCCTCGTCCCCACCCCCACCCTCGCATATCTTTTCCTATACCCTTGCCCATTTGGTAATGTATTTAATTCTATATTCTCATTCCCATCCAATAATGTATATTCATCGGATAACTGTATCCGCTCAATTTATATATATATATATATATATATAAAATATGCTCACAATATTTTCTCTAACTGTAAATTGGATAAAGGTAGTCATAAAATAGAGAAAATAAGTACTATACGCTAAATACTGAGATTAATATGTTATTGAGTTGAATAGCACTTTCAGACTCCAATGAAGCAATTTGAGGGTGCAATTTTATTCAATTGAAGGAAAATTCAGAAATTGTCAAATGAAACATAGTAATGCAATCACAAGAACTCACTACATTCATTTCTCATCCCAATCAAATCTGTTTGA